>NC_073302.1:320310188-320666854 GCF_027595985.1 Sorex araneus | reverse complement strand
TGAAATATTTTTCCTTACTATGTGAGATATTTTCTGACATTGTATTATTTTATATTTATTTTCTTTAACATTAGTTTATTTATTTATTTATTTTTTGCTTTTTGGGTCACACCTGGTGATGCACAGGGGTTTCTCCTGGCTCATGAACTCAGGAATTACTCCTGGTGGTGCTCAGGGGACCATATGGGATGCTGGGAATTGAACCCGGGTTGGCTGCGTGCAAGACAAACCCTACCCGCTGTGCTATTGCTCCAGCCCCTAACATTAACTTAAGTGCTGGTTTCAAGCCATAAATTGAAGTGGACAGTGCATATTTTTCCCTATGTTAGATATTCTCTGACACTTTATTATATTTCTTTTCTTTGGTCACTAGTTTAAAGGCTGGTTTCAAACCATAAATTGAATTTGAAGACCCAGTGCATCTGCTTCCAATGATTGCTAGGGATAGATCCCCAAATAGTACATGACCCAGGCCACCCTAAATGGCTTCTTCTTGATGGTTGGTTTATATGGCACAGATGGAGAGCTTCTGGTGCTGATATTTTTATAAAACAAACTGAGTCAAGAGAGAGTTATATATTTCTTCCTTTTAGTCTGAGAAATTAGAAAACCTTGTTCTGTTCTCTTTGCAGTTTATTCCAAATCAACCACTTCTCTACCATCTAATAACATGGTGGCTTTTCAGCCACCAGCCTCCATCCTTAGGGTGGTCTAAAAGTCTATGTGACATGGCAGATATTACACCGATGGTAATCATCAGGAAATTGCAAGGATTTGGGGAGCTCTGTGCCAGTAGCAGGGTCAAAAAACAAATATATTCTTTTAAAATCTGACATACTCATAATATCACACATTTAAAATCCTTACTAGGCAGCCAATGATATGGTTAAAATATATCCTGCCTCCTTGTCATTTTCCACTGAGCACTTCAACAATAGCTTCTTCCCATTCCAATGTGCATACAGGACAGTCTCATGTCATAGTTTATCTTATAGTATCTGATATTATAGTTTATCTTACAGTTATCTGATCTTTTCTATACCTCTTCAATCTCACTTACTTCATGTCTAGCCTCTATACTTTAGCCTCTGATATCACATTATCTTTCCTTCAAACACCAAACCCTTCCATGAAGCAGTTTCAGTTGTTCAGAGTCTTCCCCCAAAACTTCCTGTCTAATATGATGTTTTTAGTCATGTTTATTTATTATTATTTATTTTTTCACCTGTAGAATAAGAGCTCCCCACAATAAGGAATCTGTTTTATTCTGTAGTAAGTACTTAGAACCATGCTTGGATGCTTTTGGGGGTGGGGGGTGTTCTTCAATATTAGTGGTTAAATGAGAACATGTAAGCTATTTTTGCGAGGATCATCAATAACAAGCTATTGCCTTTCTCCTGTGTACCACAATAACATGGCTCCATGTTTTTCAGACTCAAAACATACAAGCCATAGATTAACGTTTTTGAAAATCAAACTGTTCAGAGTGGGCTGGAGAGATAATACGGGAGTTAAATTTCATACTTTGTATATGGTCGACTCCGGTTCAATCCACAGCACCATCTGGTGTCCTGAGGACTTTCTGGTGTGGTACTGGTGGCCCTGACATTCCCTGACATTAGAATATCTCAGCACCATTGCATCCTTGGTTCCTTGCATTAAGCACCAGCCTGGTCAACTAAGAATAGCAAGAGAGGCTTTGGACTGTCTGAGCACCTTAGCTAAGAGCCACCAAACATATTTTAAAATGCTTTATTTTAAAAGATTTTTAATAATGATCTGTAATACCTGATTTTTAGGTTCTATTTCTATTATAATGTAGCAGAACACTTATATAGGCATTCATTACATGCTTTATGGAAAAGAAATTAAAAAATGTCTGCTTAGACATTTCAGAAAGTCATTTCTCTGCCAATAAAATTACAGGCTCTTGAGAACTCTGTGAAATGAAGGTCATCTTATCCCACACTAGTCTGAAAAGCACTCTTTTGCTACATGAGAGCTTCACATATTCTCCTAAGAATTTCTGGTTGGAGAAGTTTTATTCAGAATATTCAGAAAAGCCCACTCAATGCATGAATATTGGCATTTTGTACGGTGAAGCTGCAACCCAAGTAAGCACAAGTTAACCCCGCTCCCACCCTTGACTGGTCCGCCTGCCCCTGCTAGCCACATTTTCCCATCACAGCAGCAATCTTTTACTGTGGAATCAGTTCAAATTTAATGCGGTTCGGGATTAATCTTGAAGTCTGAGCCTGAGCACTTCTCTCGCGTAACACTGCTGAGGATTAGCCAAAGCTGGATTCTAAGTTCAGAGATCAAGAGCAAGGGAGGAGAGAGAGAGAAGTGCCTGAAAGGGTTGCCCAAACAAAGGGTGGGCTGGGCATGTCTGCTTTATTCCTGGCACAGCTAGAAAATTCTGGACCAGTTTATTTGGGGAGATTCATGTTTTCTTTAACCCATGTAACATTGGGGAGGGGGCGGGAATGTTTACATAAAATGTCTATACAAAATTTATCATAGTGTTCATTATACGTGCACACACGTTATATAGGACATAAGGAGAGACATAAAATCTGGTTCCTATTCTTACCTTGGGCAGACTCCAGCATTCATCCCCCCTCCAACCAAGAGGACATTCAATCTCTGCTTTGTTTCTCTCCTTTGGAGGCCCAGAATTGTGTAATTGAGGCTTATAGAAGTCCTCAAGTCAACATGTGCTAAAACACTTCAAGCACCAGTATTTTACGACAGCTCTTCTGCAGGTTCTGTTGAGTAACTGAAAAGCCACCCGTAACATAAAGCAGGAAAGAATCTTGACGTAACTCCTCACCTTGGGTAAAGGACAGGGTGCTACAGATTAATAATACAAGCCATGGCTTGGGTTTCCTGGGTTCAAATCCCAACTCCGTCACTTACTATCAAGTCATGATCGAGCATGCTGCTGAACTTTCCTCTGCCTCTAGATTGTCCCTGTACAGATGCTACAGCACCATACCCATTTATGCAATGTCAGTTGCTCATGGTCGACCACAATTCTGCACAATATTTGAAGAGAAACCACATTCACATAATTTTATTACAGTACATTTTTATCATTACCATGCGGAATTGTTATTTCTCTCTCATCTCTTATTGTGTCTCACGTGTACATTAAACTTTCTCATAGGAATGTATGGATGGGGGCAAATGGTCTGAGGTAGGGTGCTACCGAGTATCCAGGCACTTACTGGGGGTCTTGTAACATATTTCCCACAGAGAACGGAGAGACACTGTAGCAGCATCTTCTATTCAAGTGTGTTTTATGAAATTAAATAGGACTGTCTGCATTTTCTCAGACTGCCATAACAGAAAACTGCAGACTCAGTGTCTCAAACAACAGATATTTATTTACTCACAGTTGTGGAGGCTGGAAGTCCGAGATCAGTATGCTGGCACAGCTGATTTCCGATGAGCCCTCTCTGCCTGGCTTGCCTTTTAACTGTGACCTCATGTAGCTGCTTCCCTACGTGGATACATTCTTGGTGTACCTTTGACTTCTTAGAAAGACTCCAGCCCTCTCTAATTAGGGTTCCTCCCTAATAAACTCATTTAATCTTAATTATCTCCCTCGGGGCTCTTTCTCTAAAATACAGGCACATTGGAGGTGAATTATGAATTTGGGGGTACCCAATTTAGTCCTTTACAAGTACATAGACAATATTGGGCACTTACAATAAATATAGCTCTTATTATGGTGTCCTTTTTTTCACAGTTCTCTTAGATGTGTATGAGTCCTAGTTTCAAAATTTATCATTTTGGCAGTTTAAAATTCCAGTTTCTAAGGAGAGGCAAATTTACATGAGCAAACCCTGATGAAAGCATTTATTTCAAATGACAGTGAGTGCAGTTTCGTTTCTAGTCTAATGACTTAAATGAAAATATATACACCTTACCCATTAATTTATGCGGTGCATGTTAAGACACTGACTGTAATTTTGCACAGTACATCACAACGTCACAGCTTGAAAGTGTCAGCAAACTATGACCTATGAGTAAATCCAGTATGTGGTTCACTTTTGCGCAGCATGTAAGTTCAAGTGTTTTTTACATTTGGTAAGTACAAGAAAGCCTGAGAGCACATGCACATTTACACATGCGTGCACACACACACACACACACACACACACACACACAATGTACGATTGAGACCTGTGGTTCAGAGCCTAAAATATTTAATATCTTGCTTTATTTAAAATAATTTTCTGACCTGTGCTTCATGGGAAAAGTTAGACCCTAAAAGTAATATCATAAAATTATGTATATTTAGAATATCTCATTATCTATAACTACATACCAGTATATTCTACATATCAGATATAAGTATTACATATATTTAAAATAGTTCTATTTCTTGAGATATAAAAACCCCAGCTTTCCTTCAATCTGAGAAAATTTTTACTTATTACTTTCAGCAATATTTTATTTCATTTTATTGGAAGTAATACTTGACTTTCTGACCTGCCTCACAAACCTTTGAGTAAATGCTAAGTATCCTTTCAACTTAGTTTTGGTTATTATGGCCTAGTTAACCTTTAATAGCCATGTTAGCTTTGAGTTGCTTTTTCTTTTTTGCTGCCCTGACTTCAAACAAATAGCTAGTCATTTACTCCTCGGCAAAATGGGTGTACTGAAAAATAAAAGGCAAAGAGAAAACACACTCTCCTTTCCAAATGCTGCACACTAGCTATTCCACGCCCTTGTCCTCCCTCAAAGAAAATGTTCTCATATGGGTTTTAAAGGGGATGTAGATAAAGCATTGAAGGAAACCAAGAGTTCCAAGTGTTGAAGTTTCTTATGTGTTGTGGTTTTGTTGTTGTTGTTGTTCATTTGTTTGTTTTGGGATCACACCAGGCAGTTCTCAGAACTTACTTCAGGCTCTGCACTCAGGAATCACTCCTGATGGGCTTGGGGTATCATATGGGGTGCGGGATATCAAACCCTGGTTTGCCAGGTGCAAGACAATGGCCCTACCCACTGTACTATAGCTCCGCCCCTCCCCACCCCTCATCTGTTCATTTAGGGCTTTCTCTCATTGACTGAGCTTTTGCTGGTCAAAAAAGATTTTCTTCCAGGGCCAGAATGATAATACAGGGGGTAAGGTTCTTGCCTTGTAAGGCCAACTGGAACTTTAAACAAACAAACAAACAAACAAACAAAAACACCACCTTAAAGAAAAAGCGAAAAAGGATCCTTCTTCCTCTTCTTGTGGCAGCAAAGAGCATGCATTCTTTGTTGGAGGTGCTTCTTTCTGGGTAGGATTCTTTCTGGTTTGTATTTTCTGGTATGTATTGATTGCTTCTGTGGGGCAATTCTCTGCCAAGCTCCCAGTCTCATTAAAATAAAGTTTCTGTTTTTAATTTTCACAGTCTTGCCCGGTCAGGATGGGTGTTTTATTATTATTACTATTGGTTCATCTATGACTTCTTTTTCCAGTGTCTCTATGGATTAATGGAAGAAAGTAAAAGAAATTGCTATTGAAAAGTACTTGTAGGATTCATTAGATTATCTTTGTATGACCTGCAACTTATAATACAACTTTTATGGATAAATTTCATTTCAATGTTACAGCCATATAAGCCTAAAGAAGAGTTAATATGTGTGAATTCAATCCCAAGTCTTTTGGATCCAAAATTCAAGGCATTTTCATCAAAAAAATTAAAAACCTGGCAAACTTGAACTGTAAGTAACATAAGGATAAACAGGCCAAAATGATGCTTGCACAAACAAGTGCCCAGTGTTGAAGTATTCCAAGACATCTGTTTTGTTTTCCTTTCAGTTCTTAACTGTGTTCCAGGTAGCTCAAGTGGTATGACAAATTTATTTAACTTCCAAATTTGTGAGGTGTTGTGATAAACTTTTCTTGTTCAAGCATAGCCTTGGACACTATTCATTCAATACACTCATTCAAAGATAAATATTAGAAAAGTGTGTATGTTTATTATCCTAGAGAAGGTTCAAAACTGAGTATAGTTATGGTATTATGGCACATATATCTGTTGTGTACATTTAAATATCTGTATAGAGAGCGAGAGAGTGTTATGTCTGTAGACACATAACACTAACTATATAGTTGTCTGTGAATACCAACAGTATATTCAAACCTGCACCTTGGAGACTTGACTAGAACATTTATGTCCATTTCCATTTTCTTCTTCCAGTCTTTCCCCTGACACAGGTTTTTAGGTAAACTCTAGGGACACATTGACTTCCCCTTTTTCTCTAAGCTTCTTAAACAATATAAGATCTGGCTCATAATTATGTCTGTCTGAAATGAACTGTGAAAGTGGTCAGAATCATTAAGACACAGGTTCACTAGAAAAGAGGGACCAGATATGCAGGATTTAACAAGCAAATTATTTTGTAGCTCTTTATAATTACCTAATCACACATTACCTGACTGGTGAAATACTTTAATTTCTATATAATGATTACATAGATGCTGCATGTGATTGTGACTGTAACAAGTATTTAAATAAAATGAGTAAGATCAGTATCATACCAAATGCACCATGATATTTAGTTTCAGGTAAAATCAGACAGTCCCACCAGAGCAGAGCTTTACGGGGGTTAGAAAAATACAATAATGGGGCAAGAATGTTTCTCTCCAGTGTTCCTCAAATTCAGCTCACAACTGAAAGGATCTGCAAGTATACATATTGAGAGGGAAATATATGTTGGCTCTCCTTGCATGTTTCTTTCCCACGACAGCAGGTGGGCCTCATTGTTCTCCCTTGTCATACAGAAGGATTGGATTCCAGATGGAAAGCAGAAAGTGGTTAAAAACACTCTTTTCCTGAATTTGGGACTCCCAAATCCTGAATGCCTTTAAAGTGCCTTGCTATGGCAAACGTTTCAGGTGGGACTGTGGTTAGTCTTAGAAGCCAAGAAGAAAAATTACTCTGTAGAAATAGCTTAGAGATGATCAGATTCCCCAAACAATGGTGATTGCTGCCTCCCTGAGTGTCTCCAAAGAAGAGAAAATGTTGTACAGGGGAATGGCTGCAGGGACCCCAAAGAAGGAAGAACTTAAGGTACTGTATCTCCCAGAAAAAGATCCTAACCTCACTTCATGTAAGATCTCACAGTTAGGTGTACTGCTTGTCCTCTAGAACCATCTAACTAATGCTCATGGGATCCCTGGGTGACTAATGTGAAGTGGGGAGGAGAGAAGCAGCAGCCACTTTCTCTTTATTCACCTCTGTCACCAGGAACAGCTGGGGAAATCTATGACTGATAAGAGTCGGCTGTGGGTTTGCTACTTGCTGGAGAGGAGAGTCAAGTCCTCAACCTTTCGGGTTCTAGACTTTCTCTCAGAAAAGAATTTCAGAAGGTAGTAGTAAAGTAAAACACAGGTTTTATTTGGAAATTGCAAGGAAAGTGGGAGGTGAGAGAGAGAGAAAAGAGAAAGAGAGAGAGAAAGTGAGAGAGATAGAGAAAGTGAGAGAGAGCATGAGAGAATATGCACTCAAGAAGAAGGAAAGTGGGCCATAGGCTTCTTGAGAGTAGGGGGGAGCCCCAGTATACATCCCAGCATTAGATTTGGACATATAAAAATATGCTTCTCAAGATGAGAGATGCGGGTAACATATGGGTTTGGACAGCACATGTGCATGCTTCCTTGTTCCAGTTGGCTTTCACAGGTTTCTCCCCAGCTGCGCCATATGGGGCTTTCTACCTAGGTAAGAATCCACTGGTAGGCCGTTTGCCAAGGGCTAGAGTTGGGAGTAGTTGAAGGTTTTCTTTGATATTTATTTCCTGGTCTTGTTCCTGCTGGAGCTTCTCTCAGAGGGAGTCCAACCTGGGTCTGGGCTGGTGCTAGGTAAAGGTTTTATGAGGCCTTATTTCCTATGTCTGACAGCTTTAGGGCTATTGGTTTTATTTTTTCCCAGGAATTCATTGTCATAGGAAGAGGTCCTTTCCTATCTTTCTGCCTGCCTGCTTCATAACTCTAAGTGAGTTCTTTCCCTATTTCCTACACAGAAAACTCATAAACTTATGCAACCCAAATAAAAGTCTTCTTTCTCTGCAATAGCTAAGATGGCAGTTTCACAGACAAAACATGGTGTGTGTGTGTGTGTGTGTGTGTGTGTGTGTGTGTGTGTGTTTGCTTTTGGCCTCACCCAGCAGTACTCAGGCTTGTCTTGCTCTGTGTTTGGGTGCTGCAGGTGCCTCCTTTCAAGCTTGGGGACCATATACTATAGGGGGAATTGAAGTAAAGTCAGCTGTGCACAAAGTAAGCATCTTAGCATCCAAAGTAAGCATCCAGACCCCAAACATTTTGACTTAAAAATAACAAAGAACTATGCTGGGAGTGTCAACCAAAGTTTCATAGAGATAATTATAGCAAGAGTTCTCTTCCTTGGATTGGAGAGACTCTACAATAGACAGAGTATTTGCCTTGCACCTGGCTTATTCAGATTCAATCCTGGGCATCTTATAAATTCCCCCAAGCTCTGGGAGGAGTGACCCAGAGGTAGGAGTAAGCTCTGAGCACTGACAGGGTGTGGGCCCCAAACAAAACAAAAGAGTTTTCTCTCTGCATTCCAACTAAAGGGATCTTCCAGTTTCTGATGGCTTGGGGCTGTTGTGGCTCAGGTCGCCTTCATTTTTGTGAAAGAAGCCACTGCTGCCTGACTTTTTTTGTCTCAGTTGGTCTGATAGGTTCCAAGTCAAAAATCTCTGTCTAGAATAACAAAATGGTGTCATCTTCTTTTTCTTTTACTAATCCACAGTTGCAATTGTAAAAGCTACAAAGGGAATGGACACTGTAGTATGGGAACATTTAATGTCTTTTCTTAGGTCTCAATATGCGCGCATGCGCACACACACACACACACACACACACACACACACATACACCCCAAGATAAAAACATTCTAGCTTTTCCTAATCTTTTAAACTACAAGTACAAACAAGAACGCCACTAACTTGGTTTCCTGCAGAAAAACAGCACTGCCTTAGGCAGAATTCTGAAATTGTCAGACTCTTCTAGAAACTTCTTTCAAGGTTCCTCTTTTTCTAGTTGTCCTCCAGCATTTTAATGCTTCCCTGGGCCACCTTTCCTCTATAGCATTCCCTCCACTGAATTCTCTTTGCTCCTCATTTCTCAGAACTTAGTTTGCCAAATCAAATTCCTTTATGGCTTTATTCTAGGATGGGAAAAACATGGAGAAGAAGAAAAGGGAATCAACAATCCTTAGATCCCAAAAGACAAAAACAAACATCAAAATATTTAATTGACTCCTAGAATCCTAGAAATAGGTTTATTAAAATTTAGAAGAAGGCGAATAAGAGGCAGGCCTAAGAACAATTCAGAAACCTTCCTATTTTGCTTCTCCTGTCTTCTTTACTGGAATGTAGCTCTTTCCTTGTAGCAGACTTATGGCTATAATTAGTACTTTAATTCAACATTTTATTGATTCTCAAACTGAAAGGCATTATATCTTTTAGTTCCAATAAAACACACATGAAGAAACACACCAAAACAAACAAAAAAGATGGGAAGGATTCTAATTGCCTCTTTTTGGATCACGCGTCCAGTGAGAATCCAATTGATTATGACCAGGAAGAAGAATTACATTTGGCAGTGTAGACCGCCTTGGCTAGGGGAAGCGATTCTGTAAGAACATGGAGTCTCCCAAGATATTCAGGTGAACATATGGAAGTTCTTTTGAGGAGAAGAAAGAAGAGTTTTTAGCAAATAACATAAATATCTGTAGAGGAACATTTTTAGGTATCTACTGTTAGTAAAAAAATGTACATCACATTAAAAATATTGGATAAAGCTAGAATTTTTGTATGAATTTTGAGTAAAAGAATAAAAACAAAACTGAAGCTTCCCTCTTATGACCATTTTATGTTATAATCAGGAGCTAGGAAGACAAAAATGATATGGTGCTATTTTTTTATTCCAGGCAGAGAGATCACTGAAAGTTGAGGACTTGGTAAGATGGGAACACCTCACGTAAACAATAGTCACTTCCCCAACATAAATGTTGGTGGCTGTGACTCAAAACAAGATCGATGTCATCAGAGGTTGAAAGAGCCCTCTGATTGGAATGTGCAGGAAGAATCTCACTAGAAATAGTCTTTGTGAAACTTTAGTCCACAAACTCTGCATTAAATTACAGACAGTAGTCCTATGGCTTTCAAGTCAAAATGTTTTATCCTTGAAACTCCATCTCAGCTGTTAATGAGGATCATGACTTTTCACTGGATTCAACAAGAAAATAGAAACTTCTTGTGATATCTAGAAAATCAGAAAAAGGATTCTCTTATGTTTAGGAGACTCTCGTGACATCCACTATGCTGTCAGTCACTTCTCTGACACTACATGGGAATCTTAGAAACTTTCTGTTTAGACACTTATAAATAAATATAAAATTTTAAGCCTCTAACCATAAGCACACAATTACTTCTGAAAATATTTATTGTTGTTGGTTTTTCCAATTTAAAAAATATTTGATCAAATTAAATGAGTGCTAAATCCAGAAAAGTACAAGAAATATGAATACTTTGATAAAGGCTTTAATAAAAAATTTTTTGACCAAGATGTTTATGTGTCACCAAAACATGGAACCAGTGCACAACTCATGAACCGGTTCAAACAGAATAAATGCTAGCCACATTGAAGAAGGATCTTGAACCCTTCTTCTAAGCCCCCACACCCTACATTGCTGTTTCTTTATTTTAAGATCAAGCTTGCTGAGTTTGGAGAAGCCTTGTTTATGTTGGCAGTGCCCACGGTGGTTGACTTCTTGGCACAGCGACTGTTTAGCACCTGACATGAGGATTCTATATTATTTTAATGACTGGTATGGCAAGGCATCCGCATCCCTCTATACTATTTCATGCTGATGGATTTTGTAACCCAGGATATCATTACTTTCAGCTCATTTTTTCTTCACTTAGCAAGATCAAGTGAGTGTTAAATATATTGTGATTATGAGAACTTTCTGACTGGTTTTCTGTGATGAGCTATCAACACATCAGCAAACTGGTACTTCTCTTTTTGCTTTGGTTAGGTAAGCGTGCGTCCCCAACTTCCAGAATTGTTGGAATATAGCTCTAAATATTTTAGGCCTGACTTTGGTTTGTCCTTTCTCCCTTGCCACAGAGTTGGGCTTATCTGGTAATAATCTCCAAACAATTCTAGACTACATTGGTATGTCCTGCTCCCCTTGCCACTAGGAGCTTAGGTATATCAGTCACACCCATCAAAGTGCTCCCGAGTCACTCCCATTCCTTTGTTTATCCGTAATCACTTCTGTGCTCCCTTCCCCAACTAGTCATTCAGCTCTTCCCCTAATCAGACTCTGTTAATTTGTAAGGTCAGACCTTGCTAGGACAGTGTACTTGTATTGTAAGTTAATATTGCCTTTCTCCACTCGGTATGTCTTTTTACTTTAAAACAGTATCCTTTTTGTATGGACAAAGAAAGACAATTGTTAATATGCTTTGGTAACATGGGACTTAATTGGCTTCAAATATTCACTCCTGGGCATCTGCTTTCTCGACTTAAGCCTCAGCTGCCCTTACTTCCTAGCACCCTCCAAAGCAGGGTCCCGACAAGGGACGGGACAGATAGCTATCAATCTCCCCGGGGTGGGGGAAGTGGCTGGAGACTACCGAACGCAGGTGGCAGGAGAGACAGCGCTGCTGCCCTGTGCCTTGTGCCCGGTGCGGTGTGGTGCCCCCTTTCTTTTTCTTTTTTGTGTTTTTACACACAGAATAAGTCACTTTCAGCCACCTGACTATTGAGCCATGTGAATGATTTAAAAAACACTCTCATTCTTTTCATATATTATAACAATAAAGGGTTTGGAAAAACCTTTAGGACATAGTTTCTAATGGAAATAAATGTAACACAGAACCCATTATACGGCTATGTAATGATTAACTTGAATAATTTCCCTATTGGTTTTTTATCATATTCCTTATTTTACCCATCACTTTATTTCTTTTTTTTAAATAAAAATTTTATTTTATTAAATCACCGTGTGGAAGATTACAATGCTTTCAGGCTTAGATCTCAGTTATACAATGCTGAAACAACCATCCCTTCACCGGTGCCCATATACCACCACCAAAAAAAAAAAAAAACTCACACAGTACACCTCCCATCCCGCCCCCCCACCCCCTACCTTGTAACTGATAAGTTTCATTTTACTTTCTGTTTACTTTGGTTAAATTCAATATTTCAACACAAACCTCACTAGTGTTGTTAGGAGTACCCCACTAGATTCAGACCTACTGTGAAGACAAATGAGACTTAGTTCTCAGGCTACCGAGGCCGCGCGGTTTTGAATTTCTGTACTTTAACACTAAGTCCAGGGAGATTTCTTCCAGATATTGGATCATTGCAGGCTTGAAAACCCAATCTGTGGTCGTCTTAATATGGCGGACACTGCGCCCTTCATCCCCGGAGAGAAAGAGGCAAGAGAGAGAAATACCTTTCCCCTCCTGGGTGGGCACAGGGCCGAGGCTTAGTTCTCAGGCTGGAGACATTCTGCGAGGAGTTGCCCATGCCGAAAGAGGTTTTACTGGGTCTGGATTCACGCTTGTGCAGCTGCGGAAAGGCCGCATACGCGTGCAGCCCCCGGGATCACATCTCGGCGGTCCCATCACTTTATTTCTTATGGATGTGTTTAAACATATATCTGCTTACTTTTCTAAGAAAAGATCCGGAAAGAGCTGGGTTCTATTCAATACTACAGACAGAGAGAAACAGATTTATTATTCAAATTCAATTCAATCAGTTCGAACATATAGGAAATTAAATTTCCATATCTGTCATAAGAAACTAAGAAGTTTCTAGTTCTACACTATTGCCATGTGTACCCCTACACCAGCACTTATTACAATTGAATTTAGGTGTGTATCAATGCCTTTGTGTCTTAGATTCAGGTTAAAATGTGAATAATCAAACAAACTGTACCTGATTGTCATTAGGTTTCAGTAACATATAAAAGAATTCCTGGTTCTTGTCACTGTGCATTAAATGGTATCCATTTTCTTTAGTAGAAGTGTTTTTATTTTTTGTTATTTTTAAAAATGCCTATTTTTATTCTCCAAAAAAATGTATGAGAATATCTTCTTTTTTATAATGCCCAAAATCCTGAGTATTTTATAGAAAAACTGCTCTGATAGGAATATAAACATTTTCCTTTTAGAAAAATTCACTTAAGTTATTTATGAGATTGAATTTATGATACTGCCATTTTTTGACAGTTATACTTTTTATTTTGCTTATAGTCTATGAGGTTGCTTGTTCAATTCAGGGATTTTGTTTTAATACAAATTTTTCTGGTTGCCCTAGGTAGCCTATTACTCCATTCTTGGTACAGTGAAAAAGAGAAATACCAAAGTATAGGTGCCTCAGGATATGCTCTAGAAAGAAAGCTGTGCATTTGTGACTCTGGCTGCAGTTTAGAATCACTTGGGAACCATTTAAAGTCAGAAGTCTCTGGGCCATACCCCCAGAGATGGTAATTTAATTGGTCTTATTTAATTACTCAGCATAGGGTGTGTCAAAAACTCCCCAGGTGCAGTCTAGTAGTGTAGGTGGGTACTGAATGATACAAGGTCAACTGATATGTCTGTGAGATTGGACACTGGAGAGAAAGATTATCATAATTAGTTGACATTCTCCAAGCCAACTGAATCAATTGTCACCATAAGATTTGTCTCCAAACCTTGTGGGCTATTACAAAAAGCAGAACCAGTTTACCTACAACTTGCAATATCTTAAAATTTCTTCTCTAGACAGTTTAAATTCACGTTCCGAGTTTTTTTTTTTTTTTAAAGAAAAAGAAAAACAACTAGTGAGAAAGTTCAAAGGACCGGAGTGCGTTCCTTGCACACACAACGGCCCAAGTTTAAAGCCCTGCCTGATGTGGGTCCCCAGGCACTACCACACCACAGGTGGCCCTGGTGTTTGCCAACACCAATGGACGAAAGCAGGAAGCAGCATTGCATCACCTGTCCAAGCAGACTCCAAGCATTGAACTCTAAAGGACAGACTGGCCAAGTACAGCTTGGAGTGGCCCTTGGGTCTTGAAGAACTCTTAGGAGAACCCCCTTCCCCCAAATAAAAAATCCAATCCAAATGTTTAATTTCCCTTTGGTGGTAGAAACACATATATATGCAAAATATTTATATTCTTGGCCCAGTTTCCCATTTTGTTGCTATTGATGAGGCAAATAATCTTTATAAAAAAGATTAAACATATCCAAAAAGATTAAACAGCCTATACAAAACAAATTTATTAACAGGCATCTCACACACAACAACTTTGATTCTTCTTTTTTGTCTACTTTGAATGTAAGTGTTTTGAGATTCAGGATTTTAAGAGAAGAATACTTCACTTGAACTAGAAACCATAAGCTGAAATTGTCCTTGACTGGGATTTTTTCAACTGCAGTGTATTTTCAAGGAAAAGATTTAAGAGCAACTTCAAAGATGTCAGAAGTTTAAAAGAAGAAGAAGACGCTGATGTGTTTGGAAGGCCTACATTATTTGCTTCTGTGGTTTTGAAGATGTAAATAGAAACAGCTATAGCAAAGAAGTTCTATAATTAGCTTTTATCCTGAATCCAAAAGTTGCTTATTATAGAGCTTTTAATAGTATGTAAAAACCACTGTTTAAAACACTTGGCTTGAATTTTCTGGCACTTTAATGAAAAAATTAGTATTTTCAAGTTTTGTGGTTTCTCAAAAGTTATGTGCTAAATAAGTAGAAGTTTTCTGGTGCCCAAAGGCTTTTGGAGATGGTGGGTGCTCTGGTAGTTTTCTTCCTCCAGTTTTCTCTAAGAGTTAAAGCATAAGTTTAGATGAGAAATTAAATGAATTACTGCTCTAAACTGTGGTTGTAGTTATGGAAAGACACTGGTATTTAGGCCAAACAAATGTGTGCTTTAAACACAGTGACCTTACCCTGTTGTTCTTCCAAAACCACAACAGAGAACAATCTTGCTCAGTTAATCATACCTCCCAGAAGAAACCGGCATCTCGAAGGGTGTCTTTCATAATACCTTCAGCAGCACAATGAGCGACCACATCCGATCCTGAAAACTGAATCCTCATCATTTCCCCTCAACACAAACAGCCTGTCAGCATCAAGTCTTTCTCCTGAATTCATGGAATGTACAGTTTTATTACACACTTTTCCACTTCAGTACGTTCTTTATAAATCTAAGTTCTATGGATTACAAATCAATTATGAGAAACAGACTTGAATAAGTCTCCTCCATCTCCCACCAGATTTTATCCAGGTGCAAAGTAGGTGATGTAGAAATAAGAGAAGTCAAATCATGACTATAGCTAAAATAAAAGAAAATTATTGATAAGTGATCAAAGAGCAGTCTTCGGAGTCTTCAGAATTTTTGGCTGAGAAATTTCAAGAAAAAAAAATTCATAACCATGGTGACTGAATGAATGAGATCAACCACAAATCTCTTATTCCTTACATACCAGAAAAAGAAATTTCCAATTAACCTCCTGAATTCTAAATGGGAAAACTCTATTTTAATGTATATCCTAATTTGCAGACCTGTGGTAAGCTTTGCAGTATATTTTATAGAGATTAATCAAATGATATTGCTTTGGGGTTTCTCCAAGAGTTAAAAGAGCTATTTTATGATCACTATTAGAGTCTCCATCCTAACTTGAACCTACACCATAGGATTTACAAATATTCTAGCAGTGACTTTAGACATTTATTGTTCATCTAAATTAATTGTAAAGATTTAAAAAACTAACAATAGTGAGGGATCATCACAAAGCATGGGAAATATAATTTCTGATGGTCTCTATATTAAATATAAGTATTTCTTATAAATAACAAAGTGAGCACCTCTATATTTAGGAAAATAGAAAACACAGTTTCCCATAAGAATTAGCTGTTGGGACTAGAAAATTTGAAAAGATTTCTGAATTATCTCAACATTCCTTCCCCAGGAACTAAGCACTTTTAAAATGCTCTCATAAATAAAATGGTTATAGAATGGATACTCAAATTAAAAAGGGCTATATCCAAAAGACCTGTGCACTTGAAAGCATTATCCCAACAAAGAACAATTCTTTTTTCAGTAAGAATTAAAGTTTAGAGGATGATTTTTGTTTTAACTATTTGCAACATTTTTCCAAAAGGTAAAGTCCTTCTAATGACTTAGAAAAAAGTTTTTCTCTAAACATATCTTTTATGCAAATGGCTTACCTTTTCATATTTTCCTATTATAAATAATTTCCACAAATGTTTCCATTAGAAATTACTCATACAATCATACTGTATAAATACATTGTCTACACAATTTATTTGAAGAAAAGGAGATAGAGGGCAATGTTGCACTAATTCATTGAGCTCTTTATATGTATCATATCAATAATAGGTTGGTTATCTTTTCTTATATTGTTGATTTAAAAAAAATCTGAAGATCAGATTAAGCAATACCTTTATACTAGCAATATCTTTTACCATATGATTGGGAATCAATAGAATCAGAATTGAAATTCAAGTCTGGCTGATTCTATAGCTCACCTGTATTAAATTGCATTATACTAGACTAGTGATTAGGGAAGCAAATGACTTTTTAGAGTACTTAAAAACACATATTTTAATAATACTAATAATATCAATAACTATTACATGTATAGTTCTGTGTTCTCAGATGGTAACAAAGACAATGATCTTACTGTAATCTTTAATGTATCTAATAAGTATTGTTTGTCCTATTTTCCTTATTATTTAGCATAAAAATTTAAAGAAGCTTTAAGGGGCCTGATCATTTTAATCTCTCCCCTTATTAACCAACTGAAAATAAGACAAAAGAGCAAGCTATATGTAAGGGCCAATGGCCTGATTTTATTAAGGAAAACATTTTGGCTGAAGGATAAAGCTTATATCTATAAGAAAGTAGACCTCCTTAAATTGATTGCCAGTATTAAACAGACTTGTCCATCTAGGCACAAGCGGTGGCTGTAACATTTGAAACTTGAAGAAACAGAGATAAATGTATGCCCTTTGTGTCAAGCCTTCCTTTTAGAGAAAATGAGGAAGAAAATTCTACATTTTTCCAAGCTAAGTCAGAGGAGGAGAGGGGTAGAAAAAGGCCAGCTTTTCTCCAATTGCGTCCCCAGCTCCCTTTTCTGGGAAAATACAATCTCAAAAGAAAAGAAAAAGTGTTGCTTTCTCACAGTCCAAAACCTGTGCCAGGAAGTTTTTCATATGCTTACTAAAAAGGTATAAGGTAATGTCTAAAGTTTCCTTTCTGTTCAAGTAAGAAACAAAGTCTACACAGACTAGCAAAAGAGTCCACACACACACACAGACACACACATACACAAACTCACTCAAAAGTTTCCAGATCACAAAATATGGAAAATAACAATATCAATATTTATCATCACTATATAGTAAAGTAAATATTAAAGAGAAGGGTTTCAGTGACATGAAATACAGGCACTGTCAAAGTAGCTAATAATTGGGCCATTTCAATTATTCTCTTAAAATTCCATCCTATTGTTTGTTCTTTGGTAAAATTTGCTTTGGGTTGAAGCTTTTTTGAAGAAACTTTCTTCACATCAGGAAACAATTTCTTTTTACATAAACCCTAAATTCTGTAATGAGATTGAGCCACTTCAGAAACAACTGCATTATCCTCTTATCTTTTCATTATAGTTTCAGATGGTGTTTGCATACCTCATTAGCATGTTTAAAGGCAGATTTCCTACCATTTGATATATAAACATGTAGAGTATTCAGCTGACAATGCCTACCAACCAGTAGAATACAACATTATTTCAAATGTAAATTCAATTTGTTAAATAATTTCTAATGATTACATCCAGTTCGTGAGTATTCAGTTTATATATTTTAAATGTGATGGCATATTAAAACTCATTTCTAAATATTTTGGCCAACTTTCCCACTGTGATATCTTTTAAAAAATTCTAGTTCCTGGGGCCGGAGCGGTAGCACAGCGGGTAGGGCGTTTGCCTTGCACGCGGCCGACCCGGGTTCGATCCCCGGCATCCCATATGGTCCCCAAGCACCGCCAGGAGTAATTCCTGAGTGCAGAGCCAGGAGTAACCCCTGAGCATCGCTGGGTGTGACCCAAAAAGCAAAAAAACAAACAAAAAAAATTCTAGTTCCTGTATTTGTCAGATTTAATATTTTTAAAAATCAGAAGAATACTTTATTTGAAAGGTGTGAATCCAATACCCCCACCTTTAAGTAAGAAAACTCTGTCTTAAAGTTATTAATGTTACAGAGATCACAAAGTAACTTATTTTGTAGAATTTTAATTGCAGTTAAATTATTATATTCTTTTAAATGACTTTTTCATACTAGTTGCCTTATTTTAGAATTACTTTCATAGTATAGTTTATTCACTTTTCTAGTATAAAATGATACCTCCTAAAGTAATATTGCTCAAATTCTAGTTGCCTTGTTCTAGAGTTCAAATTGATAGTGTAGTTTCTTAAAAAAAAATGACTGGTGAAATTCCACCAAAAGAGGATAATTTTTATTGCTTTTATTGCTGTTTTTATATTGTAAAAATACAATAAGCCATGATATCCAAACTTATGCCAAACATTTGGTGTACCTCCATTCCATTCTGCTTTTATACACAATTCTAACTTCCTGAAGGCTATGCACGGGCATTTTCCATTCACTAAATGTGGCAGTGCTTGAGTTCCTTTCCCCAAACTTGCATTTTCAATCAGATTTGACTCTCATTATCCACATGCTGCAGAGTTTCTTTTCCATATCCAATGGGACATATCGGATGGCAGGAGGCAGCTCAAGGATAGAGTTAGGCACTGTTATTTTTATTTACTATATTCTTTGGTTAAAAAAAAAGCTAAAAATGACCCTGCCTGTTTATTACATTAGAAGATGTGGAAGTACATTTCCCAAATAAGAAGCCCTTGTTTTCCACTTGGCTGTGAGTGGCTTCAGAATCTCTGGGGACACTCCTGTCTGTGCTTTGGAGATTCTCACTGTCTGATTGTGTAGAGCAAGTCTGCCTCTCTGTACACACTTAGGAACCTCTTCTCTTTTTTCTACTGACCCTTGATGTTCAAATCTGCTTAGTTGTTCCAGATCAGAGGAGGACATCACTTTGCTAGCCAACGATTCTGCATTGGTCTGGCTAATTGGATGGTCAATTTTTTTTTCAAATTTCGAAACCAAGTTTTGTCCTTCTCATCGATGACTCCCATAAATATGCTACACGTTATTACCCTTTTCCAACAGATAGACATATTACTAAAGGAATAACTGTTTAGAAATGCCTTGATGTAAAATAAACTGTAAAATGTAACATAACATAACATAACATATGTCAACCCAGTGGGAAGCAACCAGTTCCCAAAGAAATGAGACTAATTATCTCACTCACTGGTGTGAGAGTGACTGGACTTGGCCGAAGTGCAAAAGAAGTCATCTGAGGATCTAGCCAGCCAGGGGATAGGGACCATGTTAGCGTCCTGCCTTTCTCAGGAGCACATTTATTTTGATACAAAACCCACTGAGTGCAGGAGTGAAAAGTGAGGGCAACACATCTGTTTGCCAGTCTAATTCCTCTCACTCCTTTCCAGGTCCCCATCTATAGCATCTTATACTAAAGTTTAAATTTACTCAATAGTTGCAAGTTGAAACTGTCCCAAGGCTTTCAGGACAAGTTAAAACTGAAATCATCATCTATCCACCACCATATCTATTCTGGCGATGATGGCTACACAATTAAAGAAGGATTATAGTTATGACAGATATATATGACAATGAACTATTGATTCACATCTCCGTTGCTTTTATATATATGAATCTGACCCAGAAATCTGAACTGGCCTTTCACAATACACTGTGTAGATGTCTCCCCCCAGTCCCCACACCCCCGTTTTTATTCTTTCATAAACTCCAGCCAAAAACAATAGAATGGAATTTCTCAGAAACTGTTAGGGAGCCAAAAAGTGTGCTAGATGCATTAAGTTTGTGTCGGATTTAGGATCTAAGGGAAACAAGAAATCCAGGGAAAGTTGAAAAATCAGATTGAGTCTAGGAGGAAGTGGTCTTTGGCTTGGCGCCTAGGTGGATAGCAGGAATGAAGCAGAGAGGATTATAAGTCACTTATTCCCCAATTAGATCTCATTTTCCCTGACGGCACAATAAAACCTTGTCTCCACACCACAGTAAAATTCATATTTTACTGATCAGTCAAGTTCTTTATTGCTGATTAGGTTTCCGGAATAAAGTTCCTTAGTAGCCCTAATGAAAAAGCTTTATATTTGATGGATGGAGAGAGTTTGAGCCTCTTTTAATAGAATTCTTTCAGTTAAGGTCTACAAGACTCTTGCCAAATTGAATTTGAAGTCAAATCCTACTACATTCACTAGCCATATCAGGGCAGAGCTGCTTTTGAACCTGAAGCTCCACTAAGACAGCAGAGTTCTAAGTGGATCATTGAGTAGTGGGAGAAGTCAGTGAGTCTGGTCTCTGGTGCTGATCTGTTAAAACTATTCACATCATTCCATGGGTTGCAATTTCTTTCTGAGAAAGGAAGTTTCACTAGATGAACCCACTATGGCTCTAGCCCCAGTACAAACCATATATTCTATTTATCCACTTTCCTCCTAAACATATATTGGCCAGAACAACCATAGGAAAAGAGAGTGTCTGAGCAGTGAGCTTAGCATTTTATCAGATATTTATCCCCTTTATACTGCCAAGAGGTTTTAGATTGTATGTTTCGGTGGCTCCCATGTCACAAGAGTGTGTGAAACACAGTAGAAAAAAGCTCTGCCTATTGTTTGGATCATGGTAGCACTTGCTTACACACAAGAGACAGGGAAAGCAACCTTGAGGAGAATAACACAACCAAATAGCCACAAGAATGTAATGCCAGGTCTCCTCAAGCTCCTCTGCTTCTTTTCAGCTCAAAAGCTGTGCTACCGCATAGAAGCAGCAATAATTTCAGTTGAGTTTTCAGATCTGAGTGGAAAATATGAGGTAACCTGGTTCATCCTGAACTAGATGGATGGTGGAAGTGGGACAAGGGGCAACTGTTCTGTAGTAAGCGCCAAGGAATTATTGTCAGTTTAAGAAAAATGATTTTAGATGGAACTCCAAGAAGCTAGCCATCTGCAAGAGAAACACCACCCACATTTGAAGCTCACTGGGCCAAGATGAACCCATCAGGAAACTCTTAGCACACTGTCACTACTTTGTACTGCCTAAGCTGTCAAAATGGGTGTGCAAAATTTACATGCATCTTTCTTTGCAGGTAAAGAGAAACCATATGGCTTACTATACATCTTGGAGAACAGAGATTAAACATGGAAGGTGGATGACATGAGAAAGCATAGAAAGGAGAAGGCGGGGCAGGAGAAAATTGTCTTTCCTTTACTAGGAACAAAGGAAAGGCCTGGCTCTTCCCCCTCAGATACTATTTTTCCTGCTTTTTCTTTCATCTGGCAGATAACACGGAAAAGGTAACAAAGAAAAGCAAACAGCGACTTGTAGTAGAATAGGTAGACAGCTAAGCTCAGTGGTAGTTTGCACTGAGGATATGCTTGAAAAGAGAGTACCTTTCAGGAAGTGTTGCCACTCCAGGCTGGCACTGGCTCCCTGGAACCCATGTTGACAGAAGAGAGCCAAGAGCAGTGCAAAGTGGGTCTAACTCTCCTGGTCATCACCCAAGTGTCAGGTAAGTCTAATGTTGGCTGGGCAGGCAGCTTCTTCCTCACCTTGCCAGATTTTATTTTGAATCTCTCTGTCTCTGTCTCTGTCTCTCTGTCTCTGTCTGTTTACCTCTCTCTATCTCTCTCTCATTCATGATAAGTACAAAATACCCAAAGTCTCTTCCTATAAATCAACTTCTCTTATTTCCCTCATCAGCAGGGCCCATGTTGCAAACTCTACACTCCTCTCTTTTCCTTTTCCCTTTATTTGTTGCAAGGATTCCATTTAGAGAGTCTATGTGATTTCAATAACATGCTCCTGAGTATATGGAAAGGACTATTTACTTCCAATAGACAGATGTCTGTGTCTAAAGGAAACCTGTTACTTAAGGACAAGTAACAGGTTTACTTGTTACTTGTTAGACGTAAGACGTCTCATTTTATTTTATTTTATTTTTTTTACTTTGCAAAAGAAAAGTATTAATGTTTCCTTAGTATGAACAAATGTCCATCTTCACTAGAAATCAGAAAACCACAACAAACCAGTAAGCTTTCAGAGGACCCATCTTTAACATAGTTTATTAAAAAACTGGTAACATACTTTTTATCCACTCTGAAGAAGGCATTCTCTCTTGAATACTTATCTCTCTCTCTTTCTATCCACTAGCACTTATCTGTGTAAGTTTATTTCTATTTTTTATTTAAATTTATTCATTTTTTAATTAGTGAGTCACAATGAGGGTACAGTTACAGATTCACACATATTTTGTGCTTGTTTTACCCTCATGCAATGTTTGAGAGCCCATCCCTCCACCAGTGTCCATTCTCCACCACCAATAAACCCAATATCCCTCCCACCCCCCCATCCCATCCCCAAGAAGTCTCATTTTAGAATGAATAAGAGGTGGTAGTTCTAAGGAGTGAATTTTATGGCATCAGAGTTTCTTCTACACCCATACTGTCATAGAGAATGAAACTTGGTGAAATTAACTAATGTATTTATCTCTTGGAATATTCACAGAATGTTGAGGCAGGCTGTATTATTTTTACTTTCTGTAATATATTACAATTCAAAAAAGTTAAGTGATTTGCCCAGAACTAAGTAACTCCATGTTCTGTGAACACTTTTATACTTTATTACATCAAAAAATTAAATGTTCAAAAGTATTCATTTTGAAAGCAAAAGAAGTTTTTTTTTATTATCATATTAGAATGTAGCACTGTGGTATGTAAAGTCATAAGTGCTTTTAAGTTTAAAAAATTCCTAAATTTGAGTCCCTGATGGCAAATTGTGAGACTATGGGAAGGAAATGCTCTGGAGAATCATTCCCAATTGCCATTTCAGGATAATGGATATTTAAAGAAATTGGTGTATTTACAAACTTTGCTCCAGTATACATAAACCTTATTTAATATTTCCCATTTTTTAGAAGCAGAAAACTACCTTATATTTTTGGAAAAATATGCTTAGACTTGAAAAATTATAGAAAGGTATGTAATGCTTATTCTCTTATTTTCTAAAAATATGTACCAATTCTAACAGAGTAATTTTAAAAACTCTCTATTGAAAACCTAAAACAGAAAAAGGTAGTACCAAGAAATAAAATACTTTTGTCCATAATTGTGAATGTTCTCTCAAGAAAAGGAACTGTATTGGAATTCAAATACAGTTTTGAACTGTACCAGAGGTAATGTGAAAGATTTTGAGTGTTTCAAATTGCCATCTGTCATTTTCTAAAAGAAATTAAATAAGACACACAGTAGGCAGATAAGTGGTGACTAAAACATGTGCCTAAAGCTTTACTTCTTCCTTATGGATCTCTACAAGTGGCATCGGTTTATGCTATTATCTGATACAGAGAACTTCTGAACAATGAACAAAACTCACCTTGTAATGAGCCTATTTAAATGAAAATCAAAATTCACTCTCAGAACATTTTTAAATTAAAAAATATATTCTATGCAGAGCTTATTTCTACCTCCTTCTCTGCACAAATTTTTTCTGTATATTGGAGAAAATTAAGTTCATGTGATTTCAGGAGTTGATGAGTATGTGGAAATATGGGGCTAGTGTATACACACACACAAACACATATACATATACATGGACTCTGCATGGATGGTATCAGCAAGGAGTAGGATGAAAGAAGAACCAACATTTGTTCTACCAGCACACTCAAAAAAGACCTTAGAGAAAATTGCATTTGGGTTGAGACATGAAGAATCTAAACAGAATGGGAAAAAGGTCTGAGGAACTACAGAGAACAACCTGAGCAAAAGTAAAATGTGAATGTGAATGATGCTTGGAATATTAGCAGCTTGTCTGCTTTGATTAGAAGTACCTGGTAGCATGAGGTAATTCAGTAAAGATAGTCACAATATCTCATGCTGTCCCTATCCAAACACCTGGAACCTGTGTATGTTACATTCATGAAATATAAGAATTAAGGTTATTGTTCACCAGCTTTGCTATGTGGGGATGATTATATACTATCTGTATAAGCACAGTATAATTGGAATGATCCCTTAGTGGAAGAAGGAGCAGAAAATAAGGTGGAAAAGGCACTTGGTCTGAATTGTTGACTTTTTGAAGATAGAAGAAACGGTCACAAACCAAATAACAAACACAGAAAGCCTCTAAAAACAATAAAATACAGAGACTATACTCTTCCTGGAAACTTCAGAATGTAATGCAGCTCTAATGATTTTAGCCAGTGGGAACCACATCAGACATTGGACCCACATAATCAAGAGATAGTAATTTCTGTTGCTTTCATCCACTAAATTGGTAATAATTTATTGCTACAGTCATAGGAAGTGAATACAAAAGAAGAGAATAAATATTGATAGGTAACAGATTGAGGAACTTAAATGCATCTCAAAGATAATCTAGGCTTTATAGTCTAAGATAAAATTGCACAAAATAGAATAATATGTTTGCTTCTCTATGATTTTATTTTTTTGTTTCTATGATTTGGAGGGCCGCATCTGGTGGTCTCAAGGCTTATTTTGAACCTTGTACTCAGGGAAAATTCCTGGAAGTGCTTGGCAGATCATATGCAGTGCTGGGCGTCAAACAGGTCAGCCACTTGCAAGGTAAGTGCCTGATCCCTCAAGTATCTCCCTGGTCCCTGGTTCTCTTTGGAAGGCTGCATTTGGCAGCCACATGGAATATTCAAGAAAGAATAGAGTGAGACCAGAGGAAAGGAGACAACTTAGGGGGTTGTTGGAATAATACAGGGCTCTGAGTTTATATAATGAATCCAGAAATACAAATAGACTGAAAATATTAAAATATAGGATAATCAATTAGTGCAACACATCTGGAAGATTATAGAACTAGAGGAAATAAAAGCAGTTTGATAACTGGGATAGTTCAGTTTCTTCAGAGTTTTAAAAAGGTAGTTAATCATCCATGGGAATCAGCATTTCCAAGTTCTATTATTGATAGACTCCAGATAATATTTTTATTCGTTTATTACTATTTTGCTTTATTTCTCCAAGATGAAAATAGTCACGCTGAAGATCAAATTAAGAAGGATTGACTAAATGAGGCAGTTTTCTGTGACTGAGCCCATGAGCATAAAATTCAAACATAAGGCTGGCTTCAGAAAACTACTGGCCTCAACATTTCTGCCAAGAACTCAGAGGCTATAGTAAGAGTTCCCCTAAGTCATGACTTTCCAACCAGAGCCCAATAGAATTTATATCAATATAACCACACATTTACCTTATCTTAATGAACCTAGTTTCATAAAGCATTGGGAATATGAAAATGACCTGCTATACATTACTTCCAATCATCACAAAAGTTAATAATAACCAGATATCAAATCTTTGCTGGGACTTATGGATATCGTATCCCTATAATGGCAGTGCTTAAAGTTTTGGAGTCAGATAATAAAGGAGATAATATACTGGCCTTGAACTTGAAAGTAGTCAACACTGGTCGAATCCTTAGAACTGCAGAGTCCTAGTAGCACTGTATCCTCAGATATTCACATTGAACCATCAGATTGGTTGGGAATCCCTACGAGGGTTCCCGGGGGTCTTCTAAGTAAAGCTTGGGATGCCCCACTTAAAAGTTTTCAAAGAGAGCAATCAGAGAAGTTCACAGTTGCACCTGACTCTACATCCAAATATCACTCCCAAAAGTGTCAGGGATCCTATGTGGTGCTGTGTATTGAACCCAGGTTGGCTATGTGCAAGGCAAGCACCTTACCTGTCATACAATCTCTTTTGTCCGAAACTTTTGTTTCTTAGAGTCACATGTGATACCACACAGTATTTCTCTTTTTCGTCTTTCTTGTTTCACTTAACATAATGTCTTTATGGTCCATCAATATTGATTTGAGTGGCAGGATATTATTCCGCCTCATGACTGAATAATGTTCCATCATTTTGTTTGTTCTGTCTATCTATCTATCTATCTATCTATCTATCTATCTTTGAATATACACATATGTGTGTATATGTGTATATATATGAACATGCATATTACACATTATATTATATATTATATGTATTCTAGAAGGAGAATTCCTGGTTCATGTGGTAGCTCAATTTTTAATTTTTGAGAAACCCCCATAATATTTTTCAGTGATAACCAATTTATATTCCTACCTACAGTGTAAAGGACTTCCTTGAGAAAATGACGTTGAGAGTTGTTATAAATTAAGTCATAATCATGTCTGAAATTACAGCCTCATTAAATGTCTTCGTTGGAGAACTCACAAATTTCATCTTTAAGAAAAATAAGGTTATTTTTATTTGTGTCACTTATAATTCAGAGATTCACAATTGAGACCCAAAAAAATCCAGGCTAAAATATATCAATAATGGTATTTTATTCTTTCAAAAATATTCATAAAAGTGCTAAAGGTGTCTAAGTCAGAAAACAATTAATAAAGGGGAAAAAAGAACATTTATATACACATCTACACCTACCTAAACACTCCTTCTATATTTGAAGCTGCCAAAAAGTCCAACCAAATAAGACAAGCACCCTAAGGCTTTACAGCACCAGAATTGTTTCAATTTTATGCTTTTCATAAGAAAGATTTTATTCCCTCAGCTGATCAGAGAGCACACTTGGAAAAAAATTTGTTGATATTCCCCTTGCTGAGTTTTAAATAGCCCGAGTATATGTGATATATCTTTTGTAGTGAGTACTTTAGAGAAAAAAGCATCGCTTTTAAATCTCATGCATGCCCCAAATGTAATGTGAAATAAATTCCACTGTGAATGAGCTCCTGCCATGTCTAAAAACTGAATTGTAATATGCAAGGTTTCCCTGAGACAGGCCATTTTTTGTGGTCTCAAAAGCAGCAAAGCTAAGAGGATTGATAAATTTTAAATCTCTCTAGCAAATTTCATGCTAAGCAGTGAGTTTATATCTGTATGAAAGTCTAGTAATAAAAACACGTGTAATTCAATATGAAGTTTTCTGGGAACTCAATTGCTTCAATTAAAAGGATTTTTTTTTACTCAATATAGTCAATAACTAGAAAAAATAGTAATAATGATAATTTGTAAAGCTCTGGGTCTGCCCTCCAAGACTGAATTTAAACTCTTCTGATAAAGCAGTATTACAAAGTGGTGTTTTAATTTTTTCATCTTATTTTCAGCATGTTCTGAAATTATCAAATTATGGTAAAAGTGCCACACTCAGAAAATCCCTGCTTGGCTGCTTGCCATTATTTGAAGTAAGAAGTTAAAGTCCTGTAACTTCATCCTTCAAGGGAAAAGGGTCTTTTATTTTATTATTGTTTTTTTAAATTTTATTGAATCACCGTAAGATCATTACAAGCTTTCATGTTTGGGTTACAGTCACACAATGATCAAATACCCATCCCTCCACCAGTGCACATTGCCCACCACCTAATATCCCAGGTATAAGCCCCTTTCCCACCCTCCCCCTGCCTCCATGGCAGACAATATTCTCTCTACTTTTGGGCATTATGGCTTGCAACACAGACACTGAGAGGTCATCATGTTGGGTCCGTTATCTATTTTCGGTATGCATTTCCCATCCCTAATGATTCCTCCAGCCATCATTTTCTTAGTGATGAGAAATCTTTTAATATCTTCATCTTCTCAAGAAATATACAGCAATAGGAGTAAAATGTAAAGGCAATAATGTTCAGCTATGAGTTGCTACTCACAAACTACATGCCAGATACTTCATGCATCATCTCCTTTGATTCATATCATCATATGGTCAAGTATTGGGCCTGTTATTTCCCATCTAAAGATGAAAAACCTGATGATAAGGGAGGTTAATTGACTACAGTCACAAAGTGTTTAAACAAAGGAGCCAAATTCAAACCTTGTCACTGACATCTGTTCTCACCTCTTCCACTGTGTACTTTCCTGAAAGAGGATTCCTGGACGATATATGGAATTGTGAAGCTGTGCATTAGAATACATGCAGCCAACGAGAATGACTTGCTTTCTTCAATTCAGTTCATTTCATGACATACTAAAGCTTACCCCTCACCTGAGAAAAATCTTCCCAGAGGCAATTCACCTGCTTGCATTGAAGAAAGAAAGCAGTTCCATCCCCAGCTACACTTAACTAAACCTGTGGGTGGCTACACTTTCACCATGAAGGAGGTCTCATGACTGAGCAGATTGGTAACCTATAGACCAAACTGTTAAACTCATTTTAACAGATAAGACTTGCAAATTTCTAGACCTGAGTAACAGTCACATACCGGGAACCAGCTGCTATGCATGCCTGAAATGAATTGAAATATGCAAAATAAGTGACTAGACGCAAAACATTTTATAAAAAAAATCTATCTGCACATGTTAATGCAAATTGAGGCCAAGCTTTAGGACGTGCACATTTCATCTCTTCAGTTCTAAGAATTTTACAGCTGCTCTTAATGCGCATGTGAATATTTTATGTGTATGTTTTAAAGAAAGTAGTGTGCTGTTTTTCCTAAAATTCTCTGGAAGATTACAGCAAGAATTTCTTCCTCAAATGCTTAAGATTTCCTCAAACTTTGAACCCTATTCTCAAAACTTGGTGTGTTAGGAATGAGGTAGCTAATATCATTTCTCCTTCCTCTCCAAAAAAATTTTTTTTATTAAATTCTGAAAACATTTTTAGAAAACAAGAGTCTTATGTTTTTCTTTCATGTTCCTATCAGCTACATTTCATTGAAATAAACACATTTTACTGGATTAAAATGTAGAGGAATGTATTATAACATTGACTTTCATTATAGTAAGCAATATACTTTTTAACTGTGGCAAAATACACATCCAATCTACCATTATCATTGTTTTTTATATGTTTGGGGGGTACCATGTCTGATGTGATAACTTCTTAACCATCTTTAAATGTATTAGCAACTAGTATTAAGTACATTTGTATTGCCCTTTTTATTTTTAATTTATTTTTTATTAAATCACCATAAATTACAAAGTTACAAAAATATTTGTGATTGAGTTTCAGGTAGGCAATATTTTCACACCAATCCCTTCACCTGTGTCCACTATGTCCACTACCTTCCACCAATGTCCCCATTTTTCCTTCTGCCCTCCATTCTGTTTCTGTGGCTGGCATATTTCCCTCACAGTGGTCCTATTATTGTTCTTTTTCCTAATTTATCTGCCCACCCCTGTGGTAAGTTTCCTACTTAAGACCAGTTCTCCTGCTCTTAATTTTTATTCCTAGTGGAATATCAAATAGGTAGAAAATGCACACAGACATTTGATATTCCCCTAGGAAGTTTTTTATTACATCCTACATATAAGAGAAACCATTCTGAGTCAGCTTCTCTCCTTCTTACTGACTTTACTTGGCTAGATGCTCTAGATGAATCCTCATAGCAGCAAATTGCATGACTTCATCGCATTGTGAATGGGTATTGATTGGCTATCCAGTGTAGTATCCCATTGTGTATGTGTACTGTAGTTTCTTAACTAGCCACTTGTTCTTGGGCATTTGGGTTGTTTCCAGATTTTGACTATTGTGAACAGTGCTGCAAGGAAAAGGAGTTCCTAATCACCACTATTGCTGGACTCTTTCATCTTATAAAAGTGTAACTCTCTGCTTATTACCTATTCAACACTCACTGCAGCCCTTAGAAGCCACTATCTACTATTTAGTTTTGACTTTTATCACTCTATATAAGTAGAATAATACAAAATATTGCCCTTTATGGGTGATTTTATTCAGCAGAATGTTCTCATAGTTCATCTATATTGTATGTAGCAAATGTCTTTTTTATTTTCTGGCAATAATATTTCATTGTGTATCTAAATCCATATTTTATCAATTCAGCTGTTAATGGACACTCAGTTTGCTTCCAACTTTAGTAATTGTTATAACACTACTACTGAAATAAAACAAAACATTATTAGTGTCAGTCATGTTTTCCCCTATAATAATGCTATTGTTGGCAGAAAATTAAGCTTTTTTAAAGGATGTGAAACTGAATATATATGAGGTCAAAAGCTTAACCCCTGATGACCTTGGGTGCCACAACATCAAAAGACTAGTACTCTAACTGCCAAAGTCTATCTCGAAGTGAAAGACTAACTTGTATCTTGCTACAAAATCCTTCTATGGACTGATTCAACTCACCAATCAACTTTGTCAGAATTAACTTTTACAAAATGTTTACTCTATTGACCCCCACAACAAACAAGCAAACAAACAAAAACCGTCTGAAGATTGCTTCCTGTTTTGCTTCCTTTGTTTTCTTTGTTCTTCCAGCTTGTAGAAAAGCTTTTACTTTTCTCAACAGCAGTTTCCGACTTCTCTCTTTTACTTGTGGATATGCATTCCTTTGATTTGCATTATGCATAATAGCTATGTTCTAATGCTGAACATTATTCTAGGGCCAAGGCTCCCAATTAATTTGGCTGAGGTTCTGAATTAATTTGACCTACTGTCAGCTTTTTACCCAACACTCCCCTGGAAGCTAAACTTCCTTCTTCCCTTCTTTCCTTCCTTCCTTTATCTGTTCAGTCACCATTCTTACAACATTCTTAATGTAGGCTTTCATGCATAAAATAATTCAGTGTCACACCCTCCATCTTCGTATCTCCTTCCTTCCATCACTGTCATAGTAGTTTCCTGCTCCATAATCCTCATAACCCACCCCAAGATAAGCTTCCTGTTAAAGACAAGTTTCCAGTTTCTGTTACCTTTGGGCATTTATTATTCCCTTACTATGTTTCTTTATACCCCAGAACCAGAGAGATTACTCTGTTTGTCCTTCACCTTCTGACTAACTTTTCTCAGCCTGATAATCTTAGATCCATCCATGTAGCATCAAATTGCATGATTACATCTTTTCTTTTTTTAAAATTTTATTGAGTCACTGTGAGATAGTTACAAGATTTCATGTTTGGGTTACAATCTCACAATAATCAAACACTCATCCCCCCACCAGTTCACATTCCCCACCACCAATATCCCGATATACGCCCCCCCCCCCGCCTCCATGGCAGACAATATTCCCCATACACTCTCTCTACTTTTGGGCATTATAGCTTGCAACACAGACACTGAGAAGTCATCATGTTTGGTCCATTATCTACTTTCTGCATGCATCTCCCATCCCAACTGGTTCCTCCAGTCATCATTTTCTTAGTGATCCCTTCTCTATTCCTTCTGCCTTCTCCCCTCCGCTCATGAAGCAGTCTTCCAGCTATGGGGTAATCCCTCTGGCCCTTGTATTTACTGTCCTTGGGTGTCAGCCTCATGTGATGTTATTTTAATACTCCACAAATGAGTCAGTCCTTCTAAGTCTGTCCCTCTCTTTCTGACTCATTTCACTTAGCATGATACTCTCCATTTCTATCAAGTTATAAGCAAATTTCATGACTCCATCTCTCCTAACAGCTGCGTAGTATTCCATTGTATAGATGTACCAAAGTTCCTTTAACCAGTCATCTGTTTCAGGGCTCTTGGGTTGCTTCCAGATTTTGGCTATTGTGAACAGTGTTGCAATGAATATATAGGTACAGATGTCATTTCTACTGTACCTTTTTGCATCCTCGGGATATATTCCCAGAAGTGGTATTGTGGGGTCATATGGAAGCTCAATTTCTAGTTTTTGAAGGACTGTCCATATTGTTTTCCAGAAAGGCTGGACCAGTCGGCATTCCCACCAACAGTGAAGGTGTGTCCCTTTTTCCCCACATCCACGCCAGCACTGGTTGTTTTTGTTCTTTTGAATGTGTACCAGTGTCTGTGGTGTGAGATGATATCTCGTTGTTTTGATTTGCATCTCCTTGATGACTAGCGATGTGGAGCATTTTTTCATGTGCCTTTTGGCCATGTGTATTTCTTTTTTGAGGAAACTTCTGTTCATTTCTTCCCCCTAGTTTTTGATAAGGTTGGAGGTTTTTTTTTCTTATACAATTCTATTAGTGTCTTGTATATCCTGGATATTAATCCCTTATCAGATGGGTATTGGATAAATATTCTTTCCCATTCTGTGTTCTCTTTCTGTATTTTGGTCACTGTTTCTTTTGAAGTGCAGAAGTTTCTTAGTTTGATGTAGTCCCATTTGTTTATGTTTGCTTTCACTTGCATGGTCAGTGCTGTTTCATCCTGAAAGATGCTCTGTCTAATGCCAGGCACAAAAGTCAGATCAAAGTGGATTACAGACCTCAATATCAGACATGAATCTATAAGGTACATAGAAGAAAATGTAGGCAGAACTCTCCATAACATCTTTTCTTATAGTTGAGTAATATTCCAGTGTGTATGTGTGTGTGTGTGTGTGATAGTTTCTTTATCCAGCCATTTGTTTCTTGGACATTTGCATTGTTTACAGATTTTAGCTATTGTGAATAGTGCTTCAACCAATAGAAAAATAGATGTCTTTTCTGTATAATTTCTGGGCTCTTGAAGTAAACGCCAAGAAGTAGAATTACTGAGTCATATGGAAGCTCAATTCCTAGATTTTTGTTTTTGCTTTTGTTTTCTTTTGGGCCATGCTTGGCTGTGCTCAGAATAAACACAGCTGCATTCAGGGATCACTCCTGGCAAGCACCTTACCCACTCCAATAACTCTCTTTTCCCAACAATTCTAGTATTTTAAGGAGTGTTCGTACTGTTTTTCCAATATAAGTGGACTAGTTGGCATTTCCAGGAGCAGTAAATGAGGGCTGCTTTCTTCCCCACCATTTTTATTTATTTTTTTTTTATTTATTTTTTTTAGGTGAACTAAAACATTTATTGTATTGACTCAGCTTTATTTATTTTTTTTAATCTTTGCACTATTTTATTTGCAACACCCAGAACATAATTTTTGTTGAAGAGATATTTCAATCTATCAGAGATAACCCAGATGTTGGATTTAGTCAACAACAGTGATAAAGCATCTGTTATAATTATATTCAGGACACAAAGGAAAATATGTTTGTAATAAAAAAAAATTAAAATAGAAAAAAAACAATCTAAAGGGAGTTAAATGGAAATTTTATAACAGAAAAAATGCAAAAACTAAGGTAAATCACACAATGTCTTTACATGAACAGTAGTGAGCTTTGGCAAAGGGAAATCAACTATAGAAAGTGCAAAAATAAAGTATAATTATCATTCATCTTCATGTTATTAAATGGAGAAAATAATATAAAAATGATGTCAGTTTTCATTCAGTAAAAATAAAAATACAAAAATAGCTCAGATGATTCAGTTGTAGAATTAGTAGCCAAAGAAAGCATATACAGTAAACTCTTTCACATAGATATATTAAGTGTGTATATTTTATTCTTTTTTTAATTTTTTATTGAGTCACCATGTGGAAAGTTACAAAGTTTTCAGGTTTAAATCTCAGTTATACAATGCTCGAATACCCATCCTTCACCAGAGAAACCCAAAACTGAGAGGCCGCTAAGTGTGGTCACTCGACCTCATACCTCTTCATCCTCAGCAATGGAAAACAAATTATCTAATGCTTCCTTTTCAGCAGGTCTGACTTTAGGGGAGAGACTCTCCAAACAATAATAGTGAGTTTTGTTGAAATATTGTATGCAATCAAAGTGAAAGTAAAGTGAAATTTATTAGTTACACAGGCGGGGGGGGGGCTAAGGGTGGGGGGGCTAGGGGAATGGGGGGGTTAGGGGTGTGGGGGGGCGGGTGGAGCTATACTGGGATTCTTGGTGGTGGAATATGAGCCCCACCATTTTTAAATGCACAAACAAAAATTATCGCACTTCGTCTTGCCCTCTTCAATTGCTTTGAAGATTATACCATAGCCCCCTGAATTGTTCCATTGACCCCCTGTGGGGGGCAGTATTGGAAAAAACTGCTTTAAGGGAAATTCAAGATAGTATGCAAGTTTCTGATTATATTTTTGTCAACTAATGAATAATCTCATTTTACGTTGTTGATGTTTTTTTGTGTGTTACTTAACAAAAATTTTTGAGCTTATTTTATTGAAAACTGAAATATGATTTTCTGCTTCTTTTTCCTTACACAGCATTAACAATGAATACTAGTTTACATCTACATACATGTGCATTCCTTTGTATATGAACAATACATCATAGTCATATTATGTATTAATTTTTTTTTCTTTTGTGTCTAGATAGTCACTGCATCACTACTTTCTTTAAAAATTTGACTCTAACAGAAATAGAATGTGTCTTTGGGTATTGTTGTACATTAAACTGTTTCCCTCTAAGCAAACTTGTTCAAGTATTATCCCCCAATATCTGTGTATAAAGCCTTGTTTGCGAATTGGTTCTTTGCAGATATAATCAAATCAGATGAGGTCATACTAGATTTATAGGTGGTATTACTATAAGATAGTGAGAGTGCATATTAGTATCCTTGAAAGATATTTGCACATTTATCAAAAAATTTGACACTACAAGACAGGGGAGGAGGTCACATGAAGAAAGAAATGATGAATCTATAAGAAAAAGAATACCATATTGTTGTCAGTCACCAGATGCAGAGAAAGGCAAAGAACAGTCCTTCATTAGAGCCTTCAAATACAGCATAAAATAAATTTATGTTGTTTTTAAGTTACCAAATTTGTGACAATTTGTTGCTGTTACCATAGCAAATGAAAATAGATCTTTTCCCTGGAAATTCTATAACCTTAATAATGTGTCTTATTCTATATCTTAGAATATTATGTTTTAATTGGAGAATATCAACATATCATAATGGAGAATATCAACAGACTCTTTCATTTTATGGGTTTGAAACTAAGCTCCAATGATATTTGTTGTAGATAACACATATATAAATGAAAAGAGTCAGAAAAATAATACAATTTTGTGACTATCTGTTTTGTGTCTTTTTAAAAAATGTACATTCTTGCAGAGGAATTTGAAAGTTGTGGTTGAAAAAACAAACACAGTGCTTATCACCCTCTCATGCTATGATTATTGATCTAGCTGTAATCAAGAAATATATCACACATATTGAGATTGTACAGTTGCACTCCCAAAATTATATGATTTGTAAAAAGAGCAAATAAATAAGGAGAAAATATCTTTAAAGCAACAAGAACTAGCCTCTTAATATTCCAAATGTAACATGTTTAGTTTCTGCTCAATTTATAAAAAAAATTTAAGCCCAACCTATCTCCTAGATTTTACTCACTCACAAATACTTAGGCAAATTTTAATGAATTGCCTTTGTGCATTATGGCTAAAATATGAATGATTCAATCAAATTTACTTAACATTGTTTTATTTTTTAATTACCAAAATTCATTAAATTCACTTATGCCTTGTGGTACTAATACATGTATTATGGAACTTATTTTAAAATTGAATATGTTGTATTTTATCTGATAGCTATATAGGACTGCTATCGCTGGAGCAGCAGTTGGGCTTTTGACTTTCACGCAGCTGACCCGTGTTCGATTCCTTCACCCCTCTCCGAGAGCCCGGTAAGCTACTGAGAGTATCTCGCCCGCACAGCAGAGCCTGGCAAGCTACCGTGTGTATTGGATATGCCAAAAACAGTAACAATAAGTCTCTCAATAAGAGACGTTACTGGTGTCCGCTCAAACAAATTGATGAGCAATGGGATGACAGTGACAGTGATAGTGACAGGACTGGAGTCACTGACAGCGACAGTGACAGGACTGGAGCGATAGCACAGGTGGTAGGGCATTTGCCTTGCACGAGGCTGACCCGAGTTTGATTCCTCTGTCCCTCTCAGAGAGCCTGGCAAGCTACCGAGAGTATCCCGCCAGCATGGCAGAGCTGGCAAGCTACCAGTAGCATATTGGACATGCCAAAAACAGTAACAAGTCTCATGGTGGAGACGTTACTGGTGCCCGCTTGATCAAATCAATGAACAATGGGATGACAGTGCTACAGTGCTACAGTGCTTATTGCTATATAAGAAGCAACACTCACTGACAATAGCATGTTTTTTATTCTTACAATGTTTTAACAACCTTTGGGTTTTGCATGATACTACTATGTAAACAAGCTTAACAATTTATAGTTATGTATATGAAAATAATATATACATATATAACAGACATACACATATATTTGTATTGGTTATATGTGTGCTATATAAATATGTTTAATATAGAATTATATATGCTACCTTAAAATTTATTTAATGTATGTATTGTGAGAAGCTGTAATATTTTCTTAAAAATTAGAATTGTATAGTTAAGAAATGTACTTCAAGTAGTCTTAAACACCAGCAAATCAATAATTTAAATAGTCTGTAATTATGGTAGGTATTAATCAAGTATCGCTATTAAATTTAAATTAGTCAAATAAAAATAAATATTCAATTCCTCAGTTTTAATAGACCAATTTCTAATACCCAGTAACAACAGGTACTCGTTTACATTAATAGATAGTCCAAATATAGAGGATGTCTATCATTCAGAAAGTTCTGTTGAACAGTATTAATCTGTAGCATTAAGTTTTAATTTAAAGCCTGAAAAAAATCAGGTTTGCAAAAAAGAATATGAGTGTGACCCATTTATAAATGACAAAGAATAGATGTTAGAACCTTCCGTGATAAGTAAAAAAATGTAGGTCCAGAGAGACAGTATAGGGATTAAGGCATTTGCCTTACATGGAGTCAATCTCAGTTTGATCCCCTGAGTACCAGCAAAAGTGATCCCTGAATTCAGAGCAGGAAGTCAGCCCTGGACACTGCTGGATGTGGTTCCAGAATTAATAAAATAACAATAATAAATTTTGAAAAATCAAATAAACAAAATGTACCAAAAAGCACAGCACAAAGAGAAAGGGATAATAATGGAGTTATTGCTTTTTGTCATAAAATATTAAATACCCAGGTGGTCTATACCAAATTCCTTTTGTTTCTACATTCTACTTGCTAAATCTCAATGTTATGTGTAAATGGTAGCTGTATTTTCTTATTGAGTTTCCCACATTTTTTCAACAATTTTCATGCTTTCACACATCCAGTCTGTGAGCCATGGTATTATAATCCTTAGTAATATTGCTCAGAGTGTTTATTTTAATTTGGGATTAAGTACCTTTCTGAAAACATGTAGCTCTAACTCAAAACTGCATGGTCCATAAAAGAGTAATATGAACTATTTTGTAGTATATTTATTAATAAATTGGTAAGTATGAGGATATTTAAAGTTAATGCACATGTAAATTAGTGTTTTGACATTTAAGATTATTTGAAGGTATACATTCACTTTTGTGCACTTAATTTTTTAAAAAAAATTAATTTCAGTTCTAGATAGAGGAAAAAACCAAGATAATTAAAAATAACAATTTACTAGAGAGAGATATTTCCTATCCTGAACATATTAATTTCTAGCTTTTAGTTACTAGGTAAATGTTAAGTAAGAAATATGATCTAAACCATACTGATAGTGACACAAAATCTGCTCAATAGCAGATTGTGGACACCATTAGAAAAGGAGATCACTGGCTATCCAAAGAGCTTCTGATTAATAAAACAATTTCAGACATGTAGAATAAACCTAGAAAAAAACTTGTTTTGTTATTTATAGAGATTAATTTGTAAAGATGTATCTTTCTAAGAATTTCACATCAATAATGTGAGCCTGTCAAAACACCACAACATTGTCTCACTGTCCAGAAAGAAGTACTCTAACAGTGGAAAAATTACTCCCACCTATTTTTCCTGTCATCAAAATGGAAAGAGTGTCACTTCAATAGTTCTTAGGAGCAAGTTCTTAGTTATAAAGATAAAAACTAGTATGGCTAGCATTGTTAAATTATAAATTGAATTAAAATGAAGAGAATTAAATTAAAATGCAATTGTCTAGATATTTTAAGAATAATTTTTGAACTATCACCACTGATCTACCATAAAAGAATGTAAACGTGGATTGTTGCATAAGTAAAGATAAATATACTTGATATGAAAATAATAAAAAAGCAGAGATCTATCTGGATATCAATGATTAATACTCCTTTTTTCACTGTCCTTACCTTCTATTCAAACTCTTCTAATTTCCTTGACTTCTTTATCTATTTCCCAGGAAAAAACTCAATAAAGGAAAATGAAGGAAGAGTAAGATAATTAAAAGGGAAATGTGTGTGAGGCAAAGAGTTAGCTACAGTATGAATTTTATTTAACCAATGCATTATAAATGTCTGTATTAACATTTTACCATATCTTCAAATAGTCTGGTATATTGTCAACCTAATGTCATGAAAGAGACTTTGATTTTACAGACTGAATAAAATTACAGTAAGGATATATATATATATATACATACATATATATATATAGCATGTCTTAAATGACTTTGGGGATTATTAGTCAATTAGTCAAGCCATATGAATATTATATAATAAAATTTAAATTTGATTCCACATTGTCTTGCATTCATACTTATCTTTTTCATAAATAATAGTTAAATAATTGCTTTAACAAAGGAGAGAAACCATAATTTTATGGATTTCTCACGCAAGGAAAAAAAGGAATTCACTTGCTTTTGATGGATTATTCTTACTTATCGTGGAGGAAAATGGAAAAGAGGATCTTCCAGAAGCTACAAAGAACCTGAGTCAAAGTCAGCTTCTATATACAGATTGAAAACTACTGTACACACACATGAAAAAAAGTTCACTTATTATCAGAGAAATGCAAAGCAGCCCACAATGAGATGGACCAAACACTGGTGAAATTGACTTGTATTCATTGATTAGAAACAAGAGTTGGTGATGATGTAGAGAAAAAGGAAATCCAGTGTTCTTTTGTAGGAATACAAATTGATGTAGTCACTGTGAAATATGGTAAAGATGAAAAAAGAACAAATACCAATAACCCAGTGCTACTACTCATTGGCATATAGCCAAAGAATATGAAGACATTAATTTGAAAAGATATTTGCAATCTATTGTTCACAGCAGCTTTATTCACAACAGCAACATATTGGTAATGGAATCAACATATGTGGCCATTGACAGATGACTGGATAAAGAAGCTGTGATACCACTACTCAGTGAAATTTTCTCTACCATTCAAGTGGATGAAATAATTTCCTTTCAGGACAAAATAGATAAAATAATGTGATTACGCTAAAAGGTCAGGAAGTGAAGTGTTACCACTCTAATGTGAAATCTGAATAAAGCAAACAAACTGGAAAAAATAAAAAAAAACACTGTCGTACTGTTTCACTGTTGTCTCTTTGTTCACCAATTTGCTCAAGAGGGCACCAGTAACATCTCTCTCCATTGTGAGACTTGTTGTTACTGTTTTTGGTATATCGAACATGCCACGGGTAGCTTGCCAAGATCTGCCACGCGGGCAGGATACTCTCGGTAGCTTGCTGGGCTCTTTGGGAGGGACCAGGAATCGAACCCAGGTCGGCCCCATGCAAGTTAAACGCCCTAACCGCTGTGCTACCGCTCCAGTCCAACAACAGCAAAACTAATTCCAAGATCCAAAGAATATCATGGAGATTTGGAGGGATGAAATGGTACTGAAACTTTTATGGTGGGTTCAGGGAGTCCTATACACACAGATAGAGGTACGAATCTGTACTTTTGAAACTGAATAGTATTAAAAACCAATGTTAATCTAGTCTCCTTAATAAGTATATTTCAGCTCAAAATTTAATTCAGACTCAATCGAAGTTCAGGATTCTGTGCATTCATCGTACTCTTATGGAAAACTTGAATTCAAAATTTAGAAAGGCCCAAATCTAGTGCTTTTAAAAGCTGGTAAAGCTTTTTGTGATAAATAGCAGATTCAACATTTGCCTTTGTTCTCCATTGCCCTAACGCCTCAAAGAAGCAAAAATCGACCATTACAACAGATAAGTCTGCCCTACACAAGACAATCACGTACATAAAGGCAGGAAGGGGAAGACCTGCAGAGCCTGCTCCACTGCTACAGGCTGAGAGGCTGAGATCAGCAGAAGCCACCACCGATGAGTCAGCAGGTATTGATGAGATATGAGAAGGAGATGCGATTCTGGAGAATGAGAGATACAGAAAGAGGGATAGATGGGGAAAGAGAGACAGAAAGAGAGGGAGAGACACAGAACTGGTGGAGGAGGAAGACAAGGGAGAGGAGGGAATGGTCTGGGAGAGAAGAGAGGATCAGATGAGGGGAGAAGAGGAGAGAGGAGAGGAGGGGAAAGAAAGAGAGGGGAGGGAGAGAAGGGGCAAAATGGCATTTGCATGCTTCGATTGTAACACAAAATAAAAAGAAAATAAAGGCTGCTAAAACCAGATTGCCAACCCCCAGAAGTTTCTTTCCAAAGAAATTGAAGCAAATGTTTGAGGAATGTTGATGCACCCAACATGAATGTTGACATTCCAGAATAAATCTTTGTTTTGTCTGATTTGCAGTATTATTGCTAGCTTCTTGTCCACTTGCTGAAAAAATAATCTATAAACCAGTGAGAAGCCCCCTCCTAAACCCCCATGTCTTATTTTGAGTAGATGGAAGATGCAGCCAAAAATAAGCCACAGTTACAGAGGTTCAGACAAAAGTTCACACCAGAGCTCAACTATTTGAATGTGAATTGCAGCAATCCTGTGGTGCTGCCTGGTAAGTCTTACCAACATTTCTACTTAATGCAAAGATAAGGTCAAAAACTCCTTTTCCTAGGTTGACTCCTCAGGAGTCCTTGCCCAAGATCTGGGAGTCATAGGGAACAATTACATTCCTGCCCCGTGAGTGATTCTAGCGCTTACAGGTGTCATGCGGGTCATTCACGCTCTGATTCCTCCATATGAAGATAAGGAACAACTTCTTGGAACCGAAACATACCCACACTCATAGTTCTTGTGGCAGTTTTATTAGCTTCTAACTTCCTGTATTCAACTGCTTCCTGTTAAGAAATACTTAGTGATTTTTTTTTCTGAATGAAATTTGATCTATTTGGACATATGTGAGATTTAACAAATAAAACAGCTTAAAAAAATCAACATGAAAGAGTAGCTAACACTGAAGTGAATATAACTAATCCAGAAAAGAATGGAAGATTGGAAAAATAACAAAATATTAGATTGAAGCATCAAACACATTTTTAATTAAAGTTTATTTGTGAAGTAAAACAAGATATAGAAAAGGATTTGGGAATAAAAACTCATATATTTTTCATCAACATATGGCAGTTTCAGTGTCTTTAATATAAACAAATGTCATTTTAATCAAACATAAAATGATTTATAATTAAGGATTTGGTACAAATTCAGTGTGTCTCATTTTGTTTATTTGTGAAATAGAGCAATTCTCTAGAGTAGCTAATTTATGACAAAGAGAATGTTGTCTTGTTTTGTTTGGGGCTATACCCAACAGTGCTCAGGGCTTACACCTGGTTCTGCACTCAGGGATCACTCCTGGTGGCTCAGGAACCATATGTAGTTCTGGTGATCCTGCTTGGCCACATACAGGCCAGGTGCTATGCTCTTTGGTCCAAGACAGAGTGATGTTCTCACTATGAGGACAAACACCACAAGGAAACAGAAGATCTATTTTTAAGGATAGCATGCATATTTCAACCCTCATGCCAACTCCAGACTATTGACTGTGTCTGACAGTTTACAAAAGTTTCCTATTAAAGATTTTTTAAATTAATTGTGACTCAGTGGGAGAGATTATTTTTAGTCAGCAAATTTACCTTTGGTTACAGATTAGGAAGTGGCCTCACAAACCTTGCATGTAGCCCTTGACCAACGTGGCCTCCAAATTCTTTCCATTTTCTTATGTTAAGCTTATCACTACCTAAAAAAAAAAAAAAACGAAGGCATTGGAAACAGATGGATTTGAAATTTTTTTTTTCAGGAAGTTTTAGATCTTTTGAGCTTAGTTTACAGGCAATTGGGACTTTCAAACAAATCATTGCCCCATGTATCTGTCAGTGTAGTGTGTGAGAGCAATATGTGGATGAATAAAACTCAATTCCTTTCCTCAAGAAAGTGGCAGTCTAGTGCTATAAAGAAAGAAATAAAAATGCAACATCAAAAATATTTCCTTTATGTTGCACAGAGTGTTATACTTTCATGGTAAAGGGCAGCTAACCCCAGTGAGGGAGGGGAAAAGAAATTCTATTAAAAAGGAAACTTTAGAAGGAGGTTTGAAGCATGTAAGTCAATATTTGCCAAGTAGCTAAAGATTGTAAGTGTTAGAAAAGGCATTCTTTGTATAAGCCTGTGAAAGAGAGAATGTATAGGCGTACAGAGGTGTTAATGAACAAAATGTTCTTGTGTGGCATATGTGAAGGTTGGATGGCACGGATAAGAAAACTTCAAGGTCAGAAAATTCATATGGCTGTGGAAGATGTTAGAGATTTGGGGCTTTATCAAAAAGGATATAAAATTTTGAGGATACACATTCATATTCCCTTAGCTAATTCATGGGCTTTGGCTTCCATCGCAGCAGGTGATGGAATGACCAACAAGCCAGTGGCCCACAGCCTGTAGGGTATCATGCGCAGGGTTCATCAAATGCACACATTCCATGTACATTTCTAACACTCCCCCGGGTTTCCATCACCGCAGAACATGAACCAACTAATGCTGTTTCTTTCACTGAGCTTAATGTTGCTAGGAAAATTGTAGGTTGATTATTGGTGGTTTTCTTTTTTAATTTGATCATGATCATCCACAGGAAATCTTTTATTTCTTAAAGAAGTCATCCCCTCAAGTCCCTAAGAATATTGACATTCATTATTCCAATACATTTTTTTCTGAATTTTTGTCTAAAATTTGATCTTAACATCCCTGTTGTCTTTAACCAGCCGGAGCCTGAATGATCACTTGATGTGAAGGAGATCATTCCAACAGGTGCAGTGTAGTAATTGGATGATGGGATCCACTATATTTTTCTCCTGAGAGCCACTCATTAAATCGTCAAGAGTACTTTGGAGAAGTAATGCAATGGGGAGGGTGCTTGCCTTGCATGTGGTTGACCGGGAAAAGACCTCTGGCACTCCATATGGTCCCCCATGCAATACCAGGAGTGATTCTTGAGCACAAAACCAGGAGTAACTCCTGAGCAATAACTGTATATGGCCCCCAAACCAAAAATAAATAGATAAATAGGAGTTTTGGGGTTAAAATATTGTTATTTTGTCATCAGCCATGTTGAGAATGATTATATCAGCAAAGTTAACAAATGCCACTAGTCAGAGTCTTTGATATTTTTCCCACAGTGGTCCTTTTACAAGCACACACAACTGGCATTTTTCTCTTCTCAACTCACCTCGTTTTTCTGTTCTCAAACCCACCTGGGCCTTCATCTCTGCCAGGAAATATTACTTAACTTCCTTATCCACCTTTCACCTCATTCCCTAAGAGACTTCTTTTTCAAAGCTGCATTCTCTTCAAACCTCAAATAAATAAAAATATCAGCCAAAAATTCTCTCAACATCCTGCCACTCCTCCAAACCTGCAATTTCTTTGTTACCTCCATTCTAATCCTTTTCTCCTTTGCTCTTGTTACAAAAATTTCCTCTGACCTTTTACCCCTCTGCCTTCTGAGAAACGGTTTACCCATCATTTTTATACACATATACATAAATACATGTATATACATACCTGTAGTAGTTTTCTCTTTCTAGTTTATAAACATTCTTAAGTTTTTCTAGAAATAAATAATGTCATTTGACCCAGTATCTTGTCCCTTAAGCCCAAGTATCTCACTAATTATCAGACTCTTTTTCCTTATAACTGAGCCAGTCTCTCTGAAAGATATCTCTCTACCCACTCATTTCTTATGATGGCTCTGGAAACAGGCAGCTAGAGCAAGATCCAGTACCTGTAGCTTAATATTTCATGGATTTAGACAATTGACTCAATCTTCTGTACCTTTACTTCCTCATCTGGAAACTAAGGGACATAGTAACAATTACGTTAATATAGGCGTTATTAGAGCTAAGCCACTTAGATAAGTGCCAGACACATAGTAAACAGCAATTATCATTGCTCTGTGGACAATTACTTCTATTTACCTCGCTGCCTCCACTCACCAAGGGTATCAGTAATCCTCATGTTGTTAAATCTAACACAGGAATTTCTGTCTTCTATCATTAATTTCCTGCAGCATTGGATACTCTTCTTCACACTCTCCTTTTCCATCCAAATTGTAGCAAGTTACTATCATAGAGACAAACCATACACCTTCATCATAATTTTTGTCCTGACCTTATACCTTAAGTTTTAATCATGATAAAATACTGGAATATATAATTATGCCATGTTTTTTTTGACCTTGGGCCATTTGAAAAAGTCCTAATTTTATTTTATTTTATTTTTTTACAAAATCTTAATTCAATTGGCACATGAAAAAGCATTAGGGGGTTGTAAAAATTTACAACCGTTATTGTCAACAGAAGAGTAAAGAGTTAGATTGGATAACATGCACAAAATATTTTCTATATTTTGTATAGTTAATATAAAACTCTAATCTCCTATTCTAATATAAGCTATTATACCAGGAAGTTAACTGAAGGCAAAATTACCAGATATTACAGGTAAGATCTAATCGATTTTATAGTTGACATTCTCTCTCTTTTTTGATTTTAAATGGAATCACCATAAGATACACAGTTACAGAGCTGTTCATGATCAGATTTCAGCCATACAATGATCCAACATTCATCCTCCACCAGTATCCATTTCCCACCACCAATGACTCCAGTTCCCCACCCCCACCCAGCTTGCTTCTACATGAGAGGTTATCATATTTGTTCCTTTACCTACCTTTAGCATGCAGTTCTTATCCAGAGTGATCATTTCCAATTTTGTCATAATGGTCCTTCTATTTCTCACTTGCCTTCTCCCTTAGTACCCAAGGCAGGCTTTCAACAGTAGACTAACCCTCCTTACCCTTGTTTCTACTATCCTTGGATATTACTCTCATATTATGTGTGTATATATATATATATATATATATATATATATATATTCCACAAATGAGTGCAACCATTCTATGTCTGTCCTTTTCCTTCTGACTCATTTCACTCAGCATGATACTCTCCATGTCCATCCATTTATAAGCTAATTTCATAGTTTCATTTTTTCTAACTGCTGCATAGTATTCGATTGTGTAAAACCAGTCATCTATTCTCAGGCACATGGATTGTTTCCAGATTCTGACTATAGTGAATAGTGCTGGGATAAACATAGAGCAGATGTCATTTCTGTGGTGTGTTTTTGGGCCTGTGGCGTATATTCCAGAAGTGGTATTACAGCATCATATGGAAGATCAATTTCTAGCTTTTTGAGGAATGCACGTATTGTTCTCCAGAAAACTTGGACCAAATTCCCACCAACAGTGAAGGAGAATCCTTGGCTCCCCACATATGGGCCAGCACTGGACACTCTTGTTCTTTTTGATGTGTGCCAGTCACTGTGGTGTAAGATAATATCTCATTGTTGTTTTGATTTGCAGTTCACTGATTATTAGGGATGTAGAGCAATTTTTTAATGTGCCTTTTGTAGTTGGAATTCTCTTAAAAGATAGTTAGGCACAGAATCACATCTGTGTTGGATATAATCCTTAAGAAATCAGTTTATAAGGATTGCACTGTATTTTCACCATGTTTTTACAAGATTGGGACTATTGCAAAAACAAGTTTGCTAATATGTTTCCTGAATACTGCTAATTTCAACAATAAAAGCCTATTCCTAATGTCTGCTGTCTAATTTTGACACAGCAAAGCACATTTATTAGGTTCATGATGCTAAGTAACAGCTTTTCTGGTGTTGGTGTAAGATAGTAAAACTAAAAACAGCTGATGCTATGTGCAGAATTGCCCTTCTCATGGGTACAATAACTGAATACTTTAAAGATATGTGTTCATGATTAGGACAATAAGCCACCCAAGTCCAACACTAGTAATATCACACCATTTTGAGTGATATTTGCAATATAAAAGATAGGTGTCATAGCATGTCTTGTTCTATCCTCTCTGAAGGAAACCATTGATCTCCCTGCACTCTTCAGGGCCTCTCCCAGTAGAGAGAGTCCACAGGGTTGCTAGATCTCTATTTAAATAGAGATCTAGCAATCCTATGGATCCTCTGGGTCTCTTCTTTTTTTCCAAAAAGTCTAGTGGCCATACATTCTGTAGTAGTGTTGTTATATTTAATTTAAATTGTTTATATATTAATTTTCGTCTCTCCCACAAGATGCTCTTTAAAAGCAGAAGCTGTTTATTCTCCAGTTAAGTATTTATAAGTTTAGTCCCAGAAGGTTGACATGCACCTGGAATAAAATGGTATTAAGTGAGTTATCTTGGAATCAATAAAAGAAGCCAGCTTAATAAGCTAATATCAATTTACATTGGAAAATGGTTATTTTATTCATGTTGAACAAACATTTTTATTGCCTATGATATAAAAGGAAATATGCTACCCCTGAAAATATGAAGAGAAATAAGTTAGCAGCCATGAACTTATGAATTCATATTATTTTTAGTTAGACAGACACACAAATAGGCAGTTGTCCTAGAATATAGATAAGAAATGTAACCCCACAGCAGGGGGAAAACTAGGTAAATTACCCCAGGCAATACCAACTTTCACTTGAAATTGTTTCATTACCTGGGCCCAAATCAATGTGTTGGGACATTACCCTGGTCAGACACTGTTTTTAAAAAATGAAAAAACTCACAGTTTAAAGATATGCAACAGAAGTGTTTGGGGATTTTAGAAAAGAAATTTTCTCCTAAACGAAACACTTTCTGTTTTAGTCTCTAATGTACTGGCTAGTGCTTGAAATGCAAGTTACCTACTATGGAGACAGCCACTCTTATATCAAATGAAAAAAATCATAGAAAGAAGAGAGGGAGAGAGTGTGAGAGAGAGAGAGAGAGAGAGAGAATAATCAATTTCTCATACACAAGGAGATAAAATAAGTTGCTTTATATTCACTTTCTAATTAACTTTCCCTCATCTCAGTTTTTTCTATGTGTAATCATTCATATCTGAAAGAAATTATTTATAAGTGTGAAAATAGGACATGGAATCCATAATCCAATATTTATATTTCATTTATACCTCTGTATGCACTTGCCAATAAGACTACTGTTTGATTAATATGACCAATCACTTAGATTAGTTTAACTGTAATAAATATACTCAGATACTGTTTGGGAGAATTAACTAAAACACTGGTAGTTTTAGCATCATGTAAACAAGCTGAGTCTAACTACCAGATATTGATTTCTTATTGTAGAATATGTAGAAAAGGAAAGGGCCATCTTGATGCCACAATCCACAGAGAAGCGGCAGGCATTCTGGTGAGCAACACGGCCCGGACAATGCTCGGACCCGAATCGGGGCCAGCAACACCGGGGGGCCGGAAGGAGGAGGTGCCGCCAGCACACCTTCTCCAGATGGAGCCCTGGCGACACTGAGCAGCAACTAACACGGCTCCAGGATTCGGGACTGGGACACATCCGAGCCGCGCGACCTTTTCTAAAACCTGAAAACATACAATCTTTTAATGAAAACTAATTATCAAATGCCTCCTTATTAGGGTTATCTTGTTTGGGGATATAACTCCCACAATAATAGTGAGTTTTGTGTTGAAATATGGAACGTAATCAAGGTGAAGAGAAAATAAAGTGAAATTCATCAGTTATACGGTTGGGGTGGGGGGCGGGGAGTATACCCGGGATTTTGGTGGTGGAATATGGGCACTGGTGAAGGGATGGTGTTTGAATATGGTATAACTAAGACATAAACCTGAGAACTCTGTAACTTTCCACATGGTGATAAAATTTTTAAAAAAATAAAAATTAAAAAAAAAAAGAAAGAAAAGGAAAGAAACAGGGTAAAAGTAAAATAATACCACATGGATCTTGAAGAAACTATGAAGGAAAAACCAACCCTTAGAAATAGAATACTGTCTTCTTTGACACACACAATTAATGAAAGATAAAAATAATCAAAAGTAAGTATAAAATCACTGCATAATTAGGAACCAAACCTTTTAAAGGCACGATTCGAACAGGTTACAAAAGAGCGAAATAGCCTTCTGTGTATGAAATTTAATTAGACTCCTAATATGACTGAAGGTCAGATAAAATATTTTTTCAAGTGTTTTGAGAAACTGAAGAACACATCCTGGTGCTTGTTTAAAAAATTAATGCAGTAGCAGAAACCAGAAATAAATCCAAGTCCTACAACCCACACAGAGGAATTGACTCTACTTCGCTATTTCCATTTGCTTCTGTTTCCTATGCAATCGAACTACAAATAATTCAATTAACTTTTGAAGGCATTTTCTTATGCACTAAATTCTGTTGACAATCGCACTTCACCTATTATATTAGTCAGCAGTCGAGACACCATGTGAAATCTGGAGTATACACATAAAGAAATGGAAGCTTATATAAAGAAAAAATGTTGGACTTGCATTTTAAAAAGTCTGAGAATGGTTTTACAACCAGACTTTTCCATGTCAGCACCATGAACAGCTGGGTTCAAGTGATTTTTTTTTTTTGTTATGGGCAGTTGTCCTGAAAATTGGACAGGTTGTTTAGTAGCAATCCCTGCCTTTGCCCATTAAACGTCCTCATCTGACAATCCAGCTATTTCTAATCATTTTTTAGAACTAGAACATCCAGTCACTATTCTAAAATACAATAATTTTCAAATAAACTACCACTTTATGGACATTGACTAATTTTTATAGAGCCTTGCCAAGTATATGCTATTAGATCATCTTGAAGAGAAATAGAATAGCTGACAAAGGGTATGCACAGGTTGATAGTCAATGATGCACACTTGAAAATCATATAATGTTAGACTGTAGTGATACTTCAATTAAAAATATCAAAAAAGAAAAAAAAATAGGCAATGTATTCCCTGAAACAAATGATGTTTTGTGGTTTATTATAAAGACCCATGACTTTTTTAATTAATTAGATGAAAATACACTTTGTGGTCCTCTCAGGGGTCCTTGAAAGGCCAGGGAGCATCTCCTAGGGTTCCAGTCAACCAAGCTGGTTAAATGCAAGAGCCAAAGAATGGTGAAGTTGGGGAGGGGACACCCTACTGGTCCTTGGAAGCCTCCAAGTCACCCTGCATAACTTAGGAATCTGTTGGTGCACATGACTGATGGGGGACAGGGAGAAGAGTTGGAGTCAGACACATTCAATACCTGTGCCATAAAATATGTATTACAAATTATTACAATTTTTTCCTTTTATTCTAAAAGGAAAAATAGCTCAAGATACAACCAAAAAAATGGTCATTTTTGGGGATTAAAATTCTATATGTATACTGGCAATGTACTAGAGACCAAACATTCAACACTGGACAAAATATTATTCTTGTTCTCAAGAAGTGTCTACAATTTTGACATCTAGCTGAGGATGGAGATAGAGTACAAGGAGGAAACTCCTCGTGGGAGCAGCCTTTTGATAGGTGAAAAGGTTAGAGAATACGTTTTGGAGAAAGATCTAAGAGCTATTTAGAATTATTAAAACTAGCATATGGGCATGATAGGAGAGATCAAAAATCAAGAGAATTCCAGGGAGTGAAACAGTTTATAAGCAATAAAATTTCTAAGAGAACACAGCATAGATTTCAACACATCTGCACTAAAAGATGTGGAACTGATAGCACTTCTTAATGTCTTGGAGTAAAATGACGACTTGAACACAAAAACATTTATCTTCTAGGACACTTGTCTGATGTTGAAGAAAGCCACAGGATGTTTCCAAAGAGTAGGGTTTGGGTCTTTTTCGATGCATGTGTTTCCAGAAAAATACCAGTCAGTAAGAATGGAGCAGCAATGTTATGTATGCGTTGAATAAGTCTATGGCTGTAACCTTGATCCAACATTCATATGAAAATAATAGTAAAACACTAGGGTTAGACTATCTTAACGTATTGAAGGAAGAAGCAAGTACTCCCATACTTAGTGTTACTCTTTTCTATTAATTCCTATTAGTTCCTACATTCATATCATGGTTTTTCCCAGAATATTCTCCAAAACACAAATGAAAGAAAAACAGAAAAACTAAGCAAAACTACAAAGACTAAACTCTACGTCTTTTTTTGCTGAACAAGAGACTAAAGTATATCTGAGGATTATTCTAGAACCTAAGGTAAACGTCTGTCACTGAGTATTGCATAAGTGAAAAGAGAAGACTATTGAGAAGTTACACTGTTGAGAAGTACAAGAGCAGAGAATTATTTATAGTATGCTACAGTTGCCCTGTTGTCTCTGTTGTCGCTGTTTTGTGCACACATTTTGTATCTCACATTTAAAGTAATAACCTTTAAATGACGGCAAAGAAAACATGTATTTGGATCTCAAGCTATTAATGAACCAACCTTTCATTTGAAGCTTTCTTCACTGCCTTCATCTTGTATTTTCAAGTTATGAACTTTATGATTATACTTAGAGAATTTTGAAACTAGAAAGATATAGTATGTTTTTTTTAAGTGCTGACATGACAGTCAAGAGATCTGGGAGTCTCGAGTTGTTATAAATAGCAAGATTGACATTGTGTTGCCATAGATAAGTCACTTGAATTGATTGGCAGATGTCCTGACAACCTCACCAGGTTGTCTTGGGGATAAAAATAATGAATTCTTGTAAAAATGCATTAAAAAGGGAGAAAATAATGAAAATATCTTTGAGTGTGATGTTTGCAGTTTATGGCTCCCAAATTCTAAGTATTTATATTTTAAAACACTTCAAAGGTTTCCTTTGATTCCATAAAAGAGAAAGGGTAATATTGGTACATGACCTTAAATAGGGCCTTAAGGGAAACGCAGTCTCTTCTAGGCTTTTTTAGATTCTCCTCTGAACTTCCTTCCCTAACACTGACTACTTGCTTCTAATGCACACCAACTTTAAATAAACTTCTTTCTCTCTAGATAAATAAAATAATTAAAATTTTAATTACTATAGGTGATTAAAATAATTATAATTTCAATTACTATAAGAGTCTAAAAGTAAAAATGGTATCCTCAAGCCCTTCCTTTGTTTCACTGTTTTTGGTGTTTTGTTTGTTTGGCTGTTGGTGTCATGCCCAGTGATGCTCAGGGATTTCTCCTGGTTCTACACTCAGGAATTACTCCTGGGGATGCTCACGGGACCATATGGAATTCAGGAATGGAATTTGGGTTGGCTGCATGCAAGGCAAACTCCCTATCTGTTGTACTCTCACTCTGACCCCTGCTTCAATTTTGACCCAACTACTGACCAATATTTTCTTCTTTAAAAACAAATGTCATTTAAAAAAATATTTCATTTTGCTTTTTGGGTCACATCTGACTATGTACAGGGGTTAACCCTGGCTCTGCACTCAGAAATCACTCCTGGTGGTGCTCAGGGGACCATATGGGATGCTGGGAATCAAACCTGGGTCAGCTGTGTGCCTTATCGCTGTGCAATCACTCCAGTCCACGAATGTTATTTTAAAAGTTAGTTATACATCTGGTTTTTTATCTCTTCTTCAGTTAATTTGTCCATCCCATCCAGTCTGCAAAGTCCAATCTAAGTTTACCATATCACTAAACACTAAAGTTACTTTTCATAGCTCAACTTGCTTGACTTTTCACTTTGATTTCATCCTCTCACTCACTCTCTTCTGTAAAAGTTTTCTTTACTCTTTTGTATGTTCTTCTTAATGAAATTTGCAGTTCACACTCCATACTTAACTAATTTTTTATACAGTCTATACTTCTTTCCTTCTTTTTATTATAAAATCTGTCCCATTGCTACAATGTTAGAAACTTCTCTGACTGACTACTCTTTGGCCTCCCTAGATGTCTCCTTATCCTCATAGCCGTTTATCTAATACTTACCACAGTACGTAATCATAGACCTGTTATCCACTAACAACTATATGTCTCATTCTATCCTAAAACTGAAGTGAGGAGAGACCATAGCTACTTTGCTCTCTCCAATGCCAACCACAGTGTTTTTTACATTGTAGGCACTCAATAAAAATGGATTGACTGGATGATTAAGGATCAAATATAGAAGTGAACGAATGATAAATTTTTCATGGATCATCACCTTTAATGAGGCCCTCATATTCTAATTTTTTTCACTTTTCCTCTGATTATAAAAAATGTAAGCTTTCTCAATTTATTCAAGTCTCTATTTGCAGGTCACCTTTTAAAGAGGTCTTTCTTGATTGCATTAGCTAAAACTAGTCCCCTTTCAAATTGTTTGTTGTCTCCTTAAATTCTGCTTTATATCTCCATGTGTGTATACACATACATAGGTATATATTATAGTATATGTACATATGCATGTGTATGTTTATTTTATGTGTATTAATGCACATATCTGGTGTGTATTTACCTTCTATGCTTCGAGAATAACCAAGTGGCAAAGAAAAGAAAGATAATGGCCTCAGTTCACCCCTGGAAAAGAATATTTTTTATGACATTGTCCAGAAATGAATAATGATAAAAAACATGGCTGAGATTTAGTGGATTTGATTTGAACTCTAATAGACAATGACAGTCTCTTGTCTGCATTGGATGGACCACTCTCTTGCCATGCCCTTGATACATCGAGATAAGCTCCTGAGAACAGAGATAGCTTCCATTTATTTACTCTTGCTTTTCCTGCCTTGGGTCAAAGTATTCATTTACAGCAGTAAGTATGAAAATATAAAGCCATTTCAATATATCTATCCATAATCCCTTTACCCAAAATTATAAATTATAAATGTCCAACATTTTAGTTATCTTTTGCCTCTTTTTTCTACGAGTGTTTAACATAAATAAGGTCATAAAATTTATTTACATTTCTACAATTCAGTTTTTCCCAGTACTATTTTTCCAAGCAGGAAAGTAGATGGAGTCTGAGAGCAGATGGCCTCAGTTCCAACTCCTGATTAACCGCTGATAGTTCGCCTATCTGGCGAGCCCTTAAGTCGAATGCTTCATGTCTTTGAATTCAACTTCCTTATCTTAAAAAAAAGGATGACAGTGTACTGCCTCATTGAGTTGTGAAGACTAAGTGCAATATTGTATATGCCTGACAACTGGTAAATATTCTCTGGGGGATTTACAGCCTCTAAAATGATGCCCAATGATCCTGACCTTCTTGGTGTTCACATACTTGTATAAATTCCTCCCTTTGAATGTTTCCTGGGCCTGTAAGTGACTGCTGGAAAATGGCAGAAGTAATAGGAATGTCACATCTGAGAAATGGTCACAAAGACTCTGTGGCTCATCTTGGACATTTTCTCATGCTTTGTTACTCTGGGAGAAGCCAGCTGCTTTGCTTTGAAAAGGCTTATGTGGCACTGACTTGAGGGAAAACTCCTACTATCAGCAAGTGAGAAAAATTCTCACAATATGAATGAACTTGGCAGAGAGTTCTCCCTCATCAAACTTTCAAATGGTACAACAACCCTGGTTTGCAACCTCATGAGAGACCTTGAGTCAATAGCACTCAGTGGAGCCATTCCTGGCTTTCTAATGCACTGAAACTGTGAGATAAAATAATGTTGGTGTTTTTTATCCATTCTTCTGTTCCCAAGCACTAAGACTGTTTCCAGATTCTGGCTATGGTGAATAGTGCTGCAATGAACACAGGAGTGCAGATGGTGTTTCTGCTGTGTATTTTTGGGCCCCCTAGGGTACATTTCTATAAGTCATATTGCTGAGTCAAATGGGAGTTCAATTTCTCGTTTTTTGAGAAATGTCCATATTGTTTTCCCAAAAAGGCTGGACCAGTCAGCATTCCCATCAGCAATTAAGGAGAGTTCCTTTCTCCCCTCATCCACGTCAACACTGGTTGCTTTTGGACTTTTGGATGTGTGCCAGTCTCTGTGGTGTGAAATGATATAGCATTGTTGTTTTGATCTGCATCTCCCTCATGATTAGTGATGAAGAATATTGTTTCATGTGTCTTTTGGCCATTTGAATTTATTCTTTGATAAAGTTTCTGTTCATTTCATCACCCTATTTTCTTATGGGATTTGATGGCACATGTACACAAGGGAATAATATGCAGGTGTTAGGAAAATATGAAATTTGACTATAAATGACAGACATAGAGAGCATTATGCTGAGTGAAATGAATCAGAAGGAGAGGAACAGATAGAGAATGATTGCATTCATTTCTGATATATATTTAGCAGCCTCTCCTTACTCGCCCTTCCCAATCATTGGAGGCTCTTTCAGGATCAGAGGAATGAGGAATGAGACCTGTTATTGTTACTGTATTTGGCATATTGAATATACCACAGGGAGCTTGCCAGTTTCATTAGTGTGGGTGGGATACTCTTGGCAGCTTGCCGGGCTCTCTAAGAGGGACAAAAAATGTATATCAGAGAATACCAGCAAGTATATTAAAACCAAACACATGTGTGCTGCTTTAGGTACATCAGTGGGCTAGACTACAGAGGTCATGTGGCTGCTTTGTGGCCACATGCTTTGGGGAGCTTTGTTTAATATAGTCTCTGGATCATGGCCACTGATGGGATTACATGGCGCTGGGGGCAGTTTGTGGGTGTGACTGCCAAGCTACTGGGAAATGGGGGATCTGGGTGAAGGGGGCCCAGTTCAATCCTAGCACGGGCTTACAAATCAGGATTTATAAATATATCAGCATTTCTGAGAACACCAAATGAGAATTTGAATGATCAATAAATTTAGCTGAAATATTCTATTATCTGAACTCTAATTTTCCCAACATTTCTGAGTTATTCTAAGTACCAACTGAGATAACAGATATTCTGCAATATCACCTGATACATTTTAAAGACCAATATTACTTCCTTGTGACACTATCTTCTTTTTTAAATATTGCAATATTTAGCTCTTCAATTCAGGGGGAAGACTTTAAGCTGACTCTTGCCTCACTGAGAATATCTATCAGTGGATTTATTCTGATTCCATCATCAACAATGAATTAATCTCCAAAAAATATGTTGATGACTGGAATGATAGGAAAATGAGTAGGGAGTTTGTCTTGCATGTGATTGACCCAGGTTTAATCTCTGACATTCCATGTGGTCCCCTGAGCCCATCAGTAGTGATCTTTTAGTGCAGAGCCAGGAGTAAGTCTGAAGCACTGCAGATGTGTCCCCCAAACCAAAGACAATATATATTGAGGTACTTTTGAATAATCCCTTATCATTTAATAACTTCTAAAAATAGCCAGAGTACCATACAAAACTGATCTCAAAGAACAGAAAGATAGTTCAAGTTGCAGAGCATATTTCTTGCATGTGTGAAGCTCTGAGTTAATTCCCGGGTACTCCTCCACAATGACCTCCACAAATACTGCTGAATTATGCCTGCACTGCTTGATTAAACATTTGTAGTGGTATTGGGCTCCCAAACCACTGCTGCTAGTATCCTCTATAAAACCTATTTATTCTGCCCTATTTATTCTGAATAAATAGCGATGATCACTTTGTTTCTCCTTTTGTTGTTGCCAAACATACGTGTAAATTTAGGGTTTCCCTGTGCCCCCCCCAATATGGCACTTGTTTCCTGATTACTAATTTACTTGACTGGAATTTGTGTCTATAGATGATCCCAAAATTATTCCCAAGTTATTTTTCATGATCAAGAACAAGCTTTTCCTGTTTGACAGCTGAGGAACAGTCCATCAGTAACACACAACGGGTGCTCGTGAAGGTTTTACAGGCCCGAAAGAAGAATACCAACACCGAGGTGATCATTGAACCGGAGACACCTCAGCATAGAGAAACAGCCTGTATGTTTTTATAAATGAGCAGTTAGACTAAAATCTCAGGGCTGGGACAAATAGAGACTTTACTGGCGCCTGCTTGAGCAAATCGATGAACAACAGGATATAGTGATGCAGTGATACATATATAAATATATCATAGAAGACTAATATCCATGGTCAGGGAAAGCAGGGTGTAGGAGGTAGCAGGACTGGTCAATGGTTGGAACTAACCATAAGTGTGTGGGGGGCTGAGTGTAGGTAAGATAGGGAAAAGACCAGTATGACAATAATCACTGGGAATGATCATGCTGGACAAGATTTAATGGTTAAATGTAGATAAAGGAATATTCTTGATAATCTTTCAGTATCAATATTGCAAACTAAAATACCCAAAGGGAGACAGGAAGAGAGAGGGAAAGAGTGAGAGATAGAAATAGAGGGGAGGGGGGAAGGCAGGCAGTGGGATGGGGGATGCGGGGTGATGAGAGGGAATCTGGGGATACTGGTACTGGGAAATGTACGATGAGTGTTGGAATACTGTATGACTGAAATCCAATCATGAACAGTTTGTAAGGGTCTATCTCACTGTGATTCAATAAAAAAGTTAAAAAGTTGTGTTATTTTAAATGATATCTACATTTTGGAGTCAGTTATTATGTCACCCCTATCAATAAGCCGTTTCCAATATTGCATTATCTGAACAGTCCTCAAGAGATAACACTTCTTTCCCACTAAGTTTTTCAAAAAGAGATATAAAACAGGGCTTGGAGATGAGAAATCAATACTACTTTTATTGATTAAAACTAAGCTTCAGAATGTGATGACAATTATCTTTTTAACCAAATCTAATCAGTAGATGAACCTAGAGTGCTGGTCCTACTTAGGCTTTATATGTGGGTGGAAAGAGAGTGCCACTAGAGAAAGATTTTGTTGCTGAAAAAAAGAACGCAGTTCAAGAAACCTGCAAGATTCCTAAAAAGAATGAGAAATAGAGAATATCATGCCCAATTGTCCATCCGAAACATGCCTTTAAGCCAGGAATACCATGAGCATTGGGAGACATAAGGCCAGAAGCCCGAACCCATGGGATTTCCTGTGCTGCCTGGTACCTAAAAAGTCCTGATTGAGTAATATTTCCTGTCTATTCCAAGCCATTAAAAACTACATATGCATGTCACTGTACTCAGATGATCATTATATGATCAGTAATATTAGTAAATTAATATCATCACAATATCAATAATATGATTTACTATAATTAATTAAACAATAACCCATTGTTAGAAATTTAGACTAGAGTTTTAATTTAATTTAGTTTGGAGGGGTATTTGGTACCTTGTGGTGATCAAGCTACTCCTGACTCTGTGCTCAGGGATTGCTCCTGGGGGGGGGTGGTGCTCAGGAATAGAACCTGATCAAGCACCCTGCCTGTTGCACCATCTCTCTGATCCCATTTAAAAAATGTAATATTGTAAATGTTACTGCCAGGAACGGCTTTCTCTTTGATTTCCTAAGGCACCGCTTCCCTAAAAGATAGCCATGAACATTTATGTATTTTCTTCATATACTGCTAAATTGCTTTCAAAATGTTTGAGTAACATCCACCCCCATCAGTAGTCTATAAGAGAGAATGTGCTTCTGACCCATGAAAGCCTTAGTTTTTAACCTTTATTTGATTATCTTTGCTAATTTGATAAGTGAACCACATCTTATCCTTATTTTAATTTCCAAGTCCTTGATTATTAATAAGGTTGAAAGAGTTCATTGCAAATTGATCATTTGAATTTCCTTTTCTTGAGATTATGTGTGCGTGTTCAGTGTCCTTGGATCTCTTGGCATCATCTGCCTCTGTTTACAGAGCAAACATTCAATGTGCCTCTCAGATGGAGCAGAGTTATCCCAAAGAGAAAACGGCCTGGGGAATATGCCATCCAATGTTTCCAGTTATTTTTGACATTTCTATCATTCCTTTTATGTAAACTTGATTTTTAAGTGTTGTATATGATGTAATTAATAATAAATCCTAGTTATGGTGATATAGACTGCATACAGCTTGTAGTCATTGTTCTAGGGACTTTGTGTAGTGCATGCCTATATTCTCACCAATCCAGTGCATAGTTACTCCTATCACAACCACTAAGAGAAAAAGATATGATTTATCTCTGTTACCCAAAATTTGAGAGAGAGAGCAAACAACAGCTGGAATCGAAACTCAAGGGTTACCATGACAGTTGTCATTAGCTTACTCACCAACACACTAGCAATTGCCTTCAACATTACAGCACCATGGTCTTTGCCTAAAAACTATGAATATTAACAAATAACATGTCTATGGTATTAAAATTCTAAATATTCTTCCTCACCCTGAAAAGGCTTTCAGACTGAAATGGTTGTTTAAGAGTAAAAGTTTTTTGATTACAAATGATGTACATATGCTGATGATTTAAAAGGTCATAGAATTCAAAAAAAAAGGAAAGCAAATGTCTATAATTTCCAGAAATAAAAAAAGCATAGTGTGTAGAAGTAAGAGCAATCTGGAATTCTATTTTCATACTGTTATAAGTAAATCTGTTAGAGTGAGGGAAGTGATTAAAAGCATAAAATCCTACTTCTTTTAAAAGCTTTTATTGCCATCCTTTAACTATACATATTATATTATACTGTACCATTTAGATATTACCAAAGAAATATTTATATGGAAATTTAATTATTCAGGTACAATCATTTTAATTCAATTAGGACAAGGAGATTTAACTTTATTAAAGAGAAGAAACAAAGCATTTAAAAACATTCCAGATAATCTAGGATATTTGCAATGCTTCCTCTACTCTATTTCCCCTTCTATTTCATTCCATTTATATTAACTAACTAGTTCCATTTATATTAACAAGAAAGAATGCATGCATTTAAGTTAATGAAACTTATGTAGGAAATCATGAACAAGTGCCATTTGGGTGGACACTGTATCCCCAAAGCAATGCCATTAAAAACTGGTGATTTTAATTTTTTCTAAATATTCTTAAATTTATGGCAAATAGTCAAGTAAAATTAAGATTGACTTTTGGAGAATGGGACCATTCAAAACTAGTATGATCCAAGAACCAAAAGGACAATCATACTCTTTTACATGATACATTCATTTAAGTTAAAACTTTAAACAACAGTAATTTTTAAACTCTAAAATAGTCTTTATTTGAAAACCCTCTTGAACTAAACATTGATTATTCCTCTAAAGTCATTAATTATCTCATGCCTTAATTGTCAGTGTTACAAAGTAAGAATTGATCCCAAATATATATTTTCTGGTCTTAAATTAATTCCTATTTCACTTGTTTCAAAATACTGTGAAAAAACCTTGTATTTCCGAATGCATGATAGAGTATTCCTAATACTCTATCCAAGTAAAGTAGGTACCAAATATTTATCCTCATGTTTAAATATTACTCCTAGTTCAGAATAAAAATACAGACAATAATTGTTTCATATGTTTTCAATTTAGAGGTTAGTATATTTAACAGGGAACATTTTCTGTATTCATGACACTGTATCCACAAACTATTCTTTCATTAAGATTAAAATGCAGTCTTAAGAAAGAGCAATCATTTTTACAATAATTAAATGATTCCTCTTTACTTGACCTTTTGGGATTCACTTTGATTAAAAATCAGGTATTTGACTGGATTTAAGCTGTGATGTATATTTTACCTTTCTGTTTTCTTCATTATTGTTATCTTTTCATTTTTTTTAACTTTACTTTTTCTGTTTCGTATTTACTAACTCACCCAATGTGGTAAGCATTGAAGAGTGCCCTCATCTTAAGTCCAAGGACATAGCCTTGTTAAGGAACAGAACTAAGTTACACCAAATTTCAGTTCTTACTAACATGTAATTTTAAGTAAATCACCTAATTGTAAAATAATAGAACCTAATATTAGTCTATTTTAGTCTATCAATTGTTTTAATATTAATTTGTTCAAAGAAAATTTGATAAAAAAATGTTGAGATAATATCCTGCTGTTTCTGGATTTTGTTGAGGTCCAGCCAGAGCATAAACATCTAATGCATTACTATGTTCTTAGCTCTGTCCCTGGCTCTGAAGTGTCTCTTTACCTTGAAGCTGTTTGTCTTATCAAGACCATAAGCATTAACACTATTGTAAATATGTGACCAAACCTATAATAAATTATTTTTGCTTTTTAATTTGTTTTGGGTCACATCCAGTGGTGCTCAGGACCTAACTCTTGGAACTATGCTCAATGATCACTCCTGGCAGAGCTTGCTCTGGGTATCATATGGGATGGGATAGATCAAACCTAAGTCAATTGCACGCAAAGCAAGTGTCCTACTCACTGTACTATCACTCCGGCCCCCATAATAAATAATTTTTAATGAGTTTTCCAAGGGTAGAAGGACACTGACACTAGGGAGGAGTCAGATCCTAAGCTCTATTATGTTCCTAAACTCTATTATTAATAGCATTTTAAATCATGGTACAAATAAATATTGGGAGTATTAAAATGTCCATAAATCATAAGAAAATAGGTAGGCCCTCATTAGTTTACATCACAAATGTCAGGAGGAATATATCTGGGCATATGTGGGTACCAGGTATCAGAAGGTATCAGCACTTGGAAGTAATCAGTCTGTCAGGCAGGGAGAGGGCCCTGTGCTGAAGCCTGGCCATTATGCATGGCCACAGACAAAGCCGGCATATGAGGCAGATAATCATAAATGGGTACAAGCAATGAATCCATTTCTTCTCAGCCTATTTGTCATTTGTTACTTAGTGATGGTATTTGAAATCCGATTGCATAAGTCCTAAGAGTCAATGAAGTTTTAAAACAGCCTGTACACACTGACACAAGTCATAATACTTGCAATAGTTTGCTGTACAAAAATAAAGAAACACTGGTCCGTGTACCAATCTTAATTATTTAAAACTAAATTTAAAGCTAAAAATCTGATTTAATAATTTTTTTCTTGAAAAGAGTCTCTTGCCTGCATGCCTGGCTGTCTTCCCCGGGGCCCCTCGGAGGGAATGGGCTCCAGTTTTCCTCCCTGCACCGAGCAGAGCTCCCGGCGACCGAAGACCACTGGAACCTAGCCACAGCCATGCTCAAGGCCCATCTCCACACGTTCGGACAGGCCTCACTCATGAAGGTACCAGCAGAGGAACCCAGGTGTGTGTAATCCCATCAACAGCCAACATCCAGAGACTTAAAAACAAGTTCCCAGAAGTATGCAGCTGCTTTGCAGCCACACGATATCTTATAACTTACTTCTCCCTCTGGGAGAAACTAGCAAGCTACTGAGAGTTTCCTGCCCACATGGGAGAGCCTCGAAAGCTTCCCATGGTGTATCCATATGGCAAAGCCAGTAACAAGCTGGATCTCAATGCCCTGACCCGAAAGAGCCTCCAATGTGGCATTTTTGGGAAGGCCAGTAGAGAGAGGCTTCTAAAATCTCAGGGATAGGATGAATGGAGAGGTTACTGAGACCACTCGAGAAATTCGACGATCAACAGGATTTTGTGATTCATGATCATGATCTTTGAAAATAGTCACTATCACTATAACTATCATAATACCAAAAAATAACTCAAGCAGAAGCTAACTATATATGTTTTTAAGCTATTAGAGTTGGTTATCAAAGTATCATTTAATTTGTTTTTCATTTCGTTTTGGGGTCACACCCAGCGGTGGTCAGGGCTCACTCCTGGCAGTTATCAGGAGGCCATATGAGTGCTAGTTATTAGACCTGGGTTAGCTGCTTGCAAAGCAAGCACCTTACCTGTTATGTTCTCTCTCCAGCACTCAGAGTATCATTTGAAATGACCCTAAATTAAACGTATTTTTTCATTTGGCCAAAAATATCTATAGGCTCCAGTGTAATGGACCTCTTAAGAGGGTGTAAATTTTTATATGTCTGTGTTTTTCCTAGTTTTTTCCTTCTCCTTTCCATTACTAACACTTTGTGACAAAGATCTGTTCCCTCCATGTAGAAATTTTTTCACATCCTTCTTTCAACTGTTCTTTGCCCAGAGTCTAAAAACCTGACAAAGTCCAATAGACTTCATGAAACTATTAATATTTTTTACTCTAACCGGTGAAAACTCACCAACAATCCTACTTTTAGAGCATACTTCATGCTACAGTAAAGAAAAAAAAGACAATCATTAAAATCCCATCGTTTCTTCTAGGTTCTGGGTTCAGATGAAAATCCTTACAATTAACCCTGAATTTGGGGAGAATTCCCACCCCTCCACACCTCACCCCAAACAAACTGTAATCCTGTGAGTAACCCGTGCTAACATTTTTCTGGAGTGTCCTTCTTGATCTAGAGGATAGAAAAATCTGAAACTTGTTTCATGTGCACTAGTGCAAAGGTAGGAAAGAGGGAACAACCGCTCTTTGTACGTCAGTCTCACTGTACCTCTCTTTACCCAAGGAAGACCACACCAACCTCTAGCATAGGTGCGAAGTTAATTTACTCTCAGGTTGTAGTACCTGAACTACCTAAGGCTCTGGAGGAAAAGGACAGGAGGCATGCTCTGAACCAGCAATATGGGTCTAATTTAGAGAGTTGTATATATTACATTTAAACCCATGAAGTGGGTGATGATCTTGATCTTTTTGACAAACATGAAAACCACGGTTTAAAGGCAATAACAAAGATTGGGGCTAGAGCGATAGCACAGAGGGTAGGGCGTTTGCCTTGCATGCAGCCGACCCGGGTTCGAATCCCAGCATCCCATATGGTCCCCTGAGCACCGCCAGTAATAATTCCTGAGTACAGAGCCAGGAGTAACCTCTGTGCATCGCCGGGTGTGACTCAAAAAGCAAAGAGCAAAATAAAAAAATGCCCTTGTCTGTCCAATGAGATTGGAGTACAACAATATTTAAATTCAAATTTGTTCACTCTAAAAAGATTCCTCTTAATACGAAGTTCATTTATTGTTTCCCCTTTTGACTGTTAAATAATTTAAGTGAAGCAGTTACATTTGCTTCAGCTTCCTCTGTATTTATTGCATAAGCAAAATAAATTGCTCCCTTAACTCTATTCAGTGAGATATTAATTTCCATAAAGATATTGAAAGGCTTAAGCAGGATCTGCAATAGAAAGAGGAAAGCAACATCAGGAAATAGTGAATTGTATATGGGGTAGATAGGTAGCAGTGGGACTTATTTATTTTAAAATACAGTACTAGCTACCAGTTATTTGGCATGAAAATTATTACTATTAATAATAAATGGCAATAATGCACTAGGAGTTACTGCAATTCCCTCATATGGGTGTTTTCTGTTAGCTTAATGATGTAGGAAACAAGATATTGTTTATTTTAGTATTGTATTTGATTTCTACATTTCAGTAGTAATGTGTCTAACTGGTTTTATAATAACTCATGATAACTAAAAGACTAAAAGACTAAAACAATGGTTGACTCTGACCTTTTACAGTACAATGCTTTTGAAGTTGACTTGTTTTGTTTACGCTAATGTTAAAATGAGTTTCCTTTTTTTTTAAAAACACATTACAGCTAGTTTAAATGTAGCAGAGCTCTTGAAAGGAGCCAATATTAAATTGACTCTCCTTTGTAGAGTTTTAAATTCTTACATTGACTGTTTGATTTTGCAATTTTTCTCACAGCAAGTAATTCTGTGCATTAAAATATTATGTTCCAAATTGGCATTGCTATTAATAACTATGAGCATTTATCAACATTTATTTGTGCAATTATTTATGTTTTTTAAAATAAGATGTCCATTTAATGAGCAGTTATGAATTAGACTTGTATCATTAAAAATAATTAAACATCAAGAAAAACCCGCATGTGTTCACCAACAATCAATGTCTTCTTTGACTTCCACAAAGTCTCATGTTCAAAGCTAGGATTTATGTAGAATTTCATTTAGAAATACATCTATAATCACTGTTTTTCTTCCTTTAAACTGAGCTTGAGGCTTGAGAAGGCAGTATCTTACACCCACACATTACGGCTGCCTTAGTTCTCCCATTTCTTTTTTTTTTTAAACTCTCTTCTTACCTTTAATTAAAATGCATTAAGGAAAGAAAAAAGAAACAAATGGTTGTAGAAAGTAGCATTTAAATGGAAACAATTACTCTAAATGTTGCTGTTTAGGCAATATATGGCATGGTGTTCAGCTTTGCAAGGCGTCAAAGAGTACACAAAAGATCACATAACTATTATTTATTATCATGTTGGATGATGGCGTGTAAAGGCCTAGTCCTATGATCTCACATCTAGACAGAATTTCTCAGAGCTAAAGCATCTTCCGAATTTTTCACTTTTTGAAATAACCTGCTTTAATAAAGTTTTAAAATGCGTATGATAAATTGGTTTTCTACTGTGGCTCTAAAAGTATTATCACAGTCAGTGATTTAAATGATATGGATGTATTAGTATTCTAGAGGTCAGAATCTCAAACTGGTCCCTCTGGGCTAACCTCAAGATATCAGAAGGACTTTATTTCTTTCTGGAAGCTCAGAGAGAGATCTATTCCAGTCCCTCCCCAGCCTCTAGAGGCTACCCTCTATTTGTGGCTCTGAACTATCTTCCATCTCAATGCCAGCAATGGTCTGTCAGGTCTTTCTCAGTCAAATCCTATCATTGAAATTACTCCTCTGTCTTCCACATTTAACATGTGATTACATGAGACCCACCTAGATAATACAGTGTTAAATCAGCAGATTGGCTAATTTAATATCATCTGCCACCTTAATTCCCATTTATCATACAATTTGACATTCCTCATACATGGAGATTAGGACAGAAACAATTTTTCAGAACCAATAATCTTCCTGATCACAAAAAAAAAAAATACAAGCAGACCTCACCCATTCAATATAATTAGAGATACAGATAATTAGTAGTCAAGTGTTTTTGCTGTTGGAAGTAAAGATATTTCAGGACCATCGATGCATATTTGATCCATGTGACCATCGTATTTGGTCAAATTTGACCACATTTGGCCACATATCGAACACATATTGATCTATGATACACAAATGAATCACTTATTTTTGGGGGGCCAGCTATATCTGGCAGTGCTCAGAGATTATGTCTGGCTCTACACTTAAGAATCGATCCTGGTGAGGTTCAGAGATTCATATGGAGAGCTGTGAATCTGGGTTCATCATCTGCTAAGACAAGTGCACTACCCAGCCCATGAGTCATATTTAATAGTGCATGTATGGGATACTGAGATTTTTTAAATTTAATTTGTTTTAATATAGACAAAAACCACAATTGTAAATACAATTCTAGAGTTAAAATCAATTCGATAGCAAAGCTCCAATACTAAAATCAAATTTGGCAGGGCAGTACTTGGGTCACCTGCCTCTGGAGGGAGGGCGCCCTGAAGTTTTCAGTCAAGGGGACTGCTGTTTGCGTGAATTTTAGCTGCTCGCTGTACATCTCCTCCAAGATTTAGTGGGTTAGCACAGCAGGTAGGGCATTTGCCAACCTGGATTTGATTCCTCTGTCTCTCTCAGAGAGCCTGGCAAGCTTCAGAGAGTATCATGCCCACACAGCTGAGCCTGGGCAGTCTACCCTTGGCGTATTTGATATGACATAAAGTAACCAGTCTCACAATGGAGATGTTACTGGTTCCTGCGGGAGCAAATCGATGAACAATGGCACGACAGTGCTGCAGTACAGTGCTACCAGTAGATCAACATCCCTGGATGACTCAACATGGTGGCGGTGGGGGGGGGGGATGCCGAACTTTAATCAAATATGTCAATGTGTGACAGGCAGTAACATAACCATCTACCTTAATCAATCTTTCTTTACTCAAAGAACGTTTTTGCAATGAGAGAAACCTATCTTTTCCGAACCACAGGAATGCTCTCGTATTTGTGAACACACAAACCCATTTACAGGCACACATCCACAAGTCTAATCGAGTTCCTGAATCAACTCTCTTTGAGGAAGAAATAACATTTACCTTTTCTTTCCTTTCTTTCCTCTCTCCCCCTCCACCCCTTCCTTTTCAGTGCCCAGTCTTGCATTCAGGTTTCATGCACTCAAGGCCTGAGCATTGCCATTGAAACTTATCTCTAGTCCAGCCTTTTCCTCTGGATTTCCAGGGAATAGTTTTTAGATGCTATTGCTAAACCTGTCACTGTCACTGTCACTGTCATCCCGTTACTCCATTGTGAGACTTGTTACTTTTTTTGGCATATCAAATACGCCATGGGCATCTTACCAAGCTCTGCCGTGGGGGGGGCGAGATACTCTTGATAACTTGCCGGGCTCTCCGAGAGGGGTGGAGGAATTGAACATGGGTCGGCAGTGTGCAATGCAAATGCTCTACCCGCTGTGCCATCGCTCCGGCCCATTACTAAATCTACTCAAATTATTTCTCAAGCTGAAGACCTTCTGATCTCAATGGCACTGAGCTGAGATAAGAATATTATGGCAATACCTGCATTTTTGTATTTCAAATCTGAATACCTTATTTCTATTCAATGTGAACATATGCTGTGAATTCTGAATCCTTAGGATCTTTTTCTTCCTTTAGCCTCTGTGTAGTGATTTGTAATAGACAAATCTTGAAGGCTCGAAGATTTTCTTCCTTTCTTCTTAGAAACTATATTTGTGTATTCCTACTTCCAAGACAGAAACTGTATACTGTATCACACATACAATTTGCTCATGATAATACCAGTGACTTGAACCATGCAATTTCATCAGTGAGATACCCAGTCACTTTTTCTGACATCATTCTGAAGACTGTCAGTCTTAATTTCTACTTAAGAGGGACTTGGAAATGTAAACTTATAGGAAAGAGGCCTCAGGGACATGCTTTGATGCTTGATTTGTTGAATAAGGACAAAGTTTTTATTTAGATTTTTTTGAGCTTGTCTGGAGAAAAGACAAAACTCTGAATAACTTCCTTCTCTATTACTCTGTGAGCTTTCTTTCTCATGTCATAATAAAAACCAGCTGCCCAAAAGATGGGTAAACTGATTTTTGTCTTTTTTTTCTGTCAAAAATCCATGCTGACCACTTATTTATTAGTTTTCAAAGTATTCTAACACTATTGAGACTCTTCATTGCAACAATAAAAATAGCATATAATAAGAACTCTATGTGTTAAAAATATATGATGTATTGCTTAGTCCTCACAAACCCTTGAAACGTGTATGATTTTTATCTCTATTTCAGATGAGAAAACATATTTATAAAGATTAAGCAATTTTCCCAAATTACCCAATTAAGTTTGCCAAGCCCATAATAGAATTAATATTTTATACTTGGCTATTTCATTTTAGATCACTATTTCTATGTGGTTAGGTAATACTGCCACCAGAACATCTAAATTACAGACCATAGGAAATAAGCCAACTTCCACGAGTGTCAATATCTATGGCACTTACATGATACCATCTGGATTATTCCAAGACACTTTAAAGAGTTGCTCTAAGGCTTGTGTATGAGTACTCACTCAGCTGGTGGTTGGAAATCATCACATCTCTGAGTTTTGAGAACAGGGCCTTAAACTGCTTCATATTTGAAGTTCTTTTAATTATTAAAAAGGTAATATTTGAATATAATCAGTATTTATAACACATAATAATGGTTATCTTCTCCCTTTTTTAGTGTATAATTTATCTTAGTGTTTGATTTGGGGTTATGCCAGTGGTGTCCATGTCTATATAAATAGCTCTATATCGAGTTATTCATGGCAGGGTTCAGGAGTGTGTGCCAAGGATGTAACCCAGGTTAGCCACATGCAAGGCAAGGGACCTACTCAATGTATTCTCTCTCTCTGGCCTCTCGAATTTATTTTTAAGAACATTTTAGGGGGTGGGGTAAATTTATTGGGCCCTATCCAGCAGCATTCAGGGGCTGTTTCTGGATATGTGTTCCAGATCGACCTCTGGTAGTATTCAAGGGATCATGCTATGATGGGATGCTGGAGATGAAAAGGGATTGAACAAAAGTCAGCAGCATACCAGAACCTTACCTCCTGTACTGGCTCTCTGGCCATTAAGCTTTACAAAGAAAATTCCTGTTTCTCCAAACCAAGCAGCTGCAACCCTAAGACATCAAACCTCTGTCTTCCCAGTATTGTGTTGAAAGTATATTCCACTTGCAACTGTTACAGATCTTTGGTCAAACTCAGTAGGCCATAGACATCTGTTTCTATGTGTATGTTGCTGGTTACGCTGCCATTTTCTTTGTCTCATGAACATCTGTTTTTGTGTCATAACTATAACTTTTTTTTAATTCTATGAGGATACTAGAACCCTTACAGTGTTTTAGTATATTTGTTTTTAGGAGGCAATGTCTTGTATACTCAAATTAATCTGTAGCTTTGTTACTGAGATGAAAATTATTTATTACACAAGTTTTGTTCTTTTGTTAATGGAAAGGTAGTTACTTGGGAGAATTTTCTTAGTCTTAACTATTAAGTTCACATCAACACAGCCGAAGAATGATGACATTCTTATGCAACTACATTCACTAAGAATTTTGTTCTTCTGAAATTTAAGTCACTGCAATAAATATTTACTAAACAAATTATATGCAACACTTAGCTCTAAGTACATGGGATTAATGAATGTATAAAAGAAAAACAATATGGATATTTCTTGACATTAAAAATAGAAATGCCATGTGATCCAGAAACTCTACTCTTCTGTGTATACCTAGAGAACATTGAAGCACTAATTTGGAAAGATATTTTCTTCTCTACATTTATGGAAGGACCATTCACAATAGACAATATGTAGAAACAACTTAAAGTCTATCAATAGAAGACTGAATAAAGAAACTTTGAGATATACATATATACATATATATATATCTTATAGTTTTCATCTGTGAGATGTATCTATACATATTCACAAAACTTTCTGTAGGCTATTAGAATCCAGAATTAGAATATTGCAAATCTTGCTCTTTGCAATAATACAAATGGAACTTGAGATGATTATACTAAATAATTATCAGGAAATAAAAGAGGAATATAGTTTTATTCACATGAGATATAAAATGTGAAGCAAGCAAACAATAGACAACCATCTCTTTGACCACCAAAAATAAGATCTTTAACTATCAAGAGGGAAGGGAGTTGGAATAAAAGGTAAATTGGCTAAATTTGGCAGTATGAATAACACTAGAACATTGGTGATAAGTGTGTTGTGATACATTTCCAAGGATGAAACTTAAATATTATAAATCAAGGGTAAAAATGTAACAAAATTGATTTTAGGTGATTCTTCTTTACATTCAGGAAACCCAGATAATGTTTTTTTTTTCTATAAAATTTCTACACAGAAAAAAAAGTGTTTAAGTTTTCTTTATCACAGTCTTACTCTTACCTATGCTTGCTTCTCCTTCAATTTCTTTTATATTTTAGAATTTACCTTTGTATGTTGGTGTGTGTTTTGTCATCCATCAGCATAATGTAAGCTTCCAGGAAGTAGGGAGTCTTATTATGTTGATCACTGTTGCATTTTCATGACACAGAACAGAGCCTACTGCATGGTAAATGCTCAAGAATTATTTATAAACTACTGGCTGCCCTCCTCCTTAACTTTAGTATCAAATTCCCAGTATCAATAGTTCAAATCTTCTAAGACAGGTATTCAATAAAAGGCAGTATTGGTATTTTGTGCTTTTCCCACCAATAACTCATATCTTCATCTGTAAAATAAGAGCAATATAGGTTTTATTAGTTAGTCACTGTTGTGTCATCAATTTAATTACTTTAAAGAGTGAGCAATAAAAATAGATTGCTTCTGTAGTTTTAAAGGGCTAGGAATCTTGGGTGGTTTAACTGGGTTCCTAGAACCAGGCTAGCTAAGCTCTGAACAGTCAGGAAATGAGTTAAAGCTGCAGTTGTAGGACTCGAGTATTACTTGGGACAAGAGGATTGTTTCCATGGTAGCTTACACATGCTAACATATTAGTGTAAATCAGTGACAGGAGACTGCAGTTCCACAGTATGTGGTCTTCTTCATAGGGAAGCATGAGTGTCCCAATGAATAGCAGCCAGTTTCCATTCAGAGCGTGATTCAAAAGAAAGCAGGACAGAAGTTTATTGCATTTTTTTTTTTTTGCTTTTTGGGTCACACCCGGTGATGCACAGGGCTTACTCCTGGTTCTACACTCAGGAATTACTCCTGGCGGTGCTCAGGGGACCATATGGGATGCTGGGATTCGAACCTGGGTCGGCCCTGTGCAAGGCCAACTCCCTACCTGCTGTGCTATCGCTCCAGCCCCCTATTGCATTTTTGTTTCAGTCTCAGAAGTCTGTCACTATCCAGCCTGTAAATTCCAGTAGGTTATTTTCCTCATTGGGAGAAACTACAGAAAGGCACAATGATCAAGAGGGAGGCATCACTGGGGTCATCATCCAATTTGACTGGTTACCAAATATTGAATAAATAGTCTATACTGATTACCTGTTATAGTGCAAGCGTATAATAGGCAATCAAATGCCAGATCTACTTGGTTGCTCATGCTTTTTTGAATATTATTTTATAGTGGTAGGAGATGATTTCTTGGTACTATTTTGTGAAGTTAGCTTTTATGGAATTTATAAGGTTTTTTTGATTCATTCATTCAATCATTCATTCAGTAACTCTGCAGTTTTTAGACACTGCGCAACTATGACTGTCCTATCCACCTCAAATATGAATTCTAATCACATTATGAAAAAATAACTCCCTCAAACTATTGGATTTTCCAATAGTTTGAGAATTGGGGTACAACTCTGCCTTATATCTTGTTGCCAAACACTGATGTTATGGACTGGATTTTCAAAGCCTATGTGGGAGCTGCTAGTGGCATGTTGCCCACCTTTGCCAACTGACTTGACAACTTTGGCCCTTTCAAAACTCATTGCCTATGCCCAATCTTCATACACACAGAAAAACATAGCCTATGCTCTCAGCTCAAGTGATGTATTATACCACACATATGGCACCTGTAAAACTGCTCTTGGCATGACTTATGCAGAACTTGGCTGAACTAAATGAGCTACAGTAGTGGCAAAGAAAAAAGCTTTGATAGAGTACTGATGACCAAGCTACAAACAAAGGGGAAATACATATATATACATATAATATATATATATATCACTGTATCACTGTCATCCCATTGCTCATTGATTTGCTTGAGCGGCCACCAGTAACGTCTCCATTATGAGACTTGTTACTGTTTTTGGCATATTGAATATACCATGAGGAGCTTGCCACGCTCTGCTGTGCAAGCAAGATACTCTCGATAGCTTTCCGGGCTCTCCGAGACAGGCAGAGAAATCGAATCCAGGCCAGCCACATACAAGGCAAACATCCTACCCCCTGTGCTATCCTGCCAGCCCAATATACATATGTATGTATATTATAAATATACAATAGCACAGCGGGTAGGGCATTGCCTTGCACATGACAGACCCAGGTTCGATTCCTCCACCTCTCTAGGAGAGCCCGGCAAGCTACAGAGAGTATCTCGCCCTCTAGGCAGAGTCTGGCAAGAAACCCATGTGTATTTGATATGCCAAAAACAGTAACAAGTCTCACGATGGAGACATTACTGGTGCCCACTCTCGAGCAAATAGATGAGCAAGGGGATGACAGTGACAGTGACAGTGATATATACATATAACATATATTAGACTATAATAAAACACTTTGATTTTTGTCAAAGTTGACATCAATTAGTAGAAGGATAAACATAAATCTCATTCAACTTGATTATTTTAATGATAAGCTTTATATGAGGTGCTTTCCCATAAGCATTATTTTGCACATTTGAAGAAACTAATCATAAGCTTCCACTGAGACTGACGCCTGTTTAATTCTGTATTGCCAGCAAGGGTGCCACTGAAATAAAGGTCTCCCTGTAGGGAGTTAGCAGGAGATTAAACTTCAGGTGGGATGTTGGGAGAAACTGGTTTGCTAAGTCAATACCAAAGACCAGGTTTAATTTGACGTTTACCACAGACAATCAAAATCGTGTTGTTTTCCTAACTGTAGAGCTATTGCTCCTCCACTTTCTTTTATAGGTTCCCTGTAAAGTGTCTCTTATGCTCTGATATTTGAAATTGATCTTGCCGGTTCTATTTCAAGGGTGATAATAAACCTGGTGAAAAGCTGGGGTTAGTAAAGGTGATTATTAACCTTTCTTCTAATACGGTCAATTTATTTCACCTTGTGGCACACACTGATTCCCAGTATGATCTGCTGATAACTTCAATTTAAATATCACCTACAAATGAGAAATAAAGACATGAGAGAGAAATCATTGAATTTCAACTGGAACAGTGAAGGGAGTTACCACACATTGTGTCCAGATTGCTAATACAAATTTTACCATTAAAGAATTTATAAGTAAATAAGAACTGTTTGTTATCTGTCACGGAACAATTAACACATATAACTTCACATTTCTCATTTGCTTATGAAGACAAAGATGAATGTGCTAAATCACTTGAAGCAATTTTAAGATCCAAATGGCTCTTGTGACTCAACAATTTCACTTATGGAGATTTAGTAGAAGGAAATGAAAATATTACACTCAGAAGATAGCTGTATCTGTTCATTGGTGATACAGCTGTAATAGCCAAACATGAAAGCAACCTACATTCACCAACAGAGGAGTGATATGTTAACCATCAATCGATAAATGTATAAAATAAATGTAGAATAAGCACAATGGAAAATTTCCAGTCTTTAAGGAGATTCTGCTATTCTCAGATACATGGATGGATATTGATGATGTTATGTTGTGCAAAGCAGGTAGATATACAGCAACAAATATTTTATAATTCAGTACTTCACTTTGCTGAAATTTAAAAAATAAAAAATTTAAAACCAGAACTCACAAATATAGAGAACAGATTGGCAGTGGAGGAAATGCAGCCATGGATGCTAACTATAACTACTTTGATACTCATTTATCAATATATAATATAGCTTATCAGTATGCTGTTCAGATGAGACATTTAATCACAATAAAAATAATTTTTGTCTTTATATGGTGAAAACATTTTGAGGCTTGGAGTTAGGTAAAACAAATTTAAACCTATCTCTTGTAAAATTAATTGTTGCCTGAATTGTTGCTAGAAGAAATAAAAAACTTCAATGGAGGCTACATTAATTAAGAAAGACACTAGTTAGATGCTAGATGAAATACAAGGACTGTCCCTTTCCCTGAATGATTATTATATTTACAGGACTTTTTCTGTTGCTTATGTTTTCCTTTCTGTTGTTGTTGTTGTTGTTGTTGTTGGGCTTTAAAGAAGTCCTAGTTATTTTCATTGCTACAGTAGATTTTCTTCAATAATGTGTTTGCAGGGTACCAGGTACATGTTCTGATATCTAATTTGAAATTTATCTCTTAACTCCTTATTATCATCTTTAAAACATGAATATAAATTGGATTAAGACTGATTTGGCATTAATAGAAAAGTATATAATAATTATAGTAATAATTTACATAGCAGTTTTTGCTGGGTTTCTGGTAACCTGTTATTATCTCAAGTGGAAGTTTAAGTCAATTGCATTTTGTATTTAAAGTTCCTTACTTCCAAAATGATAAGTTCCAAAATGAGAACTCTACATGTGACTTGGCTAGAAAAGAGATTTGATGCCTGATTACAAACAAAATCAATAGTTTTGTGCTATAAGAATAATGTATTAAACATTGTCTAATATTAATTATCATACACATGGTTTTAAGCCATATCCTGCTTAATTCAGGGCTCACTCTTGGATCTGTACTCAAGAATCACTCCTGGCAGGACTAGGGGAACCATAAGTGGTTCTGGGGGTCAAACTAGGTTGAACGCTTACAAAGCAAGGACCCATTGTACTATGTCTCTAGACCTAAGTTTTAAATTTCTAAAATAAGAATTTATGTACTCAAAAAGGATCAAATGAGAACAAGATGCACTAGAGTAGCTTGCTCTTAGATTTACTGATGAATTACTATCTAAACAGCCAAGATCCAGAGACTATAAAACAAAGCTCCTGGAAGAGAGCGAAGCAGTATCTCCTGCCCCCATGGCAGGCTGTCTTCACCAGGGCCTCCTCGGAGGAGGGAAGGTTGAGTTTTCCTCCCCACCCCAAGCAGAGTCCTGGCAGCCAAAAACCTCCAGAACCCAGCCACAGCCATGTTCAAGGCCACTCTCCACACGCATGGATGAGCCTTACCCATGAAGAAACCGACAGAGGAACCCAGGTATGCAGGACCCATGACTGGGAATTCCAAGTCTACCTGGATCAGGACTGGGCCTCCTCCGTCCAGATCCCCGGTTTTCCAGTAGCTTGGCATTCACATCCATAAACTGCCCCTGGCGCCATAAAATCTCATCAACGCACAAGATTCAAAGACTATAAAACAAAGCTCCAGGAAAAGAGCGACACAATTTTTCCTGGAGTGACCTCTTATATTCTAGCCCACTGATGTACGTAAAGCAGCACACATGTGTTTGGTTTTAACATACTTGCTTATATTCTCTTATATATGTGCTTAAAGGGCCCCAGGATATCCCACCCACACAGAAATCTACCCATGACGTATTTGATGTGCCAAAAACAGTAACAGTAACAATAACGTGCTCTTCATGTTCCTGGAGTGAGCAGATGCCATTGGGCTACTACTAGCACGTGATAGGAACGAATGAAGATGTTACTGGTGCCTGCTTGAGTAATCAATGAACAAATGGATGACAGTGATACAGTAATACAATCTAAAAGGATCTTTGATTTCTAAATGTTAGAAAAGTGTGCATCCAAACAGCTTAGCATGCTATTGTAAGAGGACATAACTACATTAGTACATTCTTTAATTTCAAGTTGACAATAAAATCACTTAATCACATTATGCTTTTTGCAGTGGTGGAAAAGAAAATTTAAATAATTCTGAACTTTCAAAAACAATGTAGGAACAATCTCAAAGCTTCAGAGATGGGGTGTTAATAGTCATTCAAGAAAGAGGAACTAAAAGCTGCATCTTTTCCAGAAATAAAATAAAGTATGACATTTTAAAAGACACTACTATACAATTAATAAGCTTAAAACATGAAAAAATATTGTGGTGATGATGTGTATGTGTGTGTGGGAGGGGGTGCATTGCATATATTAAGTGGCCAAGCACAAACTTGAGTTAAATTGCTAACACCATATGGATATGACCCGGTGGTGGACCCTGGTGGTGGATCCTCCACTTGTGCCAAGGAGGGACAAGGAAGGAAGACAGGGAGGGAGGAATAGAAAGAAAGAAAAGTTAGAAAGAAAGAGAGAAAGGGATAGAGGAGAGAGAGATAGAGGAGAGAGACATAGAGGTAGAGAGAATAAGAGGAAAGAAGGAAGGAAGGAAGGAAGGAAGGAAGGAAGGAAGGAAGGAAGGAAGGAAGGAAGGAAGGAAGGAAGGAAGGAAGGAAGGAAGGAAGGAAGGAAGGAAGGAAGGAAGGAAGGAAAAATGGAAGGAAGGAAGGAAGGAAGGAAAAATGGAAGGAAGGAAGGAAGGAAGGAAGGAAGGAAGGAAGGAAGGAAGGAAGGAAGGAAGGAAGGAAGGAAGGAAGGAAGGAAAAATGGAAGGAAGGAAGGAAGGAAGGAAGGAAGGAAGGAAGGAAGGAAGGAAGGAAGGAAGGAAGGAAAGGACTTATCAAAAATCTTGGATTAAATAAAACAAGACATATTCAGGTATTCAGAGTTATGTATATGCAAGTTACCTTTGGAAATAGCTCATGAATTTAATGCAAATTATTAAGCTAACAAATTCAATACGATCTGTAGGTATCTTATCCACGGCTCATCCAGAGTAGGTAGGCTGTAGAAGACCCATTTTATTCATATGTGAATCGTTTGGTTTTAACAATGAGTTAAAATTGCTGATTGACTCTAACTGGTGAAATGTCCTCTTGTACTAACAATCCCTCAGAGTCAGCTTTGAATTCAGTGTGCTTAGGAATAGAAGGGAACAGAAAACTTATGAATAAATCTGGCCCAGAAAATTAGTCCAAACTTGACTTCCTACTGGATTTACTTTTTCAGCTGATTCTGTGATATTCCTTTCTCTATAGATACTCCATCTTTTATAATCTTGAACACTTTTTCTCTCTTCTTATAAAATTGTGTGACTAAAAATTACCTTCAAGTACAAAGATAGTTTGTTGAAGGAGAGGTATGAGGGGTTGCTGCAGGCTGACTTAGCAAAATGTTTACATTAAAAAAGTGTTTTCTCATTAGAAACCGGTTTGACAACTTCAAAGTCTGGATATGTGTAGGCAGATTTTATAAACTCAAGGTTGGGACTGCTGGAAGGCAGTTTTGTTGCTTTGGCCTTGGTTCCTCTAAGAATATATAGGATTTCTCTTTTATTGCTTGGAAATGTTTCAGCTCTCAATAAGTACCTAAACTCTTGAGTTTATATGATTCAGATCTGAGTCTGAATCTGTTCTGTCAATGGCTCCTTTGCCTTTCCTCTGTAAACCCTTGTCTTCCTATAATATTTATAACAAAATTTCTAATGTATTTTATTCCTCATGGTGCAAGGATCAGATGATAAGTGTTTCTGTTGTGCAAAGCACAGCAATGGATGCATAGAGTAGGTTACAGAGCTTTTTAAACTTTTTAACCATTATTCTCAGTCTATGTTGATCTTATCCAGTGCTTAGCTGAAAAATCTCTGAGCAGTATTTTACCCTATACCTTTACTCTGTACTTCCAGTACATAAACTGCAATTTGTTCTCTCAGTACTTGTGGGAGCTCAGCAAGTAACTTGCTCTCTAGTGAATAGATAAACCCAACAGTGACCTCAAAGCAAGCGTGGCTTGCAATTGTTGGAGTGAAAGGAAAATGGTTGACTTCAGGAGTTATACTTCAGGAGCAAGGAACAGTTATATAATTTGTGAGCATGGGCAAAATCAGAGCTCTTGTCAAATTTCAGCATGGCAAGAGCACATCAGATAACTACATATAGACAGTTTCTGGACACGGGGTTCCCATGCAAGAGCATGGACATAAACTCATGCAGCTGGTCTAAATTTGGTAGGAACAAGGCATTCACTGAAGATTTTTCTTGAATGCAGAATTTGACATCCTAGGATGGTGAGAACTTTGAAAAATGGATAGAGCAGTACAACAAAAGAGAAAGCTTGTGTTAGGCCCCCATAGAATTGATTTCTTTCTCTTGCCCCATCGTTTCGTCTGGCTGTTGTCACTGGGGTCCCTTGGAGCAGGGTAGGTTGAGTTTCCCTCCCTGCCCCAAAGAGCCCCAGCAGCCAAAGACCTCTGGAACCCAGCCACAGCCACGCTCAAGTCCCCTCTTCACACGTTAGAACAAGCCTCACTCATGAAGGAACCAGCAGAGAAACCCAGGTGTCTGGGATCCAGGGCTGAGATCTCCAATCCTGCTCGGATCATGCCTGGGCCTCTTCCATCCAGACCCCCCATTTTCCATTAGCTTGGCAGCCACACCCACAAACTGCCCCAGAGCCGTGTAATCCCATCAATGGCCAAGATCCAGAGACTATAAAACATTGCTCCCAGAAGCTGCCTTTTGTAGCCTAGTTCTCCCTTTCAGAGAACCTAGCAAGATACCAAGAGCACCGGGCTTCACAGCAGAGCCTCGCAAGCTCTCTATGGTGTATTTGATATGCCAAATACAGTAACTATGATGGGTCTCATTCCCCTTACCCTGAAACAGCCTCCAATGCGGCACCGCTGGGAAGAACGAGTAAAGAGAGGCCGCTAAAATCTCAGGGCTAGGATGAATGGAAACGTTCTTGTGCCCACTTGAGCAAATTGATGATCAAATTGATGATCAACGGGATGACAGTGATAAGTCATACAGTGATAGGTTCAATTTAAGTGAGAGTTACTGAGGCAAAGTGATTTGACAATCAGAGAGGAAAGGGAGAAAGGGGAATGGTTGGACTGAGTTAGAATTTTATGCTAAATAGAAGCAATCCAAAGCATTTTGAGATTAAAAACAAGACCCCACCAATTACAAAGAGGTAACTGGTTATAGAAAGACACAAAGATGGATTTCTATCAATGAGTGTAGACAGCAGGAACTTTGCCTGCGGAGGCCCTTGTCTTCCTTAATTGGAAAATGACAATACACTTTTCATCTCTATTTCTCTGCAGTCTGACATATAATTTTTTCACCCATGGCCTAACAGCCTATTTCTGTTTTTATTACATGTTCAGTTATATAACAGAGGTCAAAGGAAAATATAATCAGATCTTAACCCATTATTTTTCTTCTGTTGACAGCTTTTAACAAGCTTCTCCATTCTGGTTAGGAAAAGAGATCTTTAAGATATCCAAAGATGCACAGAAAAATCAATCCCCTTTTCCTGGCCTTTCAAAAAGAACTATATTCTAGAAACACCTTGTCATTTTACATGATGGACATGGCTTTGAGGCTAACCTGGGTGAAGTTCTTGTCCTATTCATCACTGAATGGAAAGGCAAGTCGAGGCATACTCCATGTGTCTATCTCTTGTCCTGACAAACTCCCTCCAACAGTGTGAAATGAAAACCTTCCCCCATCCCTTTCTGTTTATCTTATAGTCTAGCCCTGAGTCAAAAGTAGATGAAAAATCTCCTGAAAGTGCTGCTATAATGTAGAGGGAATTCTTCTTTTCACTAATTTGTCACATCTTAAAAAAAATGTTGACGATCAGGATTACCAGGTTAAACACCAGCCATTCCTTGAATGTGGAGGTTATGCAGAGGTAAACTATTCCAGAACCTACCTGATAAGGAGAAGAATTTTATCTCCAGAGAAGATTTCACGCGAATAGGAGAAAAAGGGTAATTATGCTTCAAATATTAACAGAAAGCATTGAAAGAAAAATTTTCAGGGAAGTAGTCTTCAAATTCTGAGATAAAAATTCAGAATTTACTTTTCCTTTAGCTTCTTAACTAAAGTTTTACTGTCTCTGATACACAAGGCAAGTAACTCATATCCCTCCATGACTCAGATGCTATGAAAAGAGTAGGTGCTTCCTAAGTTGCGGTTTTTAATTACTAATCTCTGAAGTCTCCAATATAGGTTTCAAGTTCCTAAGAGAGGATAAATACAAAAGTCCACATTCCCGTTCAAATATATGCCCAAAAAATACCACCCAGACATTTTGTGTGGAGTTTACATCATCAACAATCTTTATTTCTCAAAATAGTTACCTTTGCTATTTTGTCCAGGACATTGTACAGATAATAGTCAATAATTTATTTCCTCTAGCCATATGTGGCCCGTGGAACACTAAATCCCCAGATACCTCTAAAATGTAATGAAAAGGAGGCAACTTATTAAAGAGCATTGGGTGGTGTGTTCATGAATGAAGGTTTAAGAGGATTGAGGAGTCCTGGGTCCCCCCTCCCTTATTTTACAATTCTAAACAAATTCTAATTATACATTTTAATTTTAGGTGCTCTTCTAAAGATATGACCATTAACTTCTTTCATTTCTTATGTATTATTATGTATTACTTATGTTTACTACTACTACTACTATTACTACTATTATTACTACTACTGACACACACACACATGCACACACAATCTTGTATTTGCATTGAATAAGTTTGCCATTTGGAATACACATGGTAATAAACTATTCAAAGGAAACCCTGAGTAATCTGTTAACTAGAACCAGGGTTGTAAAATGGAAGTTAATCAAAATCTCCTATGATGCCAGACCATGCAATATGTCTCAAAGCAGCAAAAAAATATTAGATGGTCCAGGCAGCAAACCTTCCCTTGTGTCCATATAATAAATTGGTATAGACTGTGAGAGTGTGGGCATGAGAGAGGTAGATGTTTGCTATTTTACTGAAGCTTGATCTAGTTGCTTAAAAATGCTAGCCAATGTTTCTGTATTATTTTTTTAAAAAAAGCATGTCAGTTTTAATTTGAATACTACTTGAAATGTGAACACAGTGGAGAAAAATTGCTCTCCTTCGAATATTCTTTAAGATTATAATACATCTGGACTTCTCATCATTTTTATTTTCTTTCAATTTTTTCCTATTAAGTTTCTAATATGGCTACCTCATACCCAAGAGAGAAAGATAAAGAAAGGAAGAGAGAGAGACAGAGTGAGGAGGGGAGGGGGAGATGGAGGAGGCAGGAAGGAAGGGAGTGAGAGAAAGAAAAGGGAGGGGAAGGAAGGAAGAAAGGAAGAAAGGAAGGAAGGAAGGAAGGAAGGAAGGAAGGAAGGAAGGAAGGAAGGAAGGAAGGAAGGAAGGAAGGAAGGAAGGAAGGAAGGAAGGAAGGAAGGAAGGAAGGAAGGAAGGGGAAAGGAAGAAAGAAAGAAAGAAAGAAAGAAAGAAAGAAAGAAAGAAAGAAAGAAAGAAAGAAAGAAAGAAAGAAAGAAAGAAAGAAAGAAAGAAAGAAAGAGAGAGAGAGAGAAAGAAAGAGAGAGAAAGAAAGAAAGGAAGAAAGAAGAAAGGAAGGAGAAAGAAGAAAGAAAGAAAAAAATTTGAAATACAAGATTTTATAACAAAAAGGAAAACATGTTTAATCCAAAGAGTTCCTGACATTTGGTAAAATTGGCAAATTCATAAAACTCTAGTCATATTTAGTGTTACTCAAATTCCAACGCCATTACTGATTAAATATGACAACCACATTTTATTAGTCTTAGGAAATTTTGTCTTAGAAAAACATTAATATTTCTAAAGGCTTTATCTGCTTTTCTCATATCTTTACATACACTTACTTTGATAAAAATGCATATAAGCATCTCCGAAGATTGCATACACTTGAAGAGCATGATCTGTCATGGGTATTTCTCCCCTTTACCCTTACCTCATATTCTAACACTTTGTCATATTTTAACACTTTGTACTTCTCCCATAAAATTTACAATGTCGTCATAGTCAGAGACATGAGAAGCCACTGAGTGAATGTGCTTATGAGCTAAAGTCTTGTGGGATACAAAATAAACCATGATCTCCTGCTTCCTTCTGGAAGCTGAAGTCTTGGGAAAGACATCTCATGTCCGTGAGAAAAGACCTAGCCCCATTCTAAAACGTCCTAAGAGAGGCTGCTGAGTCATAGAAGCCTGGCAACTATTGGCCAAGCGTCTCCTCCAGCAGCTCCTTGAGTTTCTTACTCCTTTTTTGATAAGGCACTTTCATGAGCTTTTCTTAATCAGTGCATCTGTGGAGAGAGCTCAGAGTACAGACAATGTCTGAGGTCAAGTCCAAAGAAAAAGTCTTAGAAGAAACCACTCTGACTCACTCTCTTTCCCTTGTGGTCAGCAGGACTCTGTTATACAAAAGAGAAAAACAAAAATCAAAAAAACCCTTAAATAATCAGGAGGCTCCAAACATAAAGGAGCTTTTGTGATATCAAAAGAGTTACCCTTAAATCTGAATATTTACTGCCACACTAATCAAGCCCACATGATCCATGTACCTCTCTGAACCATCATTTTTCCTGATAAGAAAATAGTGATGAGAATTTCACAGCAAAATTATATAATAATTGTATATAATAGTACATGTAAAATTGAAGGTGCATATTAAAATATTGGGATACTATTGAAGCATTAAGGCATTACTAGGTTTGTCAGATGTATTTTAAAGAAACAGTTTAGGTTTTTGATCCCTGCTTTCCTGATGGCATGACTAAGGAGAGGGTGGATGGCCCCCCAGTAGTGCTCAGGGATATTTGACCTGGGTGTATAGAAAGTTCAGTGTTTTATTTCTTTAAATATGGCAGATTTGACATCTGATCATCAAAATAATGCCATGAGAACTTGCAGTGGTTCTGGGGAAACCATGAACTGATGAGATTAGACCTTGGGTCCTGGCTAATGTGCCCCTGACCACTCAGCTATTTCCCTGGCCCTACTTCCTTTTTAAGTGACCGCATGCATTAAGAGCTTTTCATCTTATATTTAAATATGGCAGTTTTGACATATTCTGTTTCAAAATAATCCCATAAAATCTTGCATCAGCAGGTCATTTTTATAAGTAGCATTTCTTTCTTTTTAGATAATTTCTCTCTATTGCTTAAGTGATTCCCTTTTTATCTTGACATATATTCAACCAAAGAGGGGGGACAGAAAGTGGAACTGAAAATATACAAAAGCAGTTTTTTTTTTCTTTTGGTCAGTCAGATGTATTTTAAAGAAACAGTTTAGGTTTTTGATCCCTGCTTTCCCAGAAAGCTCATAACAGCAGTACAACCCCCCAGGGTAGATATTCAAATAGATGTTTGTGTAGCTCCCATTAGTGATCTGAAGTCTATAAAATTTGTATTGAAAGGTTTTCCTTTGCTCCACTCACCCCGCCATGACCTTTGTTCAACCAGTTCGCAACAGCTGGCCGCCCTCAGGGCCAAGCAGTTAAGCTACATAAAGCAGCATTTTCGAGAAGGCTAAAACAAGGTGTGGAACCGGGGCTCTTGGTAATCTGCGACCTTATTCCAAGGCCACAGTACACAGTAGGGGGACTAAATGCAGTTCTCTTTCTCTCTCTTAACTCTGCAGGCATCAACAATATGGACCGAACAAGAGGGCTTTTGATTCATTAGAAAATGCTGGAGCTGGATAGGGAAGTCAGAAGTCAGAAGGATGGGGCTGGATGCTGGAAAGATTCTTTCTGTTCCAGGAACTGTTCTGTGTGCTTTGATCCAGGCTTGGCTCTGTTTCCTTCTAGCAACGGGATCTGCTGAGGGCAAGTGGGGCATTCAGAGGATGCCGACAAAGGTTTATTTTACTGGTGTGGTTTGTTACTGATAAAACAAGGACAAGAGAGAACTAATAGAATTAATTCGTGTTCTGTAATTTCTTGTGTTTTAAGTACTAACAAGAGCTTGTTTAACCCTTAGAAGCATAGTTTATTTCCCCACGCTTATTTGAAATTTTGAATTCCATAAACAGATAAAAGAAAAAGAGGTACATGTTGGAACTAAATACAACCCTTCCTTCCTATCAATTACTCTGTTTGGGGGAGCAATTTCATATTGGGGTGAAAGTGTAAGGAGAAAGAACAGAAAAAAAGCAGGGCCCATGCAGATATTTGACCGTCATTTATCAAATAAAATGAGATGTGATTTTGAAAGCTGGAGTATGTTCTCAGATGATACCCAAGTCAAAATTTTCGTAGACTTCTCCGTATATCTCTATCCCAAAGCCATGAAACATAAACGGATAGAGAAATGCAATGTAGAAAAAGAATGGGTGCCTCCTTTGTAAAATATCACTTTGGAAAAAATGTCCATGCCAGAAAAATACAGAAGCATCTGAGTTCAGTGATTAAATGAATGTGGCTTATTTTAATCCAAATTCACAGCATTTCCCAGTCATCTAAAGGTACATATTGACAAAACTTTGAAGCATAAAAGCATATTTCTCCATTGGAAGCTATGTTATTTGTTTTTTAAATTTTATTTTAGGCTTCATGGATTATAATACTATTAATGGTATGGTTTCACGCATAACAGAATCCAGCAACACACCCTCCCCCAGAATGTCCAGTTTCCTTCAATATTGTCCCTGTGTCTCTCCACATATACCAGCCCCTCCCCCCATCTCTCCCGGTGGTAAGGGTCCTACTAAAGACCCCCATCTCTCCTGGTCGTAAGGGTCCTACTAAAGACCCACTCCTCAGTCTCTGTTTTCATCTGCAATGTTTGTTATTCCCTATTTTGTTTCTTTATATCCTGCACATGAGAGAGATCTTTCACTCATTTTCTGACTAACTGCACTGAGCATTTTACTCTTCAGATCCATCCACTTAGCAGCAATTAACATGATTTCATACTTGCTTACATCCTAGTAGTAGTGCTTCATTGTGTATATGTACCATCGTTTCTTTATTCAGTCATCTTTTCTTGGACACTTCTGTTTTTTCCAAGTTTTGGCTACTGTGAATAGTACCGCAATAAACAATAGGAGTGCAAAAATAAAAATAACTTTTCTGAACAGAGTTTGGGGGCTTTTATTATATTATTCTTTATTTTTAAAGACTCCAGCTTTAGAACTTTTATATGGACATAACTTGGAAAAGGTTACCAAATGACAGCCTTAGAATAACTTTGTAAATCATGGTGTTCGGTATTTATATTTTTTAAAAAATAAATAGCCTTACTACTTCCCCGGACTGGAGCAATAGCACAGCAGGTAGACATTTGCCTTGCATGGGGTCGGCCCAGGTTCAATTCCTTCGTCCCTCTTGGAGAGCCCGGCAAGCTACTGAGAGTATTCCGCCCACATGGCAGGCCTGGTAAGCTACCAGAAGTGTATTCGATATGCCAAAAAACAGTAACAAGTCTCACAATGGAGACGTTACTGGTGCCCGCTCTGGCAAATCTATGAACAACAGAACAGTGCTACAGTGCTCCTACTTCCCCAGATCTGGCATCGCATGCTGAGTTTGTATGCCCAAATTCTTAAGGTTCACTCAGTTTTACTGGACTAGATATAGAAGAGACCAAATTATCAGGTTGTTTTATATATATATATGTATATATATATACACATATATATGTATAACATAAATTTCCATATATATATATGGAAATTGCAATGGTCCTCACAAATAAAAATGTTACATACATTCATTTTTCATGATCTTGCTAGTGAAAAGTTGGAGACCATGGAGATTAAGTAAAACATCACTATCAGTTCAAAAGTGGGGAAAGTAAAAAAAGTATCAGTCAGCAACTTGGTGGCTCTCAGGGATGACTCAGTGGTGAACAATGCCTTATAAGAATGAGACCCTGAGTTTGATCTCTGATGCCACCCACATGTGCCAAGCATAGTCCCAGTGACTGCTGTTTGGCCTCATGGTGCTGCAATAGACTATGTAATATCTGGTACACAGATGTGGGCAAGCATTGCAGCTAAAACAAGTGCATCCCCTGGTGAGCATTGGAACTATAAAGGTGCCAACTATACCCAGAGATCAACTATACCCTGCAATGGAATCTGCATCAAGCATAGGGAAGCATCACAAATTTTATTTTATAATGTTAATATTTTTTATTTATTATTATTACTTTACGTTATTCATGATTGAATTTCTGTCATACAGATTTCCAACACCCATCCCTCCATCAGTGTACATTTCCCAGCACCAGTATCCCCAAGTTCCCTCCCATGACCCCCACCCTGCCCTGCCTCTATGTCAGGTGCTTTTCTTCTCTCACTTTCTTTCTCTCTCCTTTTAGGCACTGGCATCACAAATTTTAAATGAGTGCAAGCACCTTTCAAGCACCTTCTCAGTGAGCACCTTGGCCAAGTGTGCAAGCACCACACCAGGCATGCAAACTCAGTATGCACAACAACTAAGTATTTGTGATACCTGTCACTACATCAATAACAGCGACAAAGAGAAAGAAAGATAGCATCCAGCTGTTAAAAAGAAGCTGCAGACATATGAAAATCAAGAACAGTTGAAAACATGTGTGTGTAAGAATGACTCTTAAATTAAAATTAACACATGTTCCTACTAACACACCACTGACCTTGTACAAATATTAGGGCATTTCATTGGGTCAGATTTAAAATGCCTTCTGGATTTTCCTTAAAGTTCTAAAGATCTCAGCTAAGGAAGTTCTTGGTTACATACTGAGAAGTGGCCTTTCTCACTACAAATGGGTCCTTATAACTATCATTAGGGAGCCATTATTAAACACTTTGTTAATACACCCTTCACTTTTACTGCTAACTGAATTGCATTCTTAGAGTGCTGAAATCTGGACTTCTAATAAAATCAGAGTATGTTCATCTGCAATGATTTGATCATAAAATTAAAGCTCTCCACTTAGCAATGAAGTTGATCACTTTACAATTTGAGCTTCATGTGATACAGGCATGTCATATCCATGAAGCATGGTGTGCAAACAGTTTTTTAAGTTGGATCAGTTCATCCAAAATGTTAGATGAGGATCTGGAGTAGGCCAGAGTAGAGATTGTTAAGTAGACAAAAATTAAGAGTTTTCTTTGGATTTTTTTGTTGTTGAGCTTTATGGTCACTTTCTATAGCTTATCTATTGTTCCATTTTCTGATTTATTCATGCATAATTTCTTCCATTCAGTGAACATTTTAATTTTAGCCTAAGAAGTCAAGTAACTAGACATGCTTCTGAGGTCCATATCCTGGTGAGTTCTGCCTATACATCCCCTCATGTGCTTTATGGATCCTGACCTAACCTAAAGGACTTTCATCTATGAGTTAAGTGTTTTGAGCAGTATGAAATAGAGATCCAGTTTCTTATTTTTTCATGTTATTATGTAGTTTTTCCCAGCACCAGTTATTACAGAATCTTTCCTTGATCCATTTCATGCACACCCAGGATCAGAAAGATAGTATCAGAATTAAGTCACTTGCCTTGCAACTGGCTCAAACTCTTACCTGATTCAAATTCTTACCAAGTAAGTTCCCCTAAGAAAGGTGGAATCACTCCTGAGTATAGAGCCAGAAGGAGGCCCCGGATATAGCTCCCAAACAAACAACAAAAGATCATGCATACTTAGCTCCTTTGTGATAGATTTTCTATCCAGATAAGCCAATAACCTTATCAAAAACTGGAGATGATCTGGAGAGATACTAAAAGGGATAAGGCACTTATCTCAAATACTGCTAACCTCAATTTGATCTCCTGTACCACATATGGGATTACAAGAACTATGAGGAGTGACTCCTGAGTACAGACAAAGGAGTAAACCCTGAGCATACCAATTACATCCTATCTACCCTACACACACACACACACACACACACACACACACACACACACACACACACACACACACACACACACACAATGAGAGAAGATATGACTAGACACTTCTGTGAAGAAGACATAGATCACAGGTACACAAATTAAAAATGCTCTAATTATCACATAATCAGGGAAGGGCAAATCAAAATAACAATGAGATAATCACATATTTGTGAGAATGGCATATATTAAAAGCATTGGAAACAACTACTGTTGTTTTCAAAAGGAAACTGTTGGTGAAGATGTAAACTGGATCAACCTTTTTGGAAAACAGCAAGGAGATTCCTCAAAAGAGTAAGAGTAAAGCTCCTATATGGCCCAGCATTCCGCTTCTTGGCATCTTTCTCCAAAACATAGAAATATTAGTGTGGAAAGATATATTCTCGCCTATGTCCATTTTAGTGCTTGATATAGTAGCAATGATATAGACAAACCATATGTTCAATGAGCAGAGAATGAATAAAGTTATAAAGACATGCACAGTGGAATACTATACAGTTGTAAGAAAATGGGATATTTGCTGTCTGCTATAAGAATGAAACTGAAGATTATCATGTAACATAATTAAGTCTGAGGAAAAAAGACAAATTCCAGTAACCTTACTCAACCTGAATTTACAAGCAGTAGAGGATGAGCAGGAGAGCACAGAGAGGTGGACTAGCAGCAAAATAAGGACAGATATGCAATGTTGGGCACATTGGTGGTGGTAGAGGACAGTAACTTTGCACATCAATACCATAAATGTTGCCGCTTTTTTAACCATGCTATCTAAACTAGAGTAAAACATAATTATAAAAATTTAAAAAAGTTTGCTTTGGATGTCCACAATGTAAAACACAACCCTCACACAGGAAATAGGATTAAATGGGATTCCCTTTTTTTTTGTCTAGTTTTTGGGCCACCCCCACTTGGGCTCAGGTCTTAGTCTTAGCTTCGCACTCAGTTATCATTCCTGGCAGTGCTTGGTGGATCATGTTGGGTGCCTGATATTTGCAGAATGTTAGGAAGATAATACCATAAGTCAATGCTCCATATGCCTACTAGAATACAAAGACTCCATATTTTTGTATCACTTTATAAATTTTTACAAGCATATATAAATGAAAAACAATTATTTATCTGTACTATAATTATTATAAGATGGAATTTAAGTGTAAAACATTATTCAGGTGATAACACATTAAATATATTGCTAAAATATTTTTTATTTTTTTAAGAGAAATATAGAAAAACTCAAGTGAATCTTTGCTAGATGCAATAGCGTTTTATTTATTTATTTATTTTTTTGGGTCACACCCAGCAATGCTCAAGGTTTACTTTTGGCTTTGCACTCAGGAATTTCTCCTGGCACTGCTGGGGGAACCATATGGGATGCCGGGGATTGAACCCAGGTCTGCCGCGTGCAAGGCAAATGCCCTACCCGCTATACTATGGCTCCAGCCCCGCATTAGTGTTTTATTTATTAACAAAAAGGACTTTATAAAATGAATCATGATGCAGAGGGAAAAGGATTGTGTTTATGCTACTGCAATCCAGTTTACCAAAACATATTAAATAGATAAACAGTTGTAAAGCTATAAATATTTTTATTATTTTAAATTTTTTTTTATTTTTTAAGATAGAGCATTATACAATTGTTCATGACTGCATTTCAGCCATACTTCAACACTATCCCTCCACCAGTGTGATTTCCCAGCATCAGTGTCTCCAGTTTCCCTCCCCCCCTCAAGCCACCCCCAGCCCCAGCCTGCCACTATGAGAGGAACCTCTCTTCTCTCTTTCTCTTTTTCTTTCTCTCACTTTAGGCATTATAGTTTCATTAAAGTGCCAAGCTTCAGAATAGTGACAACCCAAGAAATTATGTATTATTTTGGTTTGAGATCAAATGTAATGTACAACTTCTAATATCCACTTGAAAATTTTCAAGACCACTACCCAAATCACAAAATCTGATTCACTTTTTGAAAAGAAATACTTGAATGATTAAAGGCAAAAAGTAAGGTAGGTATTTCCATCCCCAGTAAAACAATCACATAGAAAATTGAATTGTGTTTTTACATTTTTGCATTGCAAAATTAAACTATTTTTGATGTATTATATGTGGGGCTGGAGTGATAGCACAGTGGGTAGGCATTTGCCTTGCACGCGGCCAACCCAGATTCAATTCCTCTGCCTCTTTCAGAGAGCCTGGCAAGCTACCGAGAATATCTTGCCCGCCCAGCGGCAGAACCTGGCAATCTACCCATGGCTTATTTGATATGCAAAAAAAACAGTAACAAATTTCACATGGAGATGTTAGTCGTGCCCACTCAAGAAAATCGATGAGCAATGGGATGACAGTGACAGTGGCATATGTGGTTAATATGTTATTAACCATATACTATTAATATATATGTGGATAATCATCATAAACACCCACTACCACCCCTGAAGCTACACAGGCTCTTGTGAAGTCTTTCCTCAGGAAATAAATGGAACTATGAAGATTTTTCTTAATTAATATCAAAAGTCTAAGATATCTATACCCACAGTCTTTCTCCTTTAACATATAAACCTTTATATTTTGTAAAGTTGGCAGTTTTGTTGATTAGTCATCAGCATAATGGAACAGTTGGTTTATTGAGTACTTTGGATAATGGAACTATCATTAACTTACCAGAGAAGAAATATGTATATGTATAAATTATAAATTCTCATCACTATATGTATATTTGAGAAAAACAAGTTTTTATAGCTTTAAAGTTTATAGTAAATGTAATATCAAATGAAATCATGAAAGCATTAATACAGCATAGTACTATAGTATTATATAACATTTCATAAAAATAATGGTGTTTATTTCTAGATAAACGGTGCCAATCCTTCAAATCTTTAATGTCTTCAAATATTTAATGAAGGAAGCTTAGTATTTCCCTTGATAATCATTCCTCAATTCTAACAATAACTATTCAAGAACTTTTTTTAATATGCAATAAGATAGTCTCTCCCGAAAGAGAAATAATTATTTTTCATCTTTTGAATTCCTTAAAAGGCTTTTTAGCAAAGATTTCTATCTTGCAAGTGTGAGAGCAGTGTGTGACAAGGCTGGTCTCCACACAAGGGATTCAGGTTTAATGTGTTTCTTAGTCTACTGCAATAGAGCAGGAGGAAGAATCCATAGATATGGCAAATTAAGACCAAATCAATCACATATCATATGAAATAGTTTGACATGTGAAAAACAGTGTATAAATCTAGCTATTTTGATTTGGCAGTTAACAGCATGAATATAGAACTATAGCCAAGTATCTTTTTCATTAGTCCCTACTGACAGGGGATCACTGTCACTGTCACTTCATCCCGTCGCTCATCGATTTGCTCAAGCAGGCACCAGAAACATCTTCATTGTGAGACTTGCTGTTACTGTTTTTGGCATATTGAATACGCCACGGGTAGCTTGCCAGACTCTGTCGTGTGGGCAGGATACTCTTGGTAGCTTGCTGGGCTCTCCAACAGGGGCAAGGGAATCAAACCTGGGTCTGCCGCATGCAAGGCAAACGCCCTATCTGCTGTGCTATCGTTCCAGCCCATTGAGAGGGGATCATTTAAAGCTTTGCAGTGTGGTTTCCAGGGAAATAGAAATGATCATAACTGGAGTTCTGAAAACTGTCTGAATCTTATGGCCCAGCCATCTTTTATCTAATGGGAACCTAAGTATTACAAGTGAAAAGAAAGTAAAAATTCCACTTAGTAATGAGGTGATCCACAAAACCCAGTTACTTGACAAAGTGAACTGAACTGCTAGCATAAACTAGACACAAAGAAAAACCATCCTTCCTCTAATAAGAAAATGTGCCCAATCAATATATCCTAATTCTGAGGTGAATCTGGTTAGTGCTAAAGCCACTTGTCAAAGAATAAAGAAAATGATAGCTAGAGGGGGCAGAGTGCTTACTTTATTCGTTGCAGGATTACTGTGCACTAGAACCAGACAGCACTATTTTCTTACTATGTTCACATGTCTTCTCTATCACAATTAAGAGAGAAATCAGGAAACTCCAGATAAAGAATTCCAACAATCAGGAGAAGCTCTCCAACAGCAAAAACAAAATTCCAGAAAAGTGATTTAGACTTAGGAATCCTTGGCTATGTGTTGTAAAAATTCTACTGAAAAATAGAACAGGGGCTGGATCAATAGCACAGCGGGTAGGGCTTTTGCCTTGCACGCGGCCGACCCGGGTTCGATTCCCAGCATCCCATATGGTCCCCTGAGCACCGCCAGGGATAATTCCTGAGTGCAGAGCCAGGAGTAAAACCCCTGTGCATCTGTGCATCGCCATGTGTGACCCAAAAAGAAAAAAAAAAAAACAGAACAACTGTAACACTTTATCCTAGTATGTCTATTAGATAGACATGCTTCTTGAAGGGAATGTTTTTTTTATTTCATTTTCCTGTCTAAAGAGACTACAAATAAATTTTTAAAAATTTAATTTCAAGGCATTTGAAGCACACACACCACTGTGATTTAATACTCATATGCATTGTAAATTAACCCATCTTATCTGTTATTTTATCAATCATCTTACATATTTATATTTTTATGAGAATGATTATGTTCTGTTTATCTAGAAAATTTTTGCTATAAATTATAATATTAATTATGACCATGATATATTTATATATGAATAAATGGGAAAAGTACATGAGAGTATGCATATAAGGAAATATCATTAACCCATGAGAAAAAAAAAAGAATTTTGACATCAGCAACAAGATGATGCTGAAGAGAATTATGCAAGATTAGTTTAGACAAATAAAGCAAATATTATATGGCACCATTTAAATGTGGAATTGAAAATTAGAAGAAAAAATAGGCCAAAATCCTTGAACTAAGAAATAGCAATCTGGATGATAGGAACTAGAGTTGATAAAAGACAGATAGGTTAATAAAAGATTCAATGTTCATCTCTAAGATGAGTTAGAGAACTTAATGTATAACAAGGAAGGCATATTTACATGGATAATCTATAAACCGAGAAATAAAATGGAATAAGGAATGGAGCAGGTAGACATATAATTAATTAAAAGAGTGCTATGTAACCAAATACATTATACATAACATCTACATATTTTTAATTGACTCACTGTGAGATACAGCTACAAGACTTTCATGTTTGAGTTTCAGTCGTGCAATGATCAAATACCCATCCCTCCACTCATGCACATTTTCCACCACCAATGTCCCCAGTATCCATCCCTTACTTATCCCTGCTTCTATGGCCTATATTCCCCCATGCTTTCACTCTACTTTTGTGCATTGTGGTTTGTAATGCAGATACTGGGCTGGAGTGATAGCACCGCGGGTAGGGCGTTTGCCTTGCACACAGCTGACCCCGGTTCAATTCCTATGCCCCTCTCAGAGGGTTCGGCAAGCTACCAATAGAATATCACCCACATGGCAGAGCCTGGCAAGCTACACATGGCGTTTTTGATATGCCAAAAACAGTAACAGCAAGTCTCACAATGGAGATGTTACTGGTGCCACTCAAGCAAATCAATGAGCAATGGGATGACAATGACAGTGATACAGTGATACAGTAAATACAGATACTGAGAACCTGTCACATTTAGCCCTTTATCTACTTTTCAGCACACATATCCCATCCCAAATGGTTCCTCCAACCATCACTGACTTAGTGATACCTTCTCTATTCCAGCTGCCTTCTCCCCGAGCTCATGAGACAGGCTTCCAATTATGGGGCAATATTCCTGTGTCTACTTTCACGGGGTGTCTATCTCATATTGTGTTATTTTATATTCCACAAATGAGTGCAGTCCTTCTATGTCTGTCCCTATCTTTCTGACTTATTCCAATTAGCATGATACTCTCCATGTTCATCTACTTATAAGCAAATTTCATGACTTTATCTCTCCTAACAATGTATAGTATTCCATTTTGTAGATGTACCCATTTCTTTAACCAGTTGTCTGTTCTCAGGCACTTGGATTGTTTCCAGATTCTGGCTATTGTGAAGAGTGCTGCAATGTACATATAGGTCCAGATGTTATTTCTACTGTGCTTTTTTGCACTATCGGGATATATTTCCAGAAGTGGTTTGTGGGGTCATATGGAAGCTCAGTTTCTTTTTTTTTAAAATGTTTTTATTGAATCACCATGAAAAAAGTTACAAAGCTTTCAGGTTTAAGTCTCAGTCATACAATGATCAAACCCCTATCCCTTCACCAGTGCACACATTCCACCACCAAGAACCCCAGTATGCCCCCCTCCCAACCCCCCCACCTGTGTGGCTAATGATCTTCACTTTATTCTCTCTATACTTTGAATACATTCAATACTTCAACCAAAAACTCACTATTATTATTTGGAATTTTCCCCCAACAATCAAACCTGCCGAAAAGGCATTATTTGATAGTTTGTTTTTCATTGCTGAGAATAAAGACTATATAAAATTTTGGATTTCCGACATTTTAGTAATTTAGTCCAGAGAGATTTTTGCCAGAAGTCACCAAAAGAAAAGGCCTAGAGAGAAAAACCTTTCCCCTCCCAGGGCAGCATGGGGTTGTAGCTCAGTTCACAGTCTAGATGCATTTCTGTAAGAAGCTGCTGGGTGCCAAAAGTGGTTAGTAGGCTTCCAGGATCATAGTCTTTTAGGAACAGAAGAGCCATTTAGTGTGTGGCTGCTCTGAATCTCATCTGGGTGGAGAGCAACAACTTCTATTTTTTGAAGGAATGTCCATGAGGGTTGGAGTGATAGTATAGCAGATAGGGCGTTTGCCTTGCACACAGCCAACCCGGGTTCAATTCCTCCATCCCTCTGGAGAGCCCGGTAAGCTACCGAGAGTATCCCGCCTGCGTGGCAGAGCCTGGCAAGCTACCTGTGACGTATCCAATATGCCAAAAATAGTAACAACAATTCTCACAATGGAGACGTTACTGTTGCTGCTCGAGCAAATGAATGAGCAATGGGATGCCAGTGTACAGTGATACAGTGATACAAAAGGAATGTCCATATTGTTTTCCAGAAAGGCTGGACCAGTCAGCATTCCCACCAATAGTGAAAGAGCGTCCCTTTTCCCCCACATCCACGACAGCACTGGTTGCTTTTGTTCTTTTGAATGTGTGCGTCTCTGTGGTGTGAGATGATATCTCATTGTTGTTTTGATTTGCATCCCCCTGATGACTAGTGATGTGAAGCATTTTTTCATGCGCCTTTTGGCCATTTGGGTTTCTTTTTTGAGGAAACTTCTGTTCACTTCTTCTCCCCATTTTTTGATGGGGTTGGATTTTTTTTCTTGTACAATTCTACTAGTGTCTTGTGTATCCTGGATATCCCTTATAAGATAGGTATTAGGTAAATATTCTTTCCCATTGTGTGGACTCTCTCTGCATTTTAGCACTGTTTATTTTGAAGTGCAGAAGCTTCTTAGCTTGATGTAGTCCCATTTGTTTATGTTTGTTTCCACTTGCTTAGTCAGTGGTGTTTTATCCTTAAAGATGCTTTTAGCTTCAATGTCATGGAGGGTTCTGCCTACATTTTCCTTCATGTACCTTATGGATTCATGTCTGATTTTGAGGTCTTTAATCCAATTTGATCTGACTTTTGTGCCTGGCATTATACAGAGGTCAGAGCTCATATTTTTGCAGGTAGCTACCCAGTTTTCCCAGTTCCACTTGTTGAAGAGGCTTTCCATGTTCCATTTCACATTTCCTGCTCCTTTGTCAAAGATTAAGTGGTCATATATTTGAGAGTCTGTGACAGAATATTCAACTCTGTTCCATTGGTCCACAGTTCTGGTTCTAGTCCAATACCATGCTGTTTTAAGTACTATTGCTTTGTAGTACAGTTTGAATTTGGGGAAGGTGATGCCACCCATTTTCTTTTTCCCAGGGATTGCTTTGGCTATTTGTGAGGGTTTATTGTTCTATATGAATTTCAGGAATGTTTTGTCTATTTCTTTGAAAAATGTCATGGGTATCCTGATAGGGACTGCATTAAATCTGTATAGTGCTTTGGGTATATTGTTATTTTGGTAATGTTAATCCTCCCTATCCATGAACCAGGGATGTGTTCCTATTTTCTTGTGTCCTCTTTTATTTCTTGAAGTAGATAACATTTGAACGTTGAAAATTAATGACACAAGTCTATTGTATCTAGAAACTTCTTTGTAGAGTCTTTGAGGTTTTCTAAGTACAGTACAATGTCATTTGCAAATAGTGAGGATTTGATAGCCTCTTTTCCAATCTGAGTGCCCTTAATATCTCTTTCTTGACAAAGGGGCTTATAGAAATTATACACTTGTGTAGCAAAGAGGCGGCCTACAAAATCTATGGGTTTTATATGTGCAAGTAATGAAATGAAAGAGAAATGAATTAGTAAAAATCCCATTCATGTGGCTGAGTGATAGCACAGCAGGTAGGGCATTTGCTTTGCACATAGCCAACCCAGGTTCGATTCCCAGCATCCCATATGGTCCCCTGAGCACCACCAGGAGTATTTCCTGAGTGCAGAGCCAGGAGTGACCCCTGTGCATCATCACATGTGACCCAAAATTTTAAAAAATCCCATTCACTATTGTGCCTCAGAAAATCAAGTACCTTAAACTTAGCTTAACAAAGAGGAGAAAAACATATACAATGGAAACTACAAAACACTACTAAAAGAAATAAAAGAGGACATGAGGACATGGACACACATAAGGAAGATACTGTTCACAAAGTCTTGAGTATATCGAACCATCTTTTTTGCACTAAATGTCTTACAGTTATAATTTTGTACTTTACTCAAAAAATTTGAAGAAAAAAAAACACCTAATGGATTCCAATAGGAGGATCAGATTGATAACGAGAGTAAAGAACAAGTGAAATGAGGGAGGAATCTAAGAAGGCCAAGTTTTTCAAATTGATGAGGTGAGTGGATAGTATAACTATATATCAAAAGGAAAATGATATATGATGAGGCTTTAATGTGCAATTCACTATTCATAAGCTTGGAAGACTATCACCTTCTATGAGCCAAAGGCAATCTTGTTTGTTCGTTCTCATTCCTATAAAAACTAAAGTTGATTAGCTTATTTGTTCATCCTGGAATCCTTAGGTATATTGTGAAATTATTATTTAAATATCTTTATATTTTTTTCAGTGTATAATTTTACTGGACTTTCATGATCATTCAATGCAGTTTGGAACACAACAAATATATTAATGGAGTTTTAAAATATTTTTACAGCATAAAATAAGTACGCTCTCTTAGTAATCAACTCTGCATGCATATTTACTTTAATTGTGTGTATTGATTTTCAAATTTCATGAACCCTTCCCTTGACATCTATATAATTCTACATAATTTTCAATTGTTTCTATTGCCATCATTTAGTTGAAACTTATTCTAATGATCAAATAATGGGTTTTGAGAAAGTAAGGATTGAAAACAAATATGAAATCAAAGCATTAGATTAATGTATTTTTTTTTCTGCAGAGGGTATGCAACTAAGGGGAGAAAAGTCTAATGAAACATTTTAGTTAAGGTGAAAAAATACCTCAAAAATCATCAAAACCACTGAGCTGTCAGTCTACATTAGATACATTTTATTTAGCATTACAAATACATTTTAAAAGGAGTATTTCCTACAGGTGGAATTTCAGGGTGTAATCCCTGAAGATATTCTGAGATTACTAAATTAAAGCAAAGACCCATGACTCAGAGCACAGGACTAGCAGTCAGAGAGCTCTGCTGAAATATTCTTTTCTGATAAATTTCTTTAGTTTCCTGGGTCTTAGGTTTTCAAACTGTTAAATGATAATAACCATTTAATTACTTAACTATAGAATGCAACTTTCAGAAATACAATTCAAATCTGTTTAAGTGCAATATGAAACTCAATACTATGAGTTTTTGAGCAGTGTTTTAAAAAATGGTAAGTGCTAACTTCTTCAAGTAGTATCCACATATTCAAACAATGGCTCCTTCTCTGTTTCTCTTTCTATTACTATCCCCCAAATTGGCTTCATTCCCATCAAAGAATTGGGGGCCTATGTACATGGTAGGAAATTTTCTAGTTCTTTTATTCATCTTAATCTTTTTTTTTTTTTGGTACCATAAACTACAAAGTCTGTTATAATTCCAGCTTGGAGCAGTTGTACAGTGGTTAGGATGCTTGCCTTGTGTGTGACCAACCCAAATTCTATTCCCGGAACCTCAGGTGATCCTCTTAACCTCCCAAGGAATGATCCTTGAATGCAGTGCCAGGTGTGGCCCCCAAAAAACACCAAACCTAAACAAAACATGAAAAAAACTAAATTATAATTCTATATCAAAATTATAATTCAAATTTTCTACTCTTAAATTTTTAGAAAGTAAAGATAATGTGTTCTTGAATCATGTGACCAGTACTTAGCTATTTATAGTTTCTAAGGAGAAGGTGAACTCTGATATTCTAGATAGCTAGTAATAATCTTCCACCACTGTCCTGGGATTCCCTCGTTCCCAGCCCTGTCCCTTTTGCAATCTCAGCTTGCTATCCTGTTGTCAATATCGCAGGCAGGATCTAATTATACAAGGAAGTTATCTAACTTTAATTTTATTTTTCATTTGACCATGCAGAGCTGAACTCTTTGTTTTATACTTAGGTGGCCATGATAAATAAGGTGGTAGCATATATGAGTTTGAAGACAATCATAACACAAAAACTGAATTCAATACATCAACATAATATCAGATGCTCTAGGGAAAGATTTTAAATACTAATAGAGAGCCAATAACTAACTATGCAAGTGAAATAAAAATATGCAAGCAACGAAGGAAAAGACAACAATTTAGACACCAAAGAGCACATTTATCAGAGAATTCAAAGAGAAGAAACCATGAAATTGAGGTGTCATGAAAAAAACCTTTCAGGAAAGCTGTGAAGATTTGTCTAAGAGACTGTGTCAGAGAAGTGACCTTTGATTGCCAAACAAGAAGCACATTGGTGACCAGGATTAAAGCAGCTTCAGTGGATTGATGGTAATCAAAACCCCAGGAGAGTGAGCTGTAAAACAAAATAAAACCCAAAACAAAACTATAAAACAAAGCATAATGAAGATTGTAATAGGCCAGTAGCTTCAGGGAGATAAGGATCAGTGTGCCCATAAAGGAATTTTCTGAACCTATGAGATCATAGACCAAGGGGATAATAGTACAGAAAGAACATGAAGCTAAAATGCAGAGAAAGGTCATTTTGGGGACCAGAGAAAGAGTACAGGGATTAAGAAGCTTTCCTTGCACATGGCCAACCCTGCCAGGAGTGATCCCTACACACAGAGCCAGGAGTAAACCCGTAGCACTGCCTGATCTGGCCAAAAACAACAAAAGGTCATCTTTCTCATGAAAATTGCAAGTTGTGTAGAAGAGAAAGAGGAGTCAGAACACCAGACCTGAAGTCAGAGAGGCCTGATCAAATACTTTCTTTCCTTTCCTGAGTCAGTTTTCTCCAGCTGTAAAATGAGAATAATAATTGAATCAATTTAGACTTTATAGCATGCGACTGTAAAAAGAACTACAGTGAAGGAATTGCCTTTGGCAGACAAGCTGGGAGAGAGGAGGGAAGGAAAAGTAGACTGTATTAAGAGTGATATAAAATGGATTGGATGGAGTAAGGGTTGATGATAAAAGAGAGAGAGAGAGAGAGAGAGAAAGTCTTCAGAGATATCCTATTATCTCACTAGAATACATGGCAGCATCATTAGCTGAAATTTTTAACTACGAAGAAACATTGGCAATCTCAGGCAATCTTAAGCAAAGGAAAGTGCATAAAATTGCTATTTTTCAAAGAACAAATAATCAAATTGATAGAAAAAGGCGTTGGGGGTTTTCAGGCACACAGCCTGCCATGTGAGGTACTAAGATTTTGCTTGGGCTCACTAAACTGGTTTCTGTGCCATTGTCTAAAGATTTTAAATACACAAAAAAGTTAGGCTTAACCTAGGGTGAGGGTTTCTGGTTAAAGAAAAAAAAATGACATTAACAAAGCGTGTCCAAGAGGGTAAGGTTGTTTGCAAGGTATTAATTAGATGTATAGTCCAGATAAATTAAGATAGAAGAGGAGAAAAGGCTGGCATATTGAGGATTATATGAAATTTTTAAAAAATGTGTTAAGGAGCACTGAAAACTGGCAATGAAATTAAGCATTTAATTTGAAAAATTTAATGGAAGCAAAGATGAAAATCAGTCAAGGATAGATCTGGTGAGTTAGGAAAGAAGGCAGGAAAATCTAAGTGGCAGCCCTAGATATGAGATATTTAAAAAATGAGAAATAGAGGGGCCGGAGCGATAGCACAGCGGGTAGGGCATTTGCCTTGTACGCGGCTGACCCGGGTTCAATCCCCGGCATCCCATATGGTCCCCCAACCACCGCCAGGAGTAATTCCTGAGTGCAGAGCCAGGAGTAACCCCTGAGCATCGATGGGTGTGACCCAAAAAAAAGCAAAAAAAAAATGAGAAATAGAATTTCAAGAAGACTTGCTTATTATTAATTAAAATATAGTCACATTTGAAGCATCTCTGCAAAGGCCTACAATGCTTTGTAAGTCCAATTTGGAGTTAGATTGGCGTTTCTTTGATCATGACCCCACAGTGACAGTATGCCTATAAAGGGCAAAAGGGATTCTGATTATTTATTATGATCATTCCTTCATCCTACCTATGGAGCAATCAGGATGATCTTTTTGAAGAAGAGTCATCCAACTGTTTTGTACAGAGAGTGTATATGGATTTTCAGTTGTTTACATATTGCCTAAGACAGCTTTTACTGCAGAACTATGTATCACTATAAAGCACACAGTAGATTCACAAATACTCTCTGGTTCTTCATGGGAAAAAATGTTTAGCTCTGTTCTAAAGCAAAACCCATATCACATCATTCCTACTTCAAATCCACCAATGACTTCCAAGAATAGTAAAAAAGAAATTTGTTAGCACAATGGTCAACTTCACTAGACTCCTCCCCTACCACTCTCCTTCCTAGCTAGCTATTGACCCATAAGTATTCCTGTTGCACCAAATTTACAGTTTCCTATGCCACTATACTTTGGCCAGTTGGTCCAGGAACTCTTCTCCCCTAGATCTGTACACGTCTCATCATTTCAGTGCAGCCTTTAAGATTCCTCCCAAAGGAGAAATCTTCAGCATTGATTAGCTACTTTTGCTCGAGCAGGCACCAATAACATCTCCATTGTGAGACATGCTGTTACTGTTTTTGGCATATTAAATATGCTATGGGTAGCTTGCCAGGCTCTGTCGTGCAGGTGGGATACTCTGGGTAGCTTGTCAGGCTCTCGAGAGGGGCAGAGGAATCGAACCCGGGTCGGCCGCATGCAAGGCAAACGCCCTACACGCTGTGCTATCGCTCTAGCCTACTTATACTCATTATATACTTACTCATTCATTTATTTATGTTTTGCCTCTATCCATGAGAAAATAAATTTGGGGGAATGGCACACCTTTTGGTTTTTAGTTTGTTGCTTAGAAGCCCCAGAAACTAGAGTTAGGTATAAAGAAGGAGGTTGTGAATATTTTTAAAGGATTGAAATCAAGAGAAAATGAATTGATTGCTAAACATTTCAGAGCTTAAAATTTTTTGAAGTCTACTTCCTTAAAAGTTTGTTTATTTACCCCTTTATTTACTGTCTTCTATCTCATACACAGACTCAGGAGCAGCACTAAATGTACAATCCTGTTCTTGAGCAGATGTATGGTTTTTGGTAAAGTACTTAACTCGCTATTCCTCTTTCCAGTTACATAAATGAAGATAATATATAGTAGCTAGCCTAAATGTTGTTAGGATTAAATAAACTATATCTTCCAGAACGTATGGTTTTTACATTTAAATAATGCAAGCATGAAGAAGTGATGGCAATTTATGTCACCATCACCATCATCATTATCATCATAATCTCCAACCCAAAGAGACATTTTTCATTTAGGAACATGGAAGCTTCAGTCATGCCAAACTCCATTTCCTATGACTGAAGTGGGGTTTTCTTTAGGAGGACACACACGATATGATTATGATTTTAAATTCTTATGTTAAAAAATATTCATTAGAAAGACAATAGTTTTACATAAAATGCATTTCAACTGTGTATATTTAGCATGCCACTTATTTCAATTTTAGTTTTCCCATCTGTAAAATACATTATTTTTAATGTCTTTTCAGGCCTAAAATTATGTTTCTTAACCACATGTCTCATGGAATACGAAAGAGGAGTGATTTTAAAATTCATTTTTCTTTCTAATTTTCAAAAAATTCTAACTTTTGAAGGTGTAATCTATGACCAAGTTTTAATTTTCATTCTGGATAATATAAACAATGTTTCACAGTCTCACAAATTCATATGCAGCAAGTCATGATTGAACTTTATTTTATGAATAGGGAAAGGATATTAATTTTCCATGATAGTTTAAAATTATTTTAAAACCTGGAATTAATATTAAATCCCTTATTTCAAATTTCCTGTAACTACTAAATTAACTTGCATTATCTATTACCCAAAATAAACCAGTAAATTTGGTAATATTTTCTTTTTAAAAGAACATTTTCTTGTGAAAAGAATAATACATCACTCTAAAGACACTCAAAGTCCCAACAATATATTTTGGACTATAAAGCACAGCACAATTTACTTTTATATAGACTAAAAAATACATTCAAATGGCCTAAACTCTTTCACTGGAGGAAGTTGACTGATATCAAAGGAAATCTATACAAGATAAGCATTGGGAAACCCCTCACATTACATTCAATATATGTAGTTTCAGTCTGTGTAATTTATCTCATAGATTTTAAAGGCTGTAAGTATCTTTTAGAATATAACAATTATACTTTTTTAGGTTTATTTTTATTTAGACTTCAGTTAGCATCAAGAAAGTAAAAATTTAAAAACGCAGCAAAAGATGATTTTCATATGCCAGATCCCATATAAAATAATATTTATTATTGGGGTAACATGAAGAGCCTATGTAGGGAGTTTAGGGGCACTGCAATAGAAAATAAATGAAAATAAGATAGTATTCATCAAATGTACTAGTGCTCTATTAAAATCTGCATGATAGATCTTTTAAAAAAATTAAAATTAGGGATATGGCTTAGCAGCAAAGTATACATCAGTGAAGCCTTAGGTTTAATCCCTAGCACCTATGCTATCACTGTATTACTGCCACACTTTTATCCGTTGTTCTTCGATTTATTCCAGCGGGCACCAGTAACGTCTCTATCACACTCAGACCTGAGATTTTAGCAGCCTCTCCTTACTCATCTTTCTCAATGATTGGAGGCTCTTTCAGGGTCAGGGGAATGAGACCTATCGTTACTGTTTTTGGTGTATCTGAATATGCCACGGGTAGCTTGCCAGGCTCTGCCTTTGCAGGCGGGATACTCTTGGTAGCTTTCCAGTCTCTATGATTTGTTGCCTACTGTCTGAACTCCATCAAATATAATGTGGTAATTATGGAAAATGGGTAGGAAGTGTCTTATAATGTGTCATACAGCAGCTTCATAGCCTTGCGGTCCAGAAGGCAGCCTCAGCGTGGAGCATGGCGGCGGTTGGGTAGTGGAGGTTGGTGCTGGGGCTGGGTCCCTTGGGGCGGGGAGGGTCCTCACCCACCCTCCTCTGCGGCACCCTGAATGAAAACAGCTTGGTGCAGAGTCCTGTGGCACCAAGGCTATCGGGCCTTATTTTATACTCCCATCTGGGAGGAGCAACTGTTAAGATCCGAGGGTGTCTGATGAGGAGTTATCTGGTGGTGGCAGGGTGTTGTGGGGTGTGACAGGGTGTGGCAGGGTGTGGCTTATGGGTGTGATCCCTGGGTCACTGGAGATTGGGGGGTAGCAGGCAGAGGATCTCTGCTTCCTAGTCCCCTTGAGTCCAGAGTCCAAGGTCACAAAGTTCTGCATTATCTGGGTTCCATGGGACTTCATTCATGCGTGAGGCTTGGCCAGAGAATCCAGAAAGTGGCCTGGAGTGTTGTGGCAGTTGGGTAGTGGAGGTCGGCTTCCAGGACTGGATCCCTTGAGGTGGGGAGGGTTCTTACCTGCCCCTCTCTGGGGTTCCCCAAGTGAAAACAGCCTGGCACAGAGTCCCATCTATGCTATAAATAAATAAAATTATCATATATTTTTTCAGCTGGAGCGATAGCACAGTGGTTGGGCATTCGCCTTTCACGCAGCTGACCTGAGTTCGATTCCTCCACCCCTCTCAGAGAGCCCAGCAAGCTACCGAGAGTATTGAGCCCACGAAGCAGAGCTTGGCAAGCTACCCGTGCGTATTGGATATGCCAAAAACAGCAACAATAAGTCTCTCAATGAGAGACATTACTGGTGCCCGCTTGAACAAATCGATGAGCAACGGGATGACAGTGATGTGATGTATCATATATTTTGCTGATCTACTTTTAATCATTAAAAAAGAACTAAGAATAATGCATATATGATAGACACAGATGCTCTCATAAAATAACTATAATAATGATAATCAAAATATCAATATATGAATAGTTTATATGAGCTTTAAATGCAAATGAGAACATTAATGATTCTAAAAGGCAATAAAACAATAATTATTATTTTTTGATTTGTATCACTTTTTTCCTCCTGAAACTTCGAAGAAAAAACTGAATTCACCTTGGAAAGAATCATCCATGTGTCAGAGATGCCAATAGTATTAAGACCCAGATAACTTATAGGAAGATTACACATGGTTTAACAACTATGTGTCCCCCTTGGAATTTATGGATCACTGTTCCTTTGGGAAAACTAAATCAAATCAAAATAAAACAATAAAATCTCCGCTTTCCAGTTTTGCAGTCACAACGTATCAAGGGGACATTTTCTTAGAAGAAAAGGAAATCAATAAGCATATATTCTGCAGTACAAAACCACAGAACCTTGAATTTCCAGTTTTTCACCATATCTCATTGTCCGGCAAGAGATATTTATCATTGTCACAGTTACTAGACTGTTGAAATAGAGACATGTTCCAGACTCTTCTGTAAATAGATTTCAATGGCACATTGGGCAATCCTGCAACTGGCTTCCTGCTCACCTGGGAAAAATTCATCAGCTTATTGAGAATTGCTACAAGAAAGATGTATTCTTGGTCTTTGGTAGTCAGATTGGGTTCCACTTTGCCCTTCTCCAAAATAGGCAATATCTTTCACAAAGGTTCTTATCTGTTTCATTTTCCTCCCCACTCTTGCATTTCCTTGTTGCCTACAGTTTTTTTTTCTGCTTTGACTCTGCAACAGCCAGTAAGAATGGAGAATATGAATGACAAAGAAACACCATTCAAATGTTTTTTTTTTCTGTCTTCTCTTTAAGGGAACATCAGCATAGAAAGAAAGTTGTGTGAGTGATACATAGTATTAGTAGGGATGTTTTGTTCCAATAAATTTTATATCACCATTTGAAGAAATTGCAAAATAAAAAGCTTATTATTTCCTTGTAATTTCCCTAGGGAAAATCCACAATTTACCTAACATAGTAGAGAGACAAAATATATAAAAATATCAATTTACATTTAAGCTATCCATATAAACTATAGTAGCTGATTTGTGAAAGAAAAAAGTTAAACAATAGTCTCCATGTGGAATATGAAAATTCAAGGGTCAAGTGGTCACACAACATTACTTTGGAGCACAGACAGATCTATTTTACTTCATACTTAATAGTTGTGGTTATGTTTAATAGTGTATTTAATTATATATTAATTCATCAAGTGCACAAATATATGTATAAATTAACATTATACATTTCTCCAGATTAATGCACAAATTTTTGGAAAACACTGAATAAGAGTGCCTTCTATTGTATTAAAAATATATAAAATGTAAATATAATTAAAATATTATAAAATAGCTATATCAAAGAATTCTTCCAATAATGTTCTCTTTTCATGATTTTGTTAATGAAAATTATAAATTGGAGGTAAATTTCACTACATATGAGTATATAATTAATATTCATTACTGAATCAGGTAGTTTTTTCTGACTCTATAGTTGATCTTCATACATGGACTGTTGATCATAGGGAGGTTAGTGATATAGATGCAGATAATGATAATGCAGATGGAATTTTCATTCATTTTAATCTGAATTCACATCATGCTTTCTAGAGTCAGTTATTCATGTGAGTGACACCAAAACAGAGAGTCAATAGGATTTTTGGAGGACAGTACACTAGACAAAAAGTGTTTTTCTGAACAACACTCATATGGAAGAGGGGTACAAAACAGAGAAAGATAAACAATAAAGCAGAAGAGCATGTTTTCCCTTATTGCGGATTTTTAGACGGAGTTCTTGTTCTTGTGAGAGGTTTGCTTGAAGGTTGTGAATTTTTTACTTATTTTTAAGAAGAACTATTACTAATAAAATTATCTCAACAATCATATCTCAACAATCACCTTTGTACCTCACTAGAAACAAAAAAACACAGTAAGTACAATGTCAAAGACTCATGTTAGCAAAGACAATACATACAATTTACATTAGGAAAATAGCAAACGTTGGTCAATGATGGACAAATTTTACAATATTAATTCAGTTTCCCTTCACCCCCCTCCCGTAGATGCTTTTTTTCTCTCTGTTCTCTCTCTCTCTCTTTCTCTCTCTGTATCTCTCTTTCTCCCTCTCCCCCCCCACCTTTCTCTTGCTCTTTCACTTTCTCTTTCTTTTGAACATTATGATCTGCAATACATCATGATTTGCAATCTGCAATACAGGTACTGAAAGGTAATTATTTGTATTCTTTCAACTACTTTCAGCACTCTTTTCTTGTCCAGAGTGATCATTTCCAGCTATCACTGTCCTAGTGGGCTTCTCTCTCCTAATTGCCCTCCCTGTCCACCACTTGTAGCAAACTTCCAAGTGTGGGCCAGATCTTCTGGTCCTTGTTTCTGTTATCCTTGGTTATGAAACTTCTACTAGTATTTTTTTTTATATCCCACGAATGAATGCAGTCATTCTACGTCTGTCTCTCATCTTCCAACTCATTTCACTCAGCATGCTATTCTCCATGTCCATTCATTCATAAGAAAATTTCATGACTTCATTTTTCTTGGTGGGAAACGTGCATTGCTGGTAGGAAACATACGCTGGTGAAGGGAGGGCTGTTGGATGGAACACTGAAACCCAGTGGTGAACAATTTTGTAACTGTATCTCATGGTGATTCAATAAAAAAATAATTATTTATTTTAATATAAAAAGGATAAAAGAAAATTGCAACAGTGCAGGGATTAAGCCCTTTGCTTAGCATGTAGCCAACCCAAGTTCCATAGCAGTACCACATCCCTGAGCACTGCCTAAGCAGTAAGTCAGGAGTAATATGCACATCTGTGTGTGATCCAATAACCCAAACTACCCCCCCCAAAGTGATTGCAAGATAAACTAGGTTGGACCAATAAAAGTAATTAAAAAGAAAAAAATATTAGTTTAAAATTCACTAACTGTATGACCTTGAGTTAATTTCTTTAAAAAAAAATTTTTATTAAGTCACGGTGAGATGGAACCCTACAAAGATGTTCATGTTTAAATTTCAGTCACACAATATTCTAACACCCATCTCCACCAATGTACATTTCCCAGCACCAGTGTCCCTGAGCTTCCTTCCATCACCACCCATCCACCCACTCCACTCCCTAGCCTGCCTCTATGGTAGGGACTTCTCTTCTATCTCTGTCTCTGAGACGGTGAGTTAATTTCTTAACTATGCCACACCACATTTTCCTCACCTGAAACACTTGAATGACCACAACTTACCCAGAAATTGTTTGATATGTATGAAACTCAAGAATATATTTCACAATCAGTAAAGTTTAATCACCATTGCACTGTCAGTACCATTATCAAATATAGAATTTTACCAAAGCAACAAGTCTCTACCTAGTTTGTTAGAGTAACTTGAATTATAAATACACTCTATAGAAACAGTTTCTATTAAAGTTTCAGCTGTTTTATTGGAAATGAAAATGTCCTCTGATATTAGTATAAGCATTTTGAAATAAAAACTAATTTTGACTGAATTAATAAAGATTAGGGGGTTTTGAGGCATATGAATAGATTATCTCTGGTCCCCTCTGAGCAGGCAAAGGTTGAGAACGATAAGTTTTCGAATACCAAATGGTAACTGAAAAGATATACTGAAGAGATAACAAAATTTAAATCAATTCAAGATAAATAAAAGAAGGCCTTGCTTTGTCACAATGTTTGAGGCCTTTTGAACTAGACATCACTTTTAGTCTCAATTTTCTAATATGACATGAGATGAGGAAATTACAACTTACAAGAGCCTTCTCGTTCTTGCAAAACACATTACTTTCCCCCCATTTTCTGAAGATAATATCATTGAAGTAATGGCTTGGTAAGTATACCCTTAGTTGCTATTTTATATTGGTGTATTTCTCCTTTCCTTTTTCCCATAGAAATAGTTGTGAATTTCTGTTGCAAGTTCATAAATAACACATTTCCAAAGATTATAAGGTGAAAATAAGCAATTACACCTGAGGATATGCCCACTTAGCAAAATACTCCTTGATAATTAGGGAGGGAATTAAAATTCCATATTATGCTAACAAATATTAAAGGAAGATAAAGGCACTACAGAAAAGCCCTCAAAATGTGTTGTCTCTTCCTCATTTCCTACTCAAACTAATTACTAAGGACAACAGAGCCTTTTAGTTAATTCACACTAATGACAAGAAGCCCCAGTGCAAATTGCTGAATATCCCAGATTAGTCGCTAAATAAATAAGTCCCATAAAAGAAAACTTAACGGTGCTGAAATATAAGAGGCAATATATTCATGCTGTAGTTGCCACTGAATCTTAATTATTTTGCATAACTCATTATACTGGTACATGAAGGTTCTTCAATACATTTGAGGTAATACCAAGTGGATCCCCCATTTCTATATGTGACTGGAATCATTACCAAAATACTGAATTGGTCATCACCTAAGAAATCTGGATAACTGATTTATATTACCTTTTAAGTTTTTTTAGCTTTTTATTATTCCTTAAATACCTGATAGTCACATTTACACTGAATGAGGCCATTGGGTTCAAGAAATATTAAATCAATTCTGCATTATTCATTAGTACTTTCAATCAATAATGATCTAAGTAACCAGGGCAATAACATGGCCAATCCACTCTGTTTGTTAAAATGGCTGCCCAAAATAGTTGAGTTATCCTCAGGATGTTCATTTTTATGTGAAAAGACATTTACCATCCAGCAGTCCCAGGGTGCCTAAATAAGCTTGTCAGAAAAGACCAGAAAGTGAACAATTATTTTAGAACTCAGAGCATTCTAACCCACCTAACATGGTTAACAGAAATATATTATCCACATCTGATTCACTAACATGAACTTATCTAATAACAAATGACTCATTCTTGAGAATAGGGCCCCAAATTCAATTTATAATACACAGTGCAAGTAAATTTGTAAAAAAGACTGACAAATTTCCCTCCAGAAATTCCCACAACTTCACATTCCCTTTGGTCAGACTAGGGGAAAAGCAGGGTGGAAAATGATGTTTTGTCTTCTTATAGGCTACAAAAACAGAAACTGTCTTGATGAAGTCTTGTTCAAATATATCAAGGAGCTAGGTATGTCAGAAAAAATAGTGTTTGCAGAAAAATAAAAAGGATATTTAAAGGTAAAAAAAGGTATGTTTAAAATAATTTTAATTAGAATATCTAGTTATCAACAGCATTCAAAATAAAGGATTTTCCATTTTTTTGTTGTTGGTTTTTTTCTTGTTTGTTTGCTTTGGGTCACACCCAGAGATGCTCAGGGATTACTCCTGACTCTGCACTTGGGAGCTACTCCTGGTGGTGTTTAGGGACCATATGGGATGACCAAGGGTCAAAACCAGGTTGTTTACTTGCAAGGCAAATACCTAACCAGCAGAACTCTCACTCTGACCCCAAAGGTTCCTTTTTGAAGAAAGAAAGCATTAACCTTTGAGTGTATATATGCTACTGGTGAGTAAAAGCAAACAAAGAATTATCCAGTTTTGAACTTTTTGTATTCGTACATTCCCAGTTCAGGAGAAAATAAGCAGTCAGGAAAGGGGAGCTCACTGCAGTTGAAAGAACGGTAGCTTCCCAGAAGCCTTTCACAGACAGTTTTATGCCAATACTAGTAGTGAGCTTTGGTTAAAACAACTGCTGGAGGGTGGAATACTCACCTTTTCTATGCTTTCAAAAATGACTTATTCATGTGGTTTAGATGTAAGCTGCAAAAAACATTGAATAGTGTACTGAATATTAATTAAAAGATCTTCTAAGATCTGCTTTTTTGATTCTTTTAATTCTTTAAAAGTTGCAACATCTAAATATCTCTACCTCTGGCTATTGCTTTTATTATACCTTGAAGTTTTTGTTCTCCAATTCTTTTAGCAGGGTGTGGGTGTGTTTGGACCACACCCAGCTGCAGTTGGGTTGTTTGGGAGATGATGAGCTGCTGGGAACAGAACACCGCAGTTGCCCTCTGTACCTTAATCACCTGCTACTTCTGCGTGGTCTCTTTGACTTTGACCTCTGATTCTTATTTTAGGAAGGGCTACAAATCATCTGTTTACCCAAGCATCTCATAATCTACATTTAACCATAAAGTCAATCAGAATATGTGTTTACAAAGTTTTTAAAACTTCGTACAAAAACACTCCCAAGTAAAGATTTAACATTCTGCCATTGCCATATATTGAGAAATGGTACATATTGGGACTAAATCATTATTTATTGTAATGACAGAGGATATTATTTAGAACATCACCAGGAATCATTTTAAGAAGACTAATGGGAAACACTTCTTGTAACTTCAGAGTAAGAGAAGGTCATGAATCTCTGGATCCACCTTTATTTTAAAGCTACTGTGTTTTGTGTAAATGGTGGATTTTCACTAACTTAGAGGCAAAACTTTGGCTAGTTTCTAGAAAATATATGTCAGACACATTATACCAATCACCATCATCATCATCTTGTTGATCTTGCTGATAGTCAAATTTCACGAGCAGTCTTAGTAATGTCTCCATTCGTCCTAGCCCTGAGATTTTAGAAGCCTCTCTCTACTCATTCTTCCCAACAATGCTGCATTGGAGGCTCTTTCAGGGTCAGGGGAATGCAACCCAGCTTGTGACTGGTTTTGGCATATGACTAAACCATGGGAAGTTTGCGAAGCTCTCTGATGTGGGAAGGAAGCTCTCAGTAGCTTCCCAGTTTCTCCCAGAGAGTGAAGTAGGATGTAAGAGTGGCCGCACAGTTCTGGGAGCTTGCTTTTAAGTCTCTGGATGTTGGCCATTGATGGGATTCCACGGCGCTGGGGGCAGTCCCTGGGTGTGACCACCTAGCTACTGGAAAATGGGAAATCTGGGCGGGAGAGGCCCAGTCCTGATCCGAGCAGGTTTGGAGGTCTCAGCTCCGGATCCCACACACCTGGGTTCCTCTGCCGGTTCCTTCATACGTGAGGCTCGTCCTAATGCGTTGAGAGGGTCCTTGAGCATGGCTGTGGCTAGGCTCTGGAGGTCTTCGGCCACCAGGAGCTCTGCTTGGGGTGGGGAGGGAAGCTGGAGCCCATCCCTTCTGAGGGGCCCCGAGGAAGACAAGAGACTCTCTCTCACATTATACCAATATGTATTCTAATGTGTTCATTTTATTCCCAATTGTACTTGTTATCTACTAGTATATTACAAATTATCAAAATTGTTTGGTCTGAAAAGCATCAAACATTTATTATCCCATAGCCCCTGTGTGTGCAACTTGGTTGAGGTGCCCACAAGTTTGTAATCTAAAGATGGTCAAGGCTGTACTCTCATCTGAAAGGAGGATGTGCTTCCAAGCACAAACACATGGTTGTTGACAGGATCCTGCACTACACAGTTGCTGGACTGAGGTGCTTTGTTGAGAGTTGTTTCTCAAGGGGTCTCATAAAACATACCATAATGATGAAGCAAGTGCAAAAACAATAGCAAGAAGTAGAACTCAGCCAGTAACCCATACATCCATGCACCTACTCATTTGACAGAAGGAAACACTCTGGGAAGGGGATAAAAAGTCATGGATACCAAGAAGCCAGAATATTGAGAGCAACCTTTCGGTTATATATATTTTCTAACTTTAAAAAATATTTTATTTATTCATTTATTTATTCCTTTGGGACCACACCCGAAGATGCTCAAGGGTAAGTCCTGGCTTTGCACTTGATGCTCAGGAGACCATATGGGATGTCAGAGATTAAACCCAGGTTGGCTTCGTGCAAGGCAAATGCCCTATGCACTGTACTATTGCTCTGGTCCCTGGGTTATCTTTCTAACTTTCTTACATATACCTCCCCTTTGCTAAATTCTTATTTAGTGGAAGATATTTTGCTAGAGATCACATTAGGTCCACGGCTATGAGAAACAAACAGTAAAACATCAGGCTATCTCCCCTTGACTCCCACTATTTTCTAATCCTCTAAATTTAATATATTTTCATAAATTCACTTATATCACATACTTTCATGTGTGGCATATGTTTAATAAAGTTATATATTTTTATCTTGAGCAGTGCTGAACATTTCAGCAAGGTAACTATTGCTTTATTAATATACCTACTACAGGAATATCAAAACACCACAATTAAATAAAAAGAAGTCCTATGATCAAATAGGAAATAAACACAGAATGCAGGATATTAGTCATAAGCCATTTGGTTCTTTAAAAATCACTGAGTGTGGGCCAGGGAGTTAGATCAAATGTTAGAGCAGAAGCCGACCATATGCAAGGCTGTCAATTGGATCCTCTATAACACTTGGTCCCCAAGTAGCCCTGACAACCAAGATCACTATGAAAACAAGCACCAAATGATTAGTCCAAGCATCAAGGATGTGACCTTGAATTCTCCCAGTCTGGCAGAATATTTTTAAAAAATAATTTTAAAAATAATTTTAAAAAATAATTGTTTCTGCATCCATAGTTGTTGAGCACTTTTTAAGGAGAAAATATTTTGATTCTTAAAGGTAGAGTATCATTCAGGGAGAGGCTAGAGATCAGGATCCAACTGAGAGTAGAGAGTAGAGTCAGAGTTTAGAAACACTGTTACACACAGAATTGGTGCTTCTTGTGTGCGCATGTGTGATGGAGGGGATTAAACTGAGACCTCCCATAAATAAGATATGTGCTCATCTTATGAGCTACATTTCAGCCCCCCTGGCAATATATCTCCTTCTCTTTACTTACCCTTTCTTCCCTTTCTTGTTATTATTACAATGTCTGTGGGTGGCACATTGGGGAACCAGTATCTCAATGGTAGCGCTGTTCTGGTGATCTTTTTTTTTTATTTGTCTTATTTTGGAGAAGCAACCAGACCCAGCAAGTGCTCAAGGCTTATTCCTGACCCTAGACCCAAGACTGTATCCTACTGTGGCTCAGGGCACTACATGAGATGCCAGGGATTGTAGGATTGGGCCCAGGTGAGCTGTGTGCAAAACAAGTGCTTTTCCTGTTGCACTCTCTCTCAGACTCCACCGGTGATATTTTAAAATGAAGAGTTTGTGGGTGCATTTTATGCTTTAATTGGCATAAACATGATTCTCATTCCATCAACAACAAAATGAAGACAAAAAAGAAAACAAACAAAGAAACAAAAACGTGGATCCAAATGACCCAGGTGTGAACATATTTATGTCAAGGAAGTCATGGCAAAGTGAACAAGCCAAGTACCTAGTTCTCAGATTAGAGTGTCCTATGGGTCCCTTTTGAGCTCTGAGCCATCATAATCGTATCACTTGTATCACTTGTCATCCCATTGATCTTTGATTTGCTCGAGCGGGCACCAGTAACGTCTCCATTCATTCCTGTTGCGTGCTAGTGTAGCCCAATGGTATCTGCTCACTTCAGGAACATGAAGAGCCTCAAACCATTCGTTCAGGGTTTTGACGAAGAAGTCTGACCATCTCATAGGTGGGTGGCAATGCAGTCTTTAGACATCCCGTGGAATCCAGTCGGTAACAGCTCTAGTCCAGCGGTCATCTCTAAATCTCATGATGTGTCCAGCCCACCTGACTTTTGATGTACCCAGACACCCATGGGCCGAAATTGTTGGGAACACTATTTTATGAGATTACTGGTGAATGTCACTTATTGTGTTTTATTTGGCAAGCTTCACAAAAACAGAAGAAAACAAATATGCTTGTAAATCTTCACTGTATCACTGTATCACTGTCATCCCATTGTTTATCGATTTACTCAAGCAGGCATCAGTAATGTCTTCATTTGTCCCTGTCACATGCTAGTGTAGCCCCATGGCATCTGCTCGCTCCAGGAACACAAAGAGCACATTGCTGTTACTGTTTTTGGCATATCAAATGCATCACAGGTAGCTTGCCAGGCTCTGCCATGCAGGGGGAAAAATGATATAAAAATAAAAATAAAGCGGTCATGTGGCTGCAAATGTGATCATGTGCTCCAGGAAGCTTTGTTTTATAGTCTCTGGATCTTGCCCATTGATGAGAATACATGACACCAGGGGGAGTTTGTGGGTGTGACTGCCAAGCTGCTGGAAGACTGGGGATCTGGGCAAATCTTAAAGGTGAAAATATATAATTTTCTAATCTAAGAAATAAAATCTCTATGAATAAAAATTAATTTTAAGGGAGATATGAGTGAATTCTTTCACTTTTTATTTTAGAAAACTGTGATGCAAAAGGAAAAAGTTTGTTAGCTCGATGTAAGGGCAAAGATTTTATCTCAAGACTCCAAGGCTATTTTTCATCCATTGTACAAAGCTTTACTAAAATGCTTCATTTAGAATCGTTCGTCAGAAACTTCAGTAGGCTGTGCTTGCTCTGTTTATTAAATTCTGAGAGCTAACATTTATTTTTTTTCTTTTTGGGTCATACCTGGCAATGAATAGGGGTTACTCCTGGCTCTGCTCTCAGGAATTACTCTTGGCGGTGCTCAGGGGACCATAATGGATGCTGGGAATTGAACCCAGGTTGACTGCATGCAAGGCAAATGCCCTATCCACTGTGCTATCGCTCCAACCCCTAAAATTTATTTTTGAACTTGCTACTGATACATCTAACAACCAAAATATCAACAGCAAATCTAGGGAAAACAGTTGCTCTTTCCACTCTGGAGAAGTATGTGTTTTCTCTTGAACACATCACACTCTCTTTCTCTCTCCTCACATCTCTCTAGATTTGTCTCACTAAAAATGATCTTGCTTCACTAAAAAAAATAAATCTTAGAAAAAAAAGCAAGTTGAACAAGTTGAATAGAATGTTTTAAAACAAAATTTCTCTGAGACTCTGATGAGTCTTAATGCTATTAAGTTAAATAATGCAATTTACATTTTTATAGAGGCTGCTCATGATAAATAATTTTTTATTGCACTGTAGCACTGTAGCACTGTTGTCCGTTGTTCATCAATTTGCTAGAACGGGCACCAGTAACGTCTCCATTGTGAGACTTGTTGATACTGTTTTTGGCATATCAAATATGCAATATGGAGCTTGCCAGGCTCTGCTATGCAGGCAGGACACTCTCAGTAGCTTTCTAGGCTCTCCAAGAGGGACTGAGGAATCTAACCCGAGTCGGCTGTGTGCAAGGCAAACACCCTATTCACTGTGCTATCGCTCCAGTCCATTTTTTTATTTTTTATTTTAATTTTTTATTATGAAATAAAATTTAAGCCTGAGGTTGGGGAGATAGAGGTGTTAAAAGGGTGAGATATCTAACCCTGAGTTTGATCCCTGGCACCACATGGCTCCTGAGAATCACCAATTATAGTCCTGGAGATCTCTGGACACTCCTTGAAAGCCCTGGGGGAAAAAAAAGTTCACTAAACAAATGACATTTAGGCTGATTTTCTTTCTTGTGCTTTCTATCTAATCTATGACAAGATTCTTGTCACATCTAAGAAATATGTGCTATTTTATAGCTGAGGGAGTGTATAACTGTATGGTTCTCTGTTGTCCAAACCTCCCTACAATTTTTAGTGCTACACTTCATCTTGAGATGGCTTACTACCATCTGACAACAAAGTCAGGCTTTTATTTCCTTGACCTTGACATTATTTCATCAAATGCTGAGAACAGAACTAAGTAGAAAAATCCCCGAACTAAAATGACTATGATAATTTATATTCTATAATTCTTCCATTTTTCTCCCTTTTATAAATTGGCAAAGAATCTCATCAGTCAAAGCCTAAGAAAGAAAATTCTCCAACTCCTTTAAACCATTTAACAAAGGCCGTGTCATTTTTAATCTCATGCACACAGATCAATGCTAAAAGGAATAAACAGATATTCTCCCTGAAGGAAATTGATATCAAATGAACCTAAAAAGTCCTCTTTGGTTCAGTATCAATCATTTGCTTAATTATCCCAATCTTCAGTGTTCTTTGAATTTTTCAGAGACAAGACCGCAAAGCCATAGAATATAGAAGGCACCCTTTGTTCCTTGAATTAAGGGCTCTTCCGCTGTCTGTCTCTCCCTCTCATTTGTAAGATCTAACAATCTGGAAGTGAATGTGCTTAATGGGCTCTGTGTGCAAAGGACTTATTTCTTTTTTTGCAAAGGGAAGCTACAGTCTTGGAATTGTCTTCTCATGCACTCCACCTTTTGACAGTGCTGAGCCTCTATTTATAAAAGAAGTTTAATTAATGCCCTTGGATAAACTATTAACCTTTGAAATAGTTTTCTGATGCATGGAGGCCCTTTCGCTTCTGCCAGGAATTGATTCTGGAATTGCCTCCTGGTGACTTATGGTTCAGAGAGAGGAAGTACCCATGTAAAATGCGGCATCATGGAAGATGAATTCTATGAAGTGTATGATGAAAGGTTTGCATTAGGATCTGGAAAATATGGATCATTGAGAATGTGTATAATCAATGTCAAAGAAGTATGATAGTTTTACACAGAGATTAAAATATCATGACAATGAAACAGAATCATAACACTGGAAATATAAGACCATTTTCAAATAAACTAAAGCAATACTCAAATTTCTAGTAAAATAATAAATGTTCACAAAAGAACGGCATAAATGAGAATATGCATAGTGGAGAAGAAAGACACAACTTTAAGCTAGCAAATTTTATTATATTTTCCTGGCTTGACTCCCAGAGACTTTTGCAAAGAAAAAGGAAGCCAACAAGTTGTTCTTTAGAAACTTTTTCTTTTATTCAAATATTTATTATTTAATGTAAAGTTATTTAATGGACAGAGTTTTTTTTTTAATTAATGCTATTCTAAGAAAGTTACTTTTTCAATTCGGATGCAATAGTTAGGGCCAAGATTTGTGGAGAGAAGGATCATAAACTTTTCAGGTTTAAACCTGAAATCCAAGATCCAGGATGATGGTATAGTCGATAAAGTGTTTGTATTTCTTCAATCTACCTGGGTTTGATTCTCCCACACTAGTATCGTCCCCTCAGTCTCACCAGGAGGGACCCTGAGCATAGCCAAAAGTAAGCAGGATGGCCCCAAAATAAAGCTAACTAAATAAATATACAAACTTGAGATCTAACACTTTGAGTCAGATAGTAACTCTTAGTAAAATCAAATTGCCTTGGCTTCCAATCTGTTTCTATGACAGTGGAGACACCACAATTTTATCATTCTAATCATGGCCTTCGGGAGAAGACAATATTGGTTTGTTTGCACAGAAGTTACAGAAAATACAATCTACCACTAAGAAAAATAAAACTATGTTCTCAGTTATGCTATTAACAATTTGATTTTTAGAGTTTCATTTATGAAATCTATTTGTCTTCTGTACTAGTGACACAGATTGCTTATTAAATTACAAAGGACAAGCAATCAAGATTGGAGTAGAATAAAAATGTGGAACCCACTGAATTATCAAATTGCCCATTTTTCTCAGTCAAATTGTGACTGATACATAGCCTATTGCCATAGAAGAATCACCATTGTCTGTGTTCTTCTCTGCTATCCTGGAAATTTTCTAATGAGGAGAGTCGGGTGTGTTTGGAGGTTTCAATTCCACCCTTGGAAATTTTACCCAGTTAAATGAGCATGAAAGCTCAAATTCCTCTAAATAAAAGAATAGAATAAAATTAGCTTATTTATTATTTATTTATTTTAATTTTTATTCAAAATGACAAGAAAAGATAAATAGCAGGTAAGTAGCTGAAACAAATACTCAGAAACAGAGTGCTGATTGAGAAATGATGAAGCAGAAATGATAATTTTAGTATAATCACCTGGAGGAAAGAAACAATTAGAAACAGGCCACAGTGCTATCACCATGCTATCAGAACCCTACACAGGTACTGAGTATGACAGGACAGGATGGGAAGTTGAGAAATAAGTGTTCACCAACAGGGCTAGCTTAAAAGCTGTGTTTAGGATGGCCAAACCAAACAAGCCCTTCAATCTTACCACCCCCTCAAGAGATCAGATGCCGTTTTGGAATAGTTCAAATAGAATATCTAGACTTTGGTTGTATAAAATATGGTAGAAAACTGTGGTGGGAAAACGATATAATGGTTGATTAAATAAAATTCAAATAAATAACTGGGATTCTCAACTCCTTTTTCATGTCCAAATTCAAAATTATTAGCAGTTGAGCTACTCACTACATATATTATCACACATTCAATGATGATAATGTCATTATCATGTAATGTCCTGGCAATGTCCTTTGCTGCCAAGGCAAGATAGGAGTGGAAAGCTACTTCTCAAAACTAATCTTTGCATGAGTTAATCTAGTTTTCCCAGAACCATTTGTTGAAGAGGGGTTCCTTGCAACACTTCATATATATTCTTTCTTTGTCATAGATTTAAAGTTCATAATTCTGATTTTTTTGTCTGGGCTTTCAATTCTATTCCATCGATCTAAGGCTCTCTTTGTTTCAATGCCACACAGTTTTAAATACTATAGTTTAATAGTATAATTTAAAGTAAGGAAATGCAATTTTTTCTCAACATTGCTTTGTATATTCAAAGAGTTTTATAATTCCACAAAAATATTAGTTAAACTTGCACAAAGTAATGTCATTTGAAATTTTATGGAGGTTGCATTAAATTTGTATAAGGCTTTATGTTTTTTTTTGTTTTGTTTTAGAGCCACACTTGTTAATATTCAGGTGTTGCTCCTGGATTTGCACTAAGGAATTACCCTGGTGGGGATAAGGGATCATATAAGATGCTGAGGATCAAACTCAGGTCAGCCACTTGCAAGGCAAGTGTCCTATCCATTGTGTTATCTCTACAGCCTTTATGTAGGATGGTTCTGACAATGTTAATTCTTCCAATACATGATCATGGAATGCATTTTCCATCTTCTGGTGTCGTATTTACTTCAGTAGTGATTTATAACTTTAAATGCGTTTGTTTTTCTCATTCATTATGAATTTGATATCTAGATATCTGATGTTTGCACAGCTATATTACTTGCAACACTTAATAGGCAGAATGTGAAAACAACCCAAATGTCCAACAACATATTAGTGGAGAAAGAAGTTGTGATCTATACAGAAAATGGAATACTACTAGCTAAAAGAAATGATACAATCTTGCAATTTGCTGCTACTTCAATGGGACTAGAAGGTATCCTATTATGCAAAGTATATTAGAGGAAGGACAAATACCAGATGATTCTCAACCTATGGTACATAGAGAAATGAAACAAGGTGAAATAAAACAAGGTAAATAGATAGTATCAAGTGATGACAAACTTTTAGCCTTGGATCACAAAACTCAGGTTAAAAAGAGGTGGACAAGAAACATAACGATAGTGGTGGAGGACCTAAGTGGTGTTGGGATGCCAGTGATGGTGTGCATAATTCCATATATATTAACTCTACTGTAACCATTTATGTAAAAATAAAATTAATTAAAAAATTTCTTCTTTAAACTGGCAGAGCCGGCAAGCTACCCGTGGCATATTCGATATGCCAAAAACAGTAACAACAAGTTTCACAATGGAGACGTTACTGGAGCTGGCTCCAGCAAATCAATGAGCAGGACGACAGTGCTACAGTGCTTCTTTAAAGGATCTCTAGATATGAATGTCTACAAGTACTTATGGAAAAGCTAACTTAACTGTAGCAAATTGTGCTTTAACAATTCCACTTACAGACAAGTTCTCTCTTCACACATAGCTTCTCAATACTGTTTCCATGTCTTTTGCTTTAAAGAATAAACTTATGAATAAAACTTGGAATGCAAAAAAGAATAAAAACAAATCATGTAAAAAACATCCATGTGTGGAAACACATATAATGCGATTCATTCAGAAAATTTAAAGATATTTATTTCATTAAATTATGAAGTAACATGCTTTAAATTATAATAGAAGATAAAACAGTATTTGAAGTTTATATATATAAAATTGAAAAATAGTAAAGCTTGGACTATAGTAAAAAAAACCTAATACTATGTACCCAATAGATATAATGATTTAAAAAGTAAAGAAAAATTTAGGAAATTAGGTATTCAATCTAAAAAATAAGAATTTCAGACATAGAAACAGAGGAGAAAACAAAGAAGAAATTTTTATATATTTTATTTATTTATTTTATTCTTTGATTAGTGAATCACCATGAGGGTACAGATACAGATTCACACATTTTATTTTATTTTATTTTTTATTTTTTTTTTAATTTTATTGAATCACCATGTGGAGGGTTACATAGTTCTCAGGATTATGTCGGTTATACAATTCTCAAACACCCTTCCCTTCACCAGTGCCCATCCTCCATCACCAACCCCCCCAGTATACCTGCCGCCCCCTCCCACCTCCCCAGTCCCCACCCTTGTACTTGATAAGTTTCACTTCATTTATGCCTTATCTCGATTACATTCCATGTTTCAACACACAACTCACTACCGTTGTTGGGGTTTCCCCCAAAAAAGAAAAGCAGTCCTATTGCCAAGGAGGCATTTGATAGTTCTCCACTGCTAAGAATATAGAGATATTAAGTCCCGCTGTTTGTTACATAACTTTTCTTTTTCCCCCTTGCCCCGCGCCACCGAGTTCACGCCTGTTTAGTAATCGCCACGCTGCCTGACAAGGGAAAAGAAAAAAAAAAAAAAACGAAAAAAACGAAAAGGATGGTTATTTCCCGTCATCAGCAGACGTGGGGCTCTGGCTTAGTTGATAGACTAGTAGAGTGTCTGGAAGCAGTTTCTGGAACCGAAGGTCTTGCGCTGGTATCGGCTCCGGCTCGAGATTCCACCAGCGTCCCACTGTTCCATGTACATAATTTTTCCCCTTATATCCCATTCCCACGCCACAAGGTCTGTTTGCTTAATGGACATCACACTGTAGTTGACGACACGCCGCGTTTCTTCCCGAGAAAGAAGAAAATTTCTTCTCAGCTGGCGTGGGGATATAGCTTAGTTTAGTCTAGAGAGATGGCTACCGTTTTGATTGCCTTCAATATTTCAGCAACAGACTTACTATTCTTGTTAGGATCTCCCACAAAAGTCCGACCCATTAAAAGCGAACCATTACATATTGCTGATGCTAAGATGACATTAGGCCGCGCGGTTTTGGGTTTCTGTATAAAGTCCAGGGAAAGTACAACCAGAAATAACATCACTACAAACTTTTACCCTTTTATGGTGCTCATAAGATGGAGAAACCTAGAGAGAGGCTCGGCGTCTCCGTTTTGCGCTCAGGAAAACCGCGGCCCCTGCGCTGTGCTCAGGAGGGAGGAGTTGAGAGAGAGAGACAGGTTAAAAGAATTGTGGGATGCCCGGGTCCCACTGTTTCAGCGCACCGTGGGGTCTCTGGTCCCATGCCGGAATTAGTTCAGTGGGCTGCCTGGAGTCCAAGGGCGCTCCCTTGGGCTCTTCCATCCTGTTCGCTCCGCAGCCGGATCCAAAGGGAAGCACACGTGGGGGAGGTGGGTTTAAATATCTATCTGCTGTGGGCGGGGGTCGCCGCCCCCGCCCCCTGGGGTCTCCCGCAAGCGCGTGAAAGCGTCCTGTTTCAGCTGGATCGCCGGCTCCATTTTGCGCTCAGGAAAGCCGCGGATCCTGCGCTGTGCTCAGGAGGGAGGAGTTGAGAGAGAGAGACAGGTTAAAAGAATTGGGGGATGCCCGGGTCCCACTGTTTCAGCGCACCGTGGGGTCTCTGGTCCCATGCCGGAATTAGTTCAGTGGGCTGCCTGGAGTCCAAGGGCGCTCCCTTGGGCTCTTTCATCCTGTTCGCTCCGCAGCCGGATCCAAAGGGGGAGATTCACACATTTTAGAACTTGTTTTTCCCTCATACAATGTTCACAAACACATCCCTCCACCAGTGCCCATTCTCCACCACCAATAAACCCAGTATCCTTCCCCCCCATCATATCTCCCCCCACCCCACCCTGCCTCTGTGGCGGGGTATTCCCTTTTGATCTCTCTCTCTCTCTCCAATTGGGTGTTGTGGTTTGCAATAAGGGTATTGAGTGGTCATTGTGTTCAGTCTCTAGTCTACTTTCAGCACGCATCTCCCTTCCCGAGCGGGATCTCCAACCACATTTTACTTGGTGTTCCCTTCTCTATCTGAGCTGCCTTTTTCCCCAGCAAGTAAGACCAGCTTCCAAGCCATGGAGCCAACCTATTGGTACTTATTTCTACTATCCTTGGATATTAGTCTCCTATTCTGTTATTTTATATTCCACAGATGAGTGCAATCTTTCTATGTTTGTCTCTCTCTTTCTGACTCATTTCACTTAGCATGATACCATGTTGATCCACTTATATGCAAAGTTCATGACTTCAATTTTTCTAACAACTGCATAGTATTCCATTGTATAGATGTACCAGAGTTTCTTTAACCAGTCATCTGTTCTCCCGCACTTGGGCTTTTTCCAGGTTCTGGCTATTGTAAACAGTGCTGCGATGAACATATAAGTGCAGATGTCATTTCTACTATACTTTTTTGCTTCTTCGGGGTATATTCCCAGTGCTCTACATCACTAATCATCAGGGAGATGCAGATCAAAACAACCATGAGATACCACCTCACACCAAAGAGACTGGCACACACCCAAAAGAACAAAAGCAACCGCTGTTGGAGAGGATGTGTGAGAAAGGGACCCTTCAACACTGCTGGTGGGAATGTCGACTGGTTCAGCCCTTCTGGAAAACAATATGGGCGCTTCTCAAAAAAATTGAAATTGAGATACCATTTGACCCAGCAGTACCCTACTGGAAATTTTTATATTTTTAAAAAATATAAAAGTGATAATTTTCCTAGAATACTAGTTAGCTCATCAGTGAACAACATTACATTATTTTGATTTAGCAAAAGCTACAAAATAATTATATTCATATCATGCTTCCTGTTAAAAGGATAAAAATAGATAATGTCAGCAGTAAGAATGCCAAGTACTAGCCTAATAAATATATTATTTATAGATGTGGAAATTTACCTGCAGAGGATTGAGCAAAAATAAATGAATACCTCTCATTGTGGACACTAAAACTAGAGGAGACAAACATTCACTATTAATCATTCTTTGGTGTCTAAATTTTTGTACATAAATGTAATACTCAGAAAAATACAAATTACTTTTTAAAATTAACAAAAATTAGGATCAAAGAGATAGTTCAGAAATATCTGAACTGCCTTGCATGAAGCTGACATCAGTTCAACCTCTGCACTGAATATGGTCCCCCTGCACCTTCAGGAGGAACCCTAATATAGAACTAGCAATACTGCCCAGATCTTTCCCCAACTCCCAAAAGACAAGTAGATAAAACAATAAAGTCAACATTAGCTAGCAGTTATTTGTAATCAATGATAGAAAAGTTTGAAAAGTTTTATTTTTTATTTCAATTTTCTTTCCCACATAATTTGATGACTACCTTTCTTTCCAGTTCCTCTTCTAACCCTTGTAGATGACCAGAGAATTCTGAAGAGATTTTTAGACAGAGCCTGCAGATTTGGGAGTAATCAGGCAGCAAGCAAGGTTTTTATTTTAATTTTTAAAATTTTATTGAATCACCATGAGATAGTTACAAGCTTTCATGTTTGAGTTACAATCTCACAATGATCAAACACCCATTCCTCCACCAGTGCACATTCCCCACCACCAATATCCTGGGTATAACTCCCTTTTCCACCCTCCCCCTGCCTCTATGGCAGAGAATATTCCCCATACTCTCTCTCTACTTTTGGGCATTATAACTTGCAACACAGACAATGAGAGGTCATCATGTTTGGTCCATCATCTACTTTCAGCATGCATCTTCCATCCCAACTTGTTCCTCCAGCCATCATTTTCTTAGTGATTCCTTCTCTATTCCATCTGCCTTCTCCCCTCTGCTCATGAAGCAGTCTTCCAGTTATGGGGCAATCAAGCTCACTGGAAAAGGTTTGTTTTGTTTTATTCTTTAGGCAATTACTTGTCACTTGTCGTCATCCCATTGATCTTCGATTTGCTTGAGCAGGCCCAGTAACATCTCCATTCATCCCTGTCGAGTGCCAGTGTAGCCCAACGGTATCTGCTCGCTCCAGGAACATGAAGAGCCTCAAACTGTTCATTCAGGGTTTTGAGGAAGAAGTCTGACCATCTTGTAGGTGGGCGGCCATGCAGTCTTTTGACGTCCCATGGAATCCAGTTGGTAACAGCTCTAGTTCAGAGGTTGACTCTAAATTGCATTACGTGTCCAGCCCATCTGATTTTTGACGCCTTGGTAAAGAGACAGCATCCCTGATTCTTGATTGTCAACGGAGTTTGGAACTGCAGATTCCTTCACTCACTTTAGTGAAACGTGATACTCCAAGCATAGCTCTTTGATTCCTCTTTGGGATTCCCCAAATAGCGTTTTCATCCTGTTTTCGTAGAGCCCAGGTCCCTGAGGCGTATGTTAGTGCAGGAAGAATGGTGGAGTTGAAAAGATGTGCCCAGAGCCGGAAGTTCTTCATCCTCTCAACCACTTCTTCGACTGTCTTGAAGGTCTTCCACGCTGCTCTCTTACTCCTGTGTAGTTCTGGCTCCAAGTCATTCCTCATGTTGATTTCTCGACCCAGGTATACATATCTGCTGCATTCGGAGATATTCATTCCATTGAAAGCAAATGGAATGTCAGGGACTAGTTCGATTTTCATTAACATTTTCTTGATTAGATTCAGTCCAACTTTTCCACACTCACGGTCGAAATTGGCCAGTATATGTGCCACTTGGCTAATTTTTGGTGTTATTAGAATGATTTCATTAGTGAAGAGGAGGTGGTGTATCTTCACTCCCATTCCTTCTCATTCCAGTCATTGCATGACGTTCTCGAGGGTAGCACTGAAGAGTTTCGGTGAAATGTATCACCCTGCCAAACACCTCTTTATGTCAATGATCACTTCCTTGTAGAATGATGAGATCCTGGTGGTGAATTCATAATACAGCTCATGGAGGATCTTGATGTACTGAGTTTGAATGCCCTGTTTGGCTAGGGCTTCGATGACCACTTCAGTCTCAACAGAATCAAAGGCCTTCTTTAAATTGATGAACGTTAGACAGAGTTGCATCTTGAACTCTCGCGAAACTTCAATGAGTTTTGTCACTGTGTGGATATGGTCGATCATACTGAATCCTTTTCGGAACCCAGCTTGCTCTCAGGGTTGTCCTTCATCTAGTGTTCTGCCTATTCTATTCAGGATGACTCGAGTGAACAACTTGTAGATGACGGTCAACAAGCAGATTGGGCAATAGTTGCTGATGTCGTGGATGTCTCCCTTCTTGTATAACAGAACAGTCCTGCTGGTTTTCCATTAGGTAAAACCTTGCATATGGACAGGTAACATGTGAAGAGCTGAGCCAGTGTATTGACGAGTACCCGTGGCAGATTCTTCAGGTGTTCAGGTCTGACCTTGTATGGACGGGGTGCTGTATGTGTCTTTACCAGTGAAATGACATGTTAGATTTCGGAAGAGAGGACTTTGAGAACTACATATCCATCCTGCAGAATTTGATATGTGGGCAGGTGGACGTGGCTGTCAAAGAGATCCAAGTAGAAGTCGTGATAATCCTCTCCATTGCCTTTCTGGAAGATGTGATAGATCCATCAGGATGTCGGAGGGCAGTCAATCTTGGTCTTGAGTTGGTGAGGACAGGTGAGCATTGGAAATACTTTTCCCAGCTTCTGCCCCATCGGCCAACACTGCTGCTCTTCTCTCTTTGAGGTCATTTATTGCTTCTCTGCACAGCTTTGCAAACTCGGACGTTAGTTTGTGATTTCCTGAAGCTCAGGCCAAACCACTTTGGTGAAAGAGCTCGAGAGATTCTGAAGACAGGTGTCTGTTTCTGTTTCTGGCTTTCCCACTCTCGGCATTCCTTGTACAGTCATGGAGGTTCTGAACCAGTCTATCATATTCCTTGTCAACCTTGTCAACAACAACTTCTTCCCACATTGCCGCAGTAGTGCCAAAGAGCTCCCAGTTGGTGGTCATTCTGGGAGTTCATAACTTAAACTTCTTAAACTTAAACTTTGCAGACCTTTCTCCCTGCTCTTTGAAGTAGAATTTTGCACGCAGGAGACAGTGGTTCAATCCCGTTTGGAATTTCGGGATAACAATGACATCTGTCAGTCAAAACCTTTGATTGAATAAGATGTGGTCAATTTCATTGTGGCACTGTCCACCAGGAGACTCCCATGTCCAACATTTTGATTCGGCCTTCTGGAACTGTGAGTTACCATGGATGGTCTTGGTCGACATGATGAACTCAGACAGTCTCTCACCATGTTTGTTACATTCTAGGTCATAGGTCCAAGACGACCCACCCTACCCACTCCAGATAAATACCTCATCGACTGACCTCTACTACCTCCACTACCCAGCCACTGCTATGCTCCAGACCACTTTCTGAACACATCATAAGACATTTAATATCCATTTTCCATAATTTCTGCACCATCTTTGATGGGGTTCAAATATAGTGTGAACCATGGGAACACCTGTAAGGATGATTGTAAGGATGAACCTGTAAGGATCATCCCTAAAAGCCTCCATCCCTCGGAGAGCCGGGCAAGCTACCAAGAGTACCCCGACCACATGGCAGAGCCTGGCATGCTACCAGTGGCATATTCAGTATGCCAAAAACAGTAACAACAACGGTCCTCATTCATCTGACACCGAGAGAGCCCCCAATATGACAGCATTAAGAAGGATGAGCAAGGAGAGGCTGATAAAATCTCAAGGATGAACTAGACTGCCAGAACGAAGATGGACTAAGATGACTGTCTGTACTTTTCATGCACGTATGTTGGCTTCGGAAGCATCCATCAAGGACCTGATGATGCAAGCGTAGAAAGATCAAGTACGACATCATTGGTCTGACCAAAATGAGAAGGCATAGATCACATCACGCCATTTTTGACATTGGAGAACTGTTCCTCGGAACATGCGACAACAGAGGCATTGGTGGCATCAGTGTCCTTGTCAACACAAACTTGGCTATGAGAATTGATTCATTTGAATGCCTACCAACCCAAATCGGACCTTTACGTTTGAATAGATGTGGCTCATTACTGGCAGTTTCTATGTTCATTGTGTTTGCACCAACATCCAACTACAAAGAAGAAGAAATTGAGAAATTCTACATGGAACTGGAGAAGTTCTATAAAGAAGATCACACTTTCTAAAAGAACATTGTCGGTAATTTTAATGCCAAGATAGTCCTGAGAAGGTTGCCTGAAGAACTCCACATTGGGACACATCGCCTTTAGGCAATACAATTCACAAAATACGTTGTTAACATTGTTAACTTTCATTACATCAAAAATCTTCTTTTTGTGTGTGAAGCAAGACAGCTTCAATTTAAACTTATTTGAAAAGATATGAGGTGAGAAAAAGGGAGAAGTACATGTTCCAGAGAGAACATGGGCTTATGCAGAGTGAAAATAAGCAAGTAAAGAAAAAGACACAAATAAACAAAATCCATGTTCAACAGAGGACCTGAACTTGAAGAGAAAATCCTCCTGGGGAAGTTTCTTCATCTTAATTCTGTAAAATTTATATGAAAATTATTTTACTGCATTATTTTATTTAGCAAACAAGCAGCTGCACAGTAGTTAAGACAATGAAATGTATTTACATGTAGACATGCAGTTTGTCCGATTTTCTTAAAACCATTTTTCATTAGAATTTTCTTTCTCCATTACAATGCTCTTAATTTTCCTATTTGTTTATATATGTGTAGGCTTACTTCTGAGTCCCAATTCTCAAAACATTGATTTATTCTATGTGTCTTTTTATTTCATTTTATTTTATTGCTTTGGAGTCACACTTGATTGTCCTCAGGGTTTACTACTGATTCTGTGCTCAGAGATCATCCCTGGAGGTGCTCAGAGGATCATATGGAGTGTTAGGAACAGAAACCAGGAGGACCACCTTCAAGGCAAATTCTTTACCCATTGCACTATGCATTTTTTAATTCCAGCATCATTCTGCTTTGATAACTATGAACAACTGCTTTTTCAGTACAGTTTGAAGTCAAGAAGCAGCATAGTTCAGTGTTTTGTTCTTTTTCTTTAAGATTGTATAAATAGGCAGATAGATATAGATATAGATAGATTGATAGATGCTATTTCCACAAAGAATGTCATTTTAGTTTTGATGAGTATTATACTAAATTTATATATTGTTTTAGTAAAATAGATATTTTAATGATGTCTATTCCAGCATTTTCATCATTTCTTTGTATCTGCTTCTTCCCATTTCTTTTGATAATGTTCAGTGTTTTTATTATATCAACAATGATATACCACCTCTTTAGTTATACTTATTGGTAGGCATTTGGTTATTTTAATGTAATTTTAAATGGGATTATTTTCTTGTTTTATCTGCTAATTTATTATTTGAATATAGACTTACAAAATATTAATGTATAATAATTTTATTGTATTGACTAACTTTTATTAATGTCTGTGGAATTTTATGTATATCTAAATCAAATCAATGTACATGCACATATATGTTTTAGGATCTTTATGTTTAGAATTTCCCATGCTCTTTTAAAATAGCAATACTAGATGAGAAATAAGAGAAAGAACAAGTGGCTGGATGTTCTCAAAATTTAGATGCCACAAAGATAATCAGAGATTTACATGTTCTACCTCATAATGTATGAAAAGCTCTAGAAGAAATGATGGTTTCTTGAGTTGATCACAAGACTGAATAACATGGACAGATCCAAGAATTTTTGAGTATAGGTGGGTTATATGAATGCTCTTATTTCTCCATTTGACTACTGTCCTAGAGAATAGACATTATGGATATCTCTCAGTGAAATTCAGATTTTATTTTTCCAGAGTGTTCCCAGGTTTTTATATTTCCTAAGAACTACAGGGTTGGTGTTTTAAATATATAAACTAAAATTCCAGAACTTCATCCTTTCAGGCTGAGTTGGCAAACCCTTTGTGTACTGACCTTCAGGCAGTGGTTAAGACTCCTCTATTTGCAAAGGTGTAAACTGAATAATAGGAGATGGAGGGGCCCCTAGGCTCTCTGCACAGGAAAAGAGTTTTTCACTGTGACTATATCATTTGTTAATACTACAGGCTTGCTTCAATAGGAACAAAGAGTTCATTGCAAAAATAAAAAAAAATGTATGACTTACAAGACATTGTGGGTATAAATATTATGGTCTTTTTAACTGACAGGTGAAATGAAGCAAGGAAAGATGAAGTACATATAGTCCCACAGGCCACACAGTAAGAGGCTAAAACATACTTCAAAAGTTTTGATCAAGTCCCTGTCAGCATTAACCTTCCACACCCAGTGCTATTTCTGATCTTGGCTTTGAAATTTAGTAAAATTTGCCTCTTTTGGGGAGGGATTTCTGTAAATATGGGAGAATAAATGAGTCCTCAGAGGATATCTCTTTCTAACATTGTTTAATTTAAAGGTAATAGAAGCTGCTTGGAATCCCTAAAGATAATAAAACATGATTAAGCATGTAAACTAACCAAACATACATAGTGATTCTAATACTGTGACAATCAATATAGCCAATTTGTGAAAAATCAAAATTTAGATCAAAAAATTGCAAATGAGGAAACAATAATTAACTCTTCAAAGTTATATACTGGTGTATTAAAAGCAGATACATTCCCAAAACACTAAAATGTAGTTTAGATTTCTGACTGAAATCCTGCACACTCCAAAATCTACAAAAAGTTTTTCAAAATAATTATTTCATTTGACATGTAAAGTGAGCACTTCTTCTAGAAAGAGTATTTATATATCCCAAATATCTTTACACAGTCTATTAAGATGTTGCTCACATTACAAGTTTATTTGTATATATAGATAAAGGATTCTCTGCTGAATGAACTGGGAGTAAAACTTTTTTAGAAGTTACTTTTTAAAAAAATTTATTTATTTATTTTTATTTTTTAATGAATCACTGTGAGACAGAGTTACAGACTTACAAACTTGCATGCTTACATTTCAGCCATACAATGATTGAGTACCCATCCCTCCACCAGTTCCCATTCTCCACCACCAATGTTCCCAGTATCCATCCCACCACCACGCCCTATCCTCCTGCCTCTATGGCAGGCGGGTTCCCTTTTTACTCTCTCTCTCCTTTAGGTTGTTGTGGTCAACAATGCAGGTATTAAGTGGCCATCATGTTCAGTTTATAGTCTACTTTCAGTACACATCTCCCATCCCAAGTGTGTCCTTTAAGCATCCTTTATTTATATTTTTTCAATTTTTTTTCTTCAAGCATCCTTTATTTGGTGGTCCCTTCTCTGAACTGCCTTTTCCCCAGTATGTGAAATCGGCTTCCAAGCTGTGGAGCAATACTCCTGCTCCTTATCTCTACCTTGGGTGTTAGTCTCCCATTTTGTTACTTTATATTCCACAAATGAGTGTAATCTTTCTATGTCTGTCCCTCTCTTTCTGACTCATTTCACTTAGCATGATACTCTCCATGTTAATCCATGTTAATACATGCAAATTTCATGACGTCATCTTTTTCTAACAGCTACATAGTATTCCATTGTGTAGATGTACCAAAGTTTCTTTAGCCAGTCATCTGTTCTCGGGCACTTGGTTTTTTTCCTGATTCCAGCTATTGTAAATAGTGCTGCAATGAACATAGAGGTGCAGAGGTCATTTTGACTATAGTTTTATGCCTCTCTGGGATATATTCCCAGGAGTGGTATTGCTGGGTCAAATGGGAGCTCAATTTCTAATTTTTTTGAGAAACATCTATAATTTTTTTCTAAAAGGGCTGAACCAGTTGGCATTTCCACCAGCAGTGTAGAAGAGTCCCTTTCTCCTCACATCCACAACTGCAGTGGTTGCTTTTGTTCTTTTGGATGTGTGCCAGTCTCTGTGGTGTGAGATGATACCTCATTTCACTTTTTCTATATAAAACTGGCTTAATTATCTTTGTAATTGTTCTGTGTGCATTTTTTTAATTTTTATTTTTATATCATGATTAAGTATAACTTTATTTAGCAGGATCTTATATGTCTTATACTTTGCTATGGATAAGCCTTGTCAGTGTTGGGTTCCAGGCTGCCTAATTTACAGTTTTTTCTAGTTTGTGAATTGACAGAAAGCTTAAATACAGTTCTCAAGAACTTTTCGTGAAAAATATGCTATTTCTTGTTGTCATGAATTTATAATCCACTGACTATACCACCATGGTTAGAAAAGTAGTAGTTTTCTAAGGCTGTCCTCTTATTTGTGTGATATTTGATTCCATCTAATGGAATTTCACCAATAGAATTTGCCTGTAAAAATCCAACATCCCAACCCACTCAGAAAAATAGCAACACCTTTTATCTCTCCAACTGAATCCACAGTTCCTTTCTTAGGTCATTTGCACAGAACAAGGAATTTTTGAGGCCAATAAAGTCAAAGAACTTTAAGATTAAAATATATATTAGACTATAATGACCTGATAATATACATTCAGCTTTAGATTAACAGAATATATTTGGAATATCTCATTACAAAGAGAACACAAGAAGGTCCAAATGGCAAGATATATAATAACATTGTATTTTTTCCTCCATTACTGGGAAAATGACAACAAAGGCTAAGAGATATACAGAGAGTCAACTAATTAGTGATTTTAGAAGTACCTGTATCTGAATAAAATTACACACAAACAATATAACATAGAAAATATCTCAATATATTTGTAGTTTGTCCAAAGATATAATACAAAGTTTTCTAAAAATTAGAGCTGGAGAAATAATGTCTCTAAAAATGTGATTTGACCTTCCTATAGCTTATCCTGGGCTCGTGTTCTTTCCATGTTTCTTATGACCACTTTAAACCTCATTTCCTTCTGTCTGTGACCCCCTTGACTCCTTGCATAGAAACATACTTCTCTTTCAAATTCCCTGATTCGATCTTATTTCCCTAGGGGAAAAAGAAATAGAAAAAGGAAGCTGAGGGTGACAAAAATAGGACAAGATATAGTAGAATAGCCACATCTTACTTAATATTATTTATGTTGAAATGCTCACCTACATACATATCTTCACATTTCCATTCCAGTTACACTCTGTAGACAGGAAAGCAGCTTGACCTCCAAAAGACTGCATGTGCTATTGATTTTGTGTGTTAATTTGTGTGTTCTGATCCAGGGCTGGAGCAATAACACAGCCGTAGGGTGTTCGCCTTTCATGCAGCCGACCCTCCTCGAGAGCCCGGCAAGCTACTGAGAGTATAGCGCCTGCACGGCAGAGCCTGGCAAGCTATGTGTGGCATATTGGATATGCCAAAAACAGTAACAATAAGTCTCATATTGAGAGACGTTACTGGTGCCCGCTCGAACAAATCGATGAACAATGGGATGACAGTGACAATGACAATTCTGATACCATCCACAAAAAATTTTACATAAGACACTGCTACATGCATTACAGTATTTTTAAAAATGTTAATGTTTAGCGGTTATGTTGTGTTATTAAATGTTTTAGACACAAAACAAATAGACTCCTATATCCTAAAGTCAGCTTTGAGTATGTGGATGCTTCCAAGTATCTCTATAGTATAAAAAAAGGAATCATTTTTGATGTGTATGATTCTCAGAATTCAAGCTTCAAGAGAAAAGTAAATGGCATTTTATGTGAATATACACACTAAACTCTGCCAGGGCACTAGTAAATGTCTCCGTGAGTTTCCTTACACATAATCATTAACTCTGAAGGAAAGTTAGAAAGGTAGAAAAAAATGTTGGAAGAAGAAAGATTTATTATTTTGTTGGTTTATCTCTAATTCTATATTTTTTTCAAATGCCCAAGTAGCATAACTCTTGGTTAAAAAATAAATTAGCAAGTGGTAAATAATATATCAGGAAGAATTGAGAAATTAAAAAAGATTCAAGTAGATAATAATTTTTCAAAAGTTCAATTTAATGCCTCAAGAGCCTTTACTGTCAGATTAATCAAAGAATTTTAATCAGTATGTTTAATATATGTTGTTTATTAACACATATTTCTTGAGGATTAATATCCAACACTTCACAATTCCCATATACAGCATCAGCATTTACAGTCCTCCAGACATCCCAGGGTAATTTGATGTGTGTCCTTTCCTTAGAGTCTCTTGTCTCACACTGAAGTGCTATCTGTTAATTAATAGAAACTAGGCAGAAGTTAGAAAAAAAAGGGTAATAATATGTATATATTTAACCACAGATCCTCTCCATTTTGCCTGCCCTCGTGTCCTACGGATGGACCCAGTGGAGTGCTGCTGTGTGAAGCCTCCCGTGTCTCTTCAGGTGTTGCCAGACTCCCTGGGATGCATGCACGTTGCTCTCTCAAGCAGGCCCTGGTTACACTTGCTTGATTCAGTGTTGTATGATGGTGATGGGCTGGAGCGATAGCACAGCAGGTACGGTCTTTGCCTTGCACACGGCTGACCTATGTTTGATTCCTCCATCTTTCTCGGAGAGCGCAGCAAGCTACCGAGAGTTTCCTGCCCACACGGCAGAGCCCGGCAAGCTACCTGTGGTGTATTCAATATGCCCAAAACAGTAACAACAAGCCTCACAATGGAGACATTACTGGTGCCCGCTCGAGCAAATCAATGAGCAATGGGATGACAGCGATACAGTGATTTAAATTTATATTTACATCCTAAGCATTACAAAAGACTTTATTACATATTCACCTGTATCTTTCCTTAAGCAAATATATTTTTTTCAGCTGACAAAGAGATTAATACCATGTTTGGAACAGAATTTTAAGTAAAACACTTTTGCTGAACTATAAACTTAAATTGGTGGTTAAACGTTACTTCTTAACTAGAACTGGTACAATATGTAATAAACTGTCAAAACAAATTGGTTTTACTGTGTGTGTATGTGTGTGCACATGTGTGCTTGTGTGTGTGTACGTGCGCATGCGCACACGTGCGCACAGTGGTGGGGGGCTCTGGGTCACACCTACTGAGCTCATTATAGGACTTTGAGTCATCTCTCATATCCTCAGCCCCCTAAATTGATTTATAGCAATGTCAGTTTTATTCACTAAAACCAAAACCAGCAAATGATTGAACAAAGAACATCGGTATAATATTAAATGACCCCTTATAGAATTAAAACTAGGCAACAGCTACAATAAAAATAGGCACAATATTTAATTTTTTAAATAAACACAAACAGAATTTAAAGTTCTGTGCTTTATACATTTACTGTTTTAAATTCAAATTAATAATTGTTTGAATGTTACTAAAAGAGACTTTATGGAGAGGGTTACTAGTGCCCGCTCAAGGAAATCGATGAGCAATGGGATGACAGTGCCACAACAATGCTGTGTTACTAACAGATGTCTTCATTTTCTTTCTGTTAAGTGACCAAAACATTTAACATTTTTTGTAATTGTTCTACCAAATATAAACATAAAATAATTACATACCAAGATTTTTAGATAGCTAGAAGCAAGAGTTAAAATATCTCACAGGAATGTAGAGGATTTAAGGTGAACACGTTTCCATTGTTAAGTCAAGGTCATCCTTTTTAAAAACAATCTTGCCATGATAGGCCCTAGGAGGTGTGGTGTTGGAGAGTGATTTGAGAGGCTTTAGGAGCAGTTGAGTTGAGGACAGAGATGTGTTCCAAGTAAATTAGTAGCCATAACCAGACCATATTGTTTCATAATCAAATTCCACAAATTCTTCCCTGCTGGGAAGCCTGCAAGAAATGATTGCACATCCCATATTTTTCTCAATGATCTTGTGCACTAAAGAGCAGAAAATTTCCCATCTTTATATAACAAGTCATGCAGACACAATTTTAAGCTGCAATGTGTAGCATTAACTATGAATCAAATCAAAAACAAACTGAGTTACATACATAAATGGAGAAAAGTGGTTCTTAAAAGTTACAAATTTCAGTTTAGGAAATTTTTGAAATAAATTTAACACCCATGATAAAGAGTAAGAAAACATGGAGTTGTGGAGATAGTTCAAAGGGCTAGTGCACTTGCTTGCATGCAAGATTACCAGGTCCAGTCCCCAGCACCATATGGTCCACCAAGCACTGACAGAAATAAACCCTGAATGTCACCAGGTGTGGCTCCTACACCAAATATTTTCAATAAAATGATCCATTTATCTAACACACACACACACACACACACACACACACACACACACACCAGAATGAAAAATAACTTAGGACATGTTAGAGGGAGCAAGATCACATAGAGTTGAGAGAAGACACAACATTTCACTTGGTTCCTCAGTTTAAGATCCACCAAAACTTTAAACAGATGATAAAAAATAAATAGACTATATAGATAATCCATTGCTATCATCTATTATCGCACTTCTTTATGTGCTCACGTGCATACATCTCCAGGGCACTGAGATATTCATTTTCATGGAAAAGTTTTTGGGTTTTTTTGTTTGTTTGTTTTGAAGGGGTTATGCCACACCCAGTTTTTCTTAGGTTTTACTCACGGCTCTGTGTTCAGGGATTATTCCTGGCAATGTTGAGGGCCCTGTACGTGGTGGCAGGGATTTGAACCAGAATCAGCCACATGCATGGCGAGTGCCTTACTTTCTATTCTCTTTCATAAGGCTGTGGATATATCTCTAATATTTTCTTCACTGACATTCCCAATGCCTACAACAATAGCTAACACATACTATGGGTTTAACCAAGATGTGTCAGCTGAAAAATTTGATAAGCAATTAACTTTTGTTTCCTATTGCCCCATTAAACATACGAATACATAGAGTTCACCTCCTCCCTTATTAACTATACAGATTATTTCCTAGTCCTTTGGGGGAAACTCTTTCACAATAAAATTTAACTAAGAAGTCAGATCTCAAGAAAAAATGGTAAAGAAGTTTTCTCCCTGTCTCCACCAACTGGGGTTGGGGTCAGTTGCATAAAAATATAGTAGAAATGGGGAGTTCTGGTCGAGATGGTGGCAGGAGCGGCAAGTGGCAGAGCTGGCAGAGGGACGGCAGCTCTCAGCACTCTGAACAGCCAATGGGGTCATAAAATTTCTGCATGAGCAACTCTGGGTGCCCCTTGGATATTTTGTCTCTGGGACAGTGCCATTAGATGAAATGGGCCTTGGAGCACTGGCAGAGTGGGACACATGAAGACAGTGGCTTTGGCTGCCAGCTGGAGGAGCTACTGCAAATTGAGGCGCCCTGGGAGGTAGCAGAGTTCAAACAAGTTTGAATAGGCTCTTTGGGTCCAAATCAGCACCGCAGAACTCAGGTCTGGGGGTGGAGGGGCACTCCACCTTGGAGCCCTGCCAATCCACTCTTGGCAGGGTGTCTTTTATGCTATTTCTTCCCTGGACAACCCTGTGCCACCTGCAGCATAGTATGAAGAAAAACCTACCTGAGCACCAATTGGAGACCCAGGATGGGGGGATGGGGGCATGTGCATCTTCATCAAGCTCTCCTGGACCAGTGGCTGCAGCTTGCCTAGAGTACCCAGGCCATGAATGATAGTAGCCATGGCAGCCCTGGCCCAGGTCTTGGTCTCTGTAGGGCTGCTGCTACTGTCACCACTGGGCACAGGGGGCATGGCATCCCTAGCAGGTCAACCTTGATCCCTGGGGAAAGTGCATCAGCAGCTTGATGGTGTCTTCAGGCTTCCTGATACCCCAAGTCATTGCTGTGCCTCTGGCCAGACTCCAACAACTCAGAAATAAGGTTCTTGAGATATTGAAGCTCAAAAAATTAAGTAAGTGTGAGCCACACCCACAAACCACGTCCAGCTCAACCATACAAGCTCATTTATAGGTCTTGCTTGAAACCCAGAAATAAACCTTGAAAGTGATCTCGGACCATGCAAGGCTGACCAGACTGGGATAGATCAGAGGGGGGGGGGGGGCGGGTTAGCCTGGTGCCCACCAAAACAGAGCCCCCCAGCAGTCACTTGCTCCCACAATCCAAAATCGCCACCATGCCCCCAACCAGACTCTACCATCTCAGGATGAACCTCATTGAGATAATAATATGCTGAAAATTTGGGTATGTGGGTTTTGGTGAATAAAATCTCCAGGCTTTCTTGGAGTCACTAGGCTACTTCCTCTCATCTCTCTGTACTTCCAAAGGTCATAGCAATCACACGTGCACCCCAAAGCTGCCATGCAGTTAAAATAAGTCAACTGTACCTTCCCAATAAAAATACTGAATGCCCTGAATAAACACGATGACCGTTTAGTAGTTGTAATGCAAACCATAAAGCACAAAAAAAGAGAAAGAGAGATAGAAAGACAGAGAGACAGAGACACAGAGACACAAAGAGAGACAGAGACAGAGACACAGAGAGAAAAAATGTGCCTGACTTTGAGATAGGTGGTAGAGGTTGGTGGGAGGGAAACTGGGGACATTGGTGATGGTAAATGTACACTGGGGGATGAATGGGGGATGGAATATTGTAAGACTAAAACCCAATCATGAATAGCTTTGCGATTGTCTATATCATGGTGATGAAATTTAAAAAATAGCACAATATGAGAAAAAAATTCATTTATAATAGAAATGTATCTACTTTTTATGTGAGCAACACTACCTTAGGGAAATGTCAAAGCCTTCTAGAACTTTCAGATGTTTGTGAAGCTGAATTTCTCGTGTAGGTGCTTTTTAAGTTCTAGGAAGTTTCCTTATTCGACCCTAGGAATTGTAGCTCCTGTGACATTCGTATTATCACTCCTTGGGTCTGTAGCTTCTGATCTTACTTACAGTTTTTATACTTGGTAGCACACTTGGCAGTTTGGTCGCCTTACCCTGGAAGGAGAACCCTTTAAGTAAATTTTTTTTGAAACTGGAATCAATACACTGCCTATGATTCAGTGTTCACACCTTTTTTGACTTACATTGGTGGAGAATGCAGTTTCTCCTCAAATCATGCAATCAGTTTCCAAATAAAATGTGCAATCTTGGGACCAGAGAGGTAGTACAGCAGATAAAGTACTTGTCTTGCTTGCTGCCAATCCTGATTTGATCACCAGTACTGCATATAGTCACCCTCAACCAAGCATCACGAGAAGTAATCTCTGAGCACAAAGTCAGAAGTTCTGAGTACTGCTAAATTGTGGCCCAAGCACCCCAAATAAATAAATATATAAATAAATAATTTTTGAGCTTGATTTTTATCTTGGTTGTCTGCATCAAACCTTGGTTTTTACTGATTGTACTTGGTTTTTACTGTACTGAGACTCGACACCACGGATGACGGCAGCTCCGTGAGGCTTTTCTTTGGTTGTGTGAAACCCCGGTTTCGGCCCCCAGAGCCCCGGCAGTGGAAGACCTCTGGAATCCAGCCACAGCTGTGCTCAAGGACACGCTCCATATGTTCGGATGAGAATCACACATTAAGGAAACGGTAGAGGAACCCAGGTGTGCGGGACCCGGGGCTGAGATCACACCTGCTTGGATCAAGACTGGGCCTCCTCCACTTAGATCCATCATTTTCTAGTAGCTAGGCAGTCACACCCACAAACTGCCCCTGGTGCCCTGTAATCCCACCAACGGCCAACATCCAGAGACTATAAAACAAAGCTCCCAGAACCCCGTGGTTGCATTTATGGCCACGCAACCTCTTATAGCCTAGTTCTTCCTCTCAGAGCACCTGACAAGGTACTGAGAGCATCCTATCTTCACGGTAGAGCCTGGCAAGCTCTCTGTGGCATATTCGATATGCCAAATACAGTAACAATGATGAGTCTCATTCCCCTTACCCTAAAAGAGCCTCCAATGCAGCACTGCTGGGAAGAACAAGTAAAGAGAGGCTGCTAAAATCTCAGGGCTAGGACGAATGGGGAAGTTATTGGTGCCCATTGGAGCAAATCGATAATGAACGGGATAACAGTGATACAGTGATACTTGTTTTTTAAGTTAAAAGTTCAATTTAGGGCCTGGAGTGATAGCACAGTGGGTAGGGCGTTTGCCTTGCACGTGGCTGACCTGGGTTTGAATCCCAGCATCCCATATGGTCCCCTGAGCACCGCCAGGGGCAATTCCTGAGTGTAGAGCCAGGAGTGACAACTGTGCATCGCTAGGTGTGACCCAAAAAGAAAAAAGAAAAAAATCGATTTAATAGTTGGCTATACACATGTAAATATACAGTCAGGGGATGACAAACATGTGTTAGTTACAAGTCAAGATAAATACCTAAAGAGATCCCAAGATGAAGAGTTTTCAAGTTGAATGAGTATCTGCTTTTGGTTAGTGATACGTGCCAAAGGAGTAGGAACAGGAACTTGCATTGGACAGGGTTTGAGAGGACAGATGCCATGTTTGTCTTATCCATACTATGCCTCCTGCTCCAGCAACATGTCTGGGATCACAGAAATAAGTCAAATATATAAACAAAAGGATACAAATGCCAATGAGTGGCAATGTGTATATACAGTTAAATGACTTAGTTATGTTTGTATATTAACTTTAAATGCATGACAGAACTATTCAATAAACTAAACGTATTTCAGAAACCATTGTTGAGTTCCACTATTTTCAAGCAATTGTTCTTAACTTTATGAAAATAATTTTTTTTTCTTTTTGGGTCACATCTGGCAATGCACAGGGGTCATTCCTGGCTTATGCACTCAGGAATTACCTCTGGCGGTGCTCAGGGGACCATATGGGATGCTGGGATTCGAACCCAGGTCGGCCGCGTGCAAGGCAAACGCCCTACCTGCTGTGCTATCACTCCAGCCCCTATGAAAATAATTTATAAACCCAAGTCATCATAATTTCTTGAGATATTAGTAAATGTATAAATTTGAATTGAATTCAAATAACAATTATTACCATTTTAATATCCTTTTCAAAGAGATGCCAAAAGAATACCAGTTGTTGGTTATGTTGCAGACAAACTATGATTTTAAGTAAAGTTGAGTCAAGTTTTCAGGGGATCAAAATTTGTGAGAGCACTATAAAGAAAAATGATGTATAGGAAGATATGAATATATTTATAACTTTATGACCCTAGGTGTCCATTATTTGATAATACTTTAAAATTATTCATGTTTGATTTTCTGGTATTAAATTAATAACGGGCTTAATGGTCATGTTAAGTAATTGATGATACCAATCCGAAGATACTGTTGAGAACACAATGCCCATAAAAATGTAACTGTAGTTTTATTGTAAAAGATGAACTAATGAGAATGATGAGTTTAAAATATTAATTAAACCAGGAGTTCTGCAGAGGCAGAATCAGGATAAGTAATTTAGGGAAACCCTGCATAGAAAATATCTTCATAAGAAAGAATGCCATAAACGTGGCACTTAAACTACACATAAATATTTAGCTTTTAAAAAACTTTTCACTAGAGTATTTAATTTTTAGAAAACATACCCTGTGTTGCAGACTGTAAAAGATATCTAGGTGTTATGTAGATTAACACTGAAGTTAGATAAAAGAAAATGATAAGTAAAGGTTAAAAACAGTAGGGTCACACAAATCTAGTGATAATAGATGATGATAAAAGTTTTCAAATAATTTATCAGTGTTTCAAGTCAGAGAGAGGAGATAGGAAAGGAAAACAAATAGTTTAGGAAACAGGATATTTATATTTGTTTTCATTCACTGGCAATACTTGGACCTCAGGGTAAATTCTTTCAATTCTGAGTTTGGGTTTTCATCTATGTACAAAGAGCAGGCAATGCTCCATAATTCCTTAAAGAATTTTAGGAAGTGCAAATTTTAGAAAGGAAGCTTGACTATCAGATGCCTCCAATAGGAAGAAAATACACTTCAATGGAAAATACATGCTATTGTTGTACATGCACACATGGAAAGAAGCATCTGCCTCCTACTGTCAAAAGTCACTACCAGCTGGAAATGCAGGTGACATGAGTAATGCTAGACTGATAGATAGCACAGGTCACCCCTGTCAGCAACCAAAGGGCACCTTTGCCAGTAGTTTCCAGTGGCTTCATTTGTACTTATGAAAAATATATCCCTTTGACAATGACAGCAGTGGCTTAACTCTGAACTTGGCAGAACAGTCTCAAATATGTTAATTTTTCAGTGTGGCAAGCCTTGCCACAATTACCTTCTTGATAATGAATCCACAGATGGGAAGAAATGACTATGGGGCTTTAATCCATTTTAAAGACGATTAATATTATTATTGGAGTGCAGCAAATGGAACACGGAAAGGAAAGAATTTTTGAAAACCATTTTCAAAATTTGAACGAGGAGGGCAAGAGCTCCTTAGTCTGAATTTGTCCTGAAGCCCATCCTAAAGCAGAGAGGATGGACCTTTCGACAAGGCTTTGCACTATTTACTAGGTCAGATTTAGAGAGTCATATTGTAGGATTCACAAAGATCAACTTGACACCGACTCTGCACATCTGTCTCATCCTAAGGCTGTGCTAGGCTCTGGTGGTGAAGACAGAAATAGAGACGCTTATCCTTCAAATCTTTTCATCAATCATTTCTGGCTTGCTGAAGCATTGCCCAGAACCAATGATACTTTATCTGAGCACTTTGCCGCACTGAACACCTCCACAGATGCTATTGATAAGGAACCCCAGGACTCTCTGCAGAGAAGAATTCATAAGTTCAGTCCAAAACTCAGCACTCATAATCCAGTATGTGGCCTGGCCATACTCTCCATTTGTCCTGAAGACTGGCCTTTTTTGTGTATTAAGATTCTACTATCCCTACCATTGGGACTGGAGCTCTACCCTAAGAACATAACTTTTAACGCTAAAACTTGGACACATGAAACTTCGATCCACAGTCCTCTGACCTCACAGAAGATACATACACCTGCTCCAGCCTTCAGCTAATGAATAGAGACCCTAAAGTTTGGCTTCTGAAACTAAGTGAAAGCAATCAGCTCACTGCATTTTTACCAATATCCTTCCTGCTTCCACATCTGGTTTAACAGGTTAGACCTCTGAAACAGCAACCTCTACCCTATTTGTTAAAGGAGTTCCAACTCTTCCTCAGGCATTGTTACGCAAAACACAGCCTTCCCCAGGAAGAGACCAGCACCTTCATGAGACTATCTCCACAGTAAAAATTCTTATCAGCAGATTTTTCTCTCTGCTACTATTTTTTTCCCTCCCTCCCTGTGGAGGACCCAGTAAATCTCACCAATAAGGATATGAATAATCAATATATGTGAAACAGTTAGGAAGTACAGTACACATTATATAATGCACAACAAATTAAATACGACCAATGGTCAGTTCATATTAGAGCCTACATATACTGCAGAAGAATGGGAAAAGAAACACAGGGCTTATGAAAATTAATTGCATGACTCCTCAGAGTAGTCACTTTAAGATTTCTGATTGAGTCAATGCCTAATAGCTCCTTTTAAAAATGGAATTTATAAAAAAAAAATAAAAAAAAATAAAAAAATAAAAAAAAAAATAAAAATGGAATTTATGAAATATTATTACTTTTGATAAGGAAGGTCTTTGTAATTTCATTTAAATAATTTTTTCAGATAAGAATTTTTATCATATTCAAAATATAAAATGCTTCAATTAGATTTCTTGATGAGCATAATAATTTTTTAACCCCCTAAAAATAACATTATTTAAAACTCTAAGCTGGAGGCTTGATAGCAGTTAAGTCACTTGCTTTGCACACAGCTGAGCCAGGTTTCAAACATGGCACCACATAGAGTCCCCCAAGCCCCCCGGGAGTCATCCCTGAATACAAAGCCAGGGGTAAACCCTGAATCCCACTGGCCAAGAATAAGGACAAGACCTGAGCCCTAAGAACAAAACAAATAGGTTCCAAGATGAAGTTATTTGTGAGTTGCATTTCTATGTACCTTATTAAGTCTCTACTACTTCCTGCTGGAGAGATACAGCCATAAGATACTCACCTTGCATGGGGCTGACCCAAGTTCTAACCCTGACACCTATACCAGGAGTGATCCATGCAGTGAGAGCCAGGAGTAAGCCCTGCGCACAGCCAGATGTAACCTAAAAACAAATAAAATCTCTGTTGCCACTAATTTTGATGCTCGAACAAGGGAGTATATATGAGCACACAGATTGGTTACTGTTGTTTGACTGAAGACAGTTTCCCAAAAAGTCAGCTGAGCCTAGCACAGTCTAAATTCAGCTTTGTAGATTGAATCTTCACAGTAAAAAAAAGGAACACACATTAGAGGAATAGAAGGTTCAAATTTAACCTCCTTCCTCCTGTGCAATCTCCTCTCCCTAAGGTATGCTGGGATTGTTTTTCTAAAGGTACTTTAATACTCACAAATTTGTTCCCTGAACCACTTTATTTAGATGACTGTCTCTTCTTTCTTATGAGTCTTTGGAGGGAGGGTGCTCACTTAGTGGTGCTCAGTGGCTATTCCTTAAAAAAACTTCTGAAATCCATAAAATATATGTATACTCTTTTTCCCTCTTTCTCTCTGTGTTTCTCACCAAGAAATTATCTATCTGTATTTATATATAATTTTTGCTGACTTATTTCAAAGTACAGAACTCATGACCCCAAATACTTCAGCACATTTCTCCAGGGTAAAGATATGCTCTTGAATAACCACAACACAATGGCCACTTTGTAAACTCAATATTCCGTACAATAGAATTTTTATCAATATTCATTATAACATTAACTTTTTCTCATACATTATAGAACTCAGGATTTGACATTACAGCAATTTATATTATAGTACTTACTATGACATGCTTTACCAGTTTTATCTTTAGCGTTCCAGTATTAAGCAGGAGTTGTAAGCTTGTAATGACACAGGCTACATTGGGCAAATTTTTTAAATCACTATACGTTCTGTATAAGCACAGTGCTTAGCACAAAAAAAATACTTGGAAATTATATGACAAAAGACAGGTTGGAAATCATTTACCATTCTTTTCCACATTGACATTGACCAAGCAAGACATTTTTGACATCCTGATATTTCTTACTTAAAAAGTTGAAACGGACTCATGCATTATTTTCTTCAAATTCTTACTTCCTAGATGAGATCCTAAAAGGAAATTTGTCAGTATCACAAAGCCAGGGAGAGCTATGCTGGACCTGTGGACCAAGAGTACATCCCTAACTCTAGGGCACTGTGGATTTTCCAGCACCTAATTGCCTCACTCAGCCACCTCCAACACCCATTACAAAATATGTAAAACGAACATCTTTCAATCTTTTATCCTTACTCAGCATAAGCTAAATTGGGCAAATTTGCTCAGGAAAAGAACAAGTACAATTTAGTATCTTGCACTTTTCTTCTCTGCTCTGAGCCATTCATATCTAGAAAAACAATCATGGTACTGAAAAAAACATTCATAATTGAGATAGATGTGGATCTCCTATCACAGAGCATCAAACAACAAGCTATTTTCCAACATCACACGGGACATTGTGCAGTGTGTAACTGGAGAGTTGCAACATGAATATCACAATCAACTCAACAATTAGCATTTTCTGAGACAATAGACACATTAATGGTTGGGAGAGTAGCAAACACTCTAAACAGAGACCCATTGAACCACCACTTACTGGTTGCTTTAGTTCCTCTTATGTAGGCTTAGTGAGCAAAGATGAACATTAGGGAAAATATATTTGAAAATTCATCAGAAAAAAATTTATTCAAGTAATATAATTTTCCAAAACTACACTTTAAAGAAAACAATATTAATTTTAAGGTTTAATGTCTACTGATTTCCACTGACATACAAATTCCCTGACATCCATCATGTCATAAAATATATAAATTAATACATGTTATCATTTTATTAATTTGAAAAAATGGTTTATATCTCAAAAAGGGACTTTATTTTACTTTTTACAATTGCGCCCTAGTAAAATGATCCATTTTCTACATAAATTATTAAATCACAGATTCCATGTGATAGGAAAGGGAAAGCAACATTTCTTTGAAATTTAAAAATCTAAAAGATAAATTCCATTTTTCTCCAGAGTGTTAAACAGATGAAATCTCCAAAATACTATTCACTTCATGAAGGAATTTCCTCTCTCTTATAAAATGTATAGCTATTGATGAAAAAATAGAACACATGTCATGAGTCCCTAAAAAATTACATATGAAGAAATGTATTGTGGGAGTAAAAGGAGGACTGTAGTTAATGAGGAGCCTGGCTCAGCTCGGACCATCTCATGGCAGAGCTAAAATACCAGTTATTCAAGTACAATGTGTTTTAAGCAGAATATTTTGGGATTTGGGCCTACATGTTCCTCCTTCACTAGACAGTCAGGAATCGTCATGTACATCTCATTGAAATTTAAAATTCTCATAGTGCATCAGTTGTCTTGAAAGTGGCATACTCAATATTTGCTGAGAGAAGAAAGGAAGGAAGAAAAGAGAAGAGGAAAATCCAGAAACCACCCAATGAGGTGGCCAAGGAGAGGGCTCAGATATTTAAAGATACCACCTTGCAAACATGAGGTTCTAAACTCAGTCCCAAGAGCCCCCATAGTCTGTAGATGATGAGCCTGAGTGTCTGGGATTCACAGCACCAAATGCTGTGATTTCCAACACAAGTATGGTGTGTGTACAACAACTAAAGATAGACAAGTACTGGGGTTAGAAGCGTAATTTCTGGTGAATATATGTGTAACACACAGCAACCCTCAGGAACACACACACACACACACACACACACACACAATGAATACAAGCACCACCACTAAATGAGTATGACCTCCAATAAGTTTGCAATCAGCACAACCAGATGTGTCCTTTGGTAAGCACTACAACCAAGTATGTGATTGTCATCACAATCACAACAGAAACAAAAGGAAGGAAAGGGGTGGAGAGAGATTTTTTAAAAAAAAGATCATTCAGGAGAAATATCTTATATTCCTGTTGTATAACTTCTGGCTGTTCACTTAGGTAATTTCTGTTCCTCAAATTTCTTTCCTCATCCTCGGAAAGCCCCACAGGGAATCTTACTTATAAAAATCAACTGCAGGGTTCCTTCTCTTCCAGAGTATCTTAACCATCCTTGTCAAATAGACAGAAAGTCTTCTCCTGGAGTGCTGATGCTAGCCGTATATCATACACCTTCACATATGCTTTGTATCCACTGGGGCATAAACTCCCCAAGGCCTTCGCAGTCAGCCCCCATGCCAAACACATGGACTTTCTCCTCCTCCTGTGGCTGACCTTCTTCACCAATCACTAGCCACCAAAACCTCTTCCTCTTTGCAAGGAAGCTCTCTTCAGCTGCACTGACTGCAACGCTCCTCACTGAGGCTTCCATAAGCATACTACCTCTCCTCCTGGTCTGAGAATCCTGCTCTTCTTAGGGTTTTCATATGTCCCCCCAGTTAGTGAAGAAAATATCCTCAACCTGTAAATTGATATCTGTACTAACAATTCAGTCCCAAGTCACTGCCTACCTCACTTACAGATGAGTTCCTTGCTCACACCCATCCAAATGCTTTTAGTCTAAGAAGGAAGGATGGAAGGGACTCAACATTCTACTAGTTATTGTTTGTACCTTTATATATGTGTATTGAAGGACATTATCAGCATGTCTATAAAGAAATTAAGAAAGACTATTATCTTATCTACTTACTAAATTATACACATTCATCTATGAAAATTCCTGATCCAAAGGGCAGAATAATACATACATCTGAGATTCTCCAAAGGTTTTAATTTATTAAGAATAATATTTATATTACCATTCCATGATAGCCCAACCAATATTAAATTTAATCTATATAATTATATTATATGTAATAAATTATTTAACAATATAATTAGTATAATAAATTTTATGTAATAGATTATGGTTAAGTAATCCTTTTACTTCTAATACATTTTGAGATTTGTTCAGTTTCCCTTTTTATATTCTAGTATTCTTTTTTATATTTGGTAGATACCTTCAATGAAAAGCCCATAATGAATGATGTTGTTTTATTTCAAACTAAATCATTTCTATAAGCTTTGTGACAAAACTGTGGCTTAAATCTACAACATTAAGTTGACAATAAAATGTCCATTTTCAAAAAAGATTTGTTTTGAAAGGCTCATAAACTTCTGACATAACACTAGCTGCTAAAAATGAATTTCCTTTTATATCTCAGCATTTAAAAAACTGAAGAAAAGTTTATTCTTATAATAAATTCATACTAAAGAAATATAAATTTTAAATAGGGAAAGCCAAAATATTAGAAGGTGAAGTTAATATAAAGCATACTATTGTTATTTAATTTGTAATAGAGCATCCTCTGAAAATGTTGGTTGTGGTTGACTTACCAGTGAAATTTTGTTATGGTTATGTTGGTTTATGATTATCCAAATATTATGAAAGCATCGTAAAATGCATCATAGATTCCTATGGAAAATAATGGAGACAGATGACCTGTTCTAGTGTTCAGATTTTGAGGTAATTAGAAAAATTACAAATTAAAAGATGAGGGAAAGAAGAGGGAATTGGTGGATGAAAAATGAATAGTCTTCACTATCTACACTCAAACTAAAATTAGTTTCTTGAGCAGTTAGACTAAGTAAACACTGGTTGATTCATTTATAAGTGGTGACCTCTATTCTGGTAAGGATCATTTAGATATTTACAATACCAATACTACTGAGGCAGATAAACTATGGGCAATTGACAAGACACATCCTTGTCTCTTTCCTCATGTAGCACTGCACTGTCGCACTGTCCTAGCACTGTTGTCCCATTGTTCATCGATTTGCTCGAATGGGCACCAGTAACATCTCCATTGTGAGACTTGTTATTACTGCTTTTGGCATATCAAATACGCCATGGATAGCTTGCCAGGCTCTGCTGTGCGGGCGGGATACTCTTAGTAGCTTTCGGGCTCTCTGAGAGAGACGGAGGAATCAAACCCAGGTCGGCCAAGAGCAAGGCAAATGCCCTACCTGCTGTGGCATCGCTCTAGTCCTCTGCCTTTCCTCATATATGAGGGCTAAAGCACATGATTTCTCAGGCCTTATAGAGAAACATAAGGCCTGGACCAGATATTCCCCACATCTGATTTACATGATCACTTAGTGATAGTGTTCATACTGTATTGAGTTTAACAAAGTGGCACTTCCCTTAATGCACATGATACTCAAATATCATTTGTCCAAGTGTTTCAAATAGATACTTCTTTCATTGTGTGGGTCTGGTTAAACAATGTATGGACACTTTATATTTTATGCTCTATAAACTTTTGTTATGTTTGGAACTTCTAGTGCCTGGATGTTTATAAGGTAAAAATCTTAATCTGTTGGTGAAATGATGGACTCGAATTTAGTTCTTTTTCTACCAAGTACTTTGAAACCTTCTTTCTAAAAAATTATAAATCAGAGAAATTCACCCAGGATTTTCACAATGTTTATTAGGCGTCATCCTCCTCAGATGATTTGTCCATCAAACAGAAGCTCTAAATTCTTATGTTTTTGTATGCAATTCTCATTTTTAAAGCAGATCCTTGCCTCTCTCCAGCAAAACCCTGAGGATTCTCTATCATCAAGTGCCTACAATAACACGTATTGTGTTTCTAATCAGATTAGCATGCTTTAATCACTGTCTTTATCTCTGTGGCTTATTTCATACTAATTAAAGCTAGTAAATTTTCCACTGCTAATTTAATTAACAGAGCATGTCATGTTTGTCAGGTATCATCTTTCTTGCTTCATTCACATATTTACACAGAGCCTAAGTATGCAGGTGATTCATTTAAATCCTCATTCTAGGAGGCAGCAATGATGCCCATCTCTGATCAATGACAAGTTTTTATCTCCTTGGAAGCATTTTTCTATGTAATGGGGGCTATGAATACCAACACTAACAAGCTGGTCTTTTACTCTGTGCTCGAGCTGATCTGGACTTGGAATAACTTCAATCTGTCAGAAACAATTCCAAACCTATGGTCCCAACATAGTATAAAAAATAATCATTTCAACAAATAAACTTGTCAGAAAAAGTGAAAATCAAGAAGACTTGTTTGTACTACCTCGGGAATTGCAGTTATGGTCTAGCTACAAAACCTACATTCTCATTAAAACTCTGTTTTATTATGGGGCTGGAGCAATAGCACAGTGGGGTAGGGCGTTTGCCTTGCAAGCGGGCGACCCGGGTTCGATTCCCAGCATCCCATATGGTCCCCTGAGCACCGCCAGGGGTGATTCCTGAGTGCAGAGCCAGGAGTAACCCCTGTGCATTGCCAGGTGTGACCCAAAAAGCAAAAAAAAAAAAACAAAAAAAAAAACCTCTTCTATGTTATATATTCAGAAACAAACAAATTTCAGATATACCCAATTTACAAATTATAAGTTGTATTCATGAAAGTATTTCAATATTTTTTCCCACTATGGCTGCAGTGATTATTTTTTCTAACTGTTTCAAAAAAAGATTTTGATCCATGACTACTGGCTGAAGGTTTAAAACTACTCACCAAAGGCCTACATCTTGGGAGGCAGTCAATTCCACTTGCTGATATATGCCACGATTACTCTGTTCTTTCTTCTCATCTACTTCCAAATTCACCAGTTTACTAAAATATCCCAATTGTTTTTATAATAGCAGTGACAGGAGGGACTCTAATGCAGATGGTGATCTACATCACATGGGGAAAAGACAGGAATGAATTAATTTTGACTATTATAAATTTGGAGTAAAGCTTCATCTCCCAAGCAAAACTTGGCATCTGCTTAAATTTTCTCCCCGGGGAAACAATTACATGATTTGGCTATTTATTCAATAGTAATGTATCTTGATGTCAGGGTGCCCTGATACATAGACATGGACATGCCTAAAAGCATAAAGTGTCATTTCAAACAAGTTCTAAATACGCCTTCAGATTTGCCCTCTATGAACTACCATAAGATTACCACACTCGGGGCTGGAGCGATAGCATAGCGGGTAGGGCGTTTGCCTTGCATGAGGCAGACCCGGGTTTGATTCCCAGCATCCCATATGGTCCCCTGAGCACCACCAAGAGTGGTTTCTGGGTGCAGAGCCAGGAGTAACCCCTGTGCATCACCAGGAGTGACCCAAAAAAAAAAAAAAAGATTACCACACTCTCAGAGTGTATCATGATAAGTTTGGAAGGGATTGGAAATCTTCCATTGTTCTTATTGAAGAAATTAAAGGGTTTTTTTTTTAAAATTGAGAACTTTGGGAACCCTAAAGAAAAAGTAAGGGACTAACTTTTTTAGTCTCTAAGGTTAGCTACTAGATAAAATGTGGGGTTCTATTGATTGGAAACTTGTGTTAAGAGTGAGCTTCAACTACTATAGACTGTTGCACTGAAAGAACTGGATGATTCAGCTTTGACTTACCCAGAAACCGATTTTTTCACATTCAGTGCCACTAATTCCTTAAAAATGTTAAACAACAACAAAGGGGAAAAAATGTTGTGGATTTACCCTTTCAATGGCTTCAATAGGACCATATATCCTTGTCTTTATCTTTGCTAGAATGCCCCCAAGTTGATTCTGGTCTTGTCTTGTCACATTGGCCAAAAGAGACACAAACAAATACTTGAAAAATCTTCCCTCTTGTTGTCATTGGTACCCTGATGCCATGGGGCATGCTCAGGCTAGTCTGATGGGTGATGAGAAATGTCTGGTCTAGGTATCTCCCATCACTACAGCTGACAACCAGTCATCTTCCAGAAGCTGAACTGCAAATGGACATGCAGCTGGCCATAAATGCATGACTTCGACTAAGAGGAAAAAATCCTCAGCTAAGCACATTCCAAACTGCTGACTCACGAACTTGTAAACTAAATAAATGACTCTATGTTCAAGACACTAATTTTGATGTGTTTTGTTTTGTTGTAAACATGAACTATACAAGAGACAAGAAAAAGACCCAAATACATCTAGAGAGGCATAAAGGAAGTGAGCATCTTTTCAAACAATTTTTTTCAGGAATGGAAAATAGATCATTATTTATAGCAAAGAAAGTAGTAGAAGAAGAATGATTTGACTGCTAAAAGTAAAGAATGAAAAAGACAAAAACAGAATAAAAACTGGGAGATAACTCACTGGGCCAGTGCACATGGTTTGCATGAGGCAAGCCCAGGTTTAATTCTCAGCACTATATATGGTCCCTTAACAACACTGGGATCTATGCCTGAGAACTGAGCCCCTGAGCACTGCCAGCTGTGGCCCATAATTCTAGTTTTTAAAAAGTTGAGGAATGAAGTAGGAGAATTTTCATTATTCAATTTCAAAACTCACTGGAGGAATCAGAGAGGTAGTTCAGCAGGTAGGGTGTGGTTTTGCACACAGCCAATCCAGTTCAAGCCCCAGCAACTCATGCCAGTGCTCAGAGTCAAGCCAGGGGTAATTGCTGAGCTCAGAGTCAGGAGGAAGCCCTGAGTACAGAGAGGTGTGACCCAAAGCAAATAACAACAATAATAATAATGATTGAAAAAGCTTACTCTAGAGCTATAATAACCAAGGCAATGTGATTAGCATAATAAAGAACACATATATTAGTGCAACGGAATTGAAGAATCAAAAATAAATAATGGGGGCCAGAGATAGTAGAGATGGTAGGTTGTTTCCACAAGTTTGATCTCTGGCAGCAGACAGTCTCTTGCCTGCACGTCTGGCTGTCTTCCCCGGGGGCCTTTCGGAGGGGATGGTCTCCAGCTTCCCTCCCTGACGTGAGCAGAGCTCCCGGTGGCCTAAGACCACTGGAACATAGCCACAGCCATGGTCAAGGCCCCTCTCTACATGTTCGGACAAGCCTCAAGCATGAAAGGTAGTGGCAGAGGAACCCAAGTGTGTTGGACCCAGGACTGAGATCTCCAAGCCTGCTTGGATCGGGACTGTGCTTCTTCTGCCCAGATTTCCCATTTTCCAGTAGCTAGGCGGTCACACCCAGGGACTTCCCCCGGTGCCATGTAATCTCATCAACAGCCAACATCCAGAGACTTAAAAGCAAGCTCATGGAAGTGCCGATATCTTATAGCCTAATTCTCCCTCTGGGAGAAACTGGCAAGCTACTGAGAGTTTCCTGCCCACATGGAAGAGCCTCACAAACTCCCCATGGTGTATTCATATGCCAAAAACAGTAACAAGCTGGGGCTCATTCCCCTGACCCTGAAAGAGCCTCCAACGCGGCATCGTTGGGAAGGATGAATAGAGAGAGGCTTCTAAAATCTCAGGGCTAGGACTAATGGAGATGTTACTGAGACTGCTGGAGAAATTCGACAATCAATGGGATGATGATGATGATGATGATGATGATGATGATGATGATGATGATGATGATGATGTGATGATGATCTCTGGCACCACAAAGACCTCTAAGGCCAGCCAGGAGTAATCTCTGACAACAGAGTCAGAAGGAAGGCCTGAACACCCCGGATTATGGCCCAAAGCTTACCAAAAAAAACCCAAAACAAACAAACAAAACTTAGAAGAGTAAAGGATTTAAACAGACAAATGACATAAAAGCACCTGAAAATATGTGCAACATTATAAATCCTTAGAAATATTCAAATCAAAACTAGAATAAGATTCTACTTCTATCTACTTCTCATATTAGGATAGTTGTCATATTAGGACATGTTAGTTGTCATATCAATGCTTGTCATATTAGGATAGTTTTATCAAAATCCTGATAATAAGTATAGACAAGGAGAAGATGAAGCCACCATGCATTTTTGAAGGATATGAAGTGATGTGATCATTTGGAAAGCTATTTGTTTCTTAACAGAAGTTTAAAATATACAACAGTTAGATTCTTGGTGTGTCCCAAGAGAATATATGTTTACAAACATTTGTACCAATGTTCATCACAGAATATTCATGAGAGCCAAAAAACGAAATGATCCAAATGTTTATCATTGTGAATTAACTTAAAATGGTATACCCATACATTAGAATATTATTCATTGATAAGAAATAACTAGTAACTAGTAACTACTACAACAAAGATGACCCTTGAAAAAATGAAATACTTAAAAATTTATTTTTAAAAGTAATTTGTTTTATTATTTATATTAAATTATTAGAAAAGTAAAACCACTTACTTCTTTGAGCAGAGAGTAATCAGTACTTGCCTAAAAATGGAAATGAGAAGAAACTGTAACTGTTCACAGGGAGCTTATACGTGTGATGGAAACATCCTAAACCAAATTGTATTGATGCAGACAGAATTTCATAAGATCACTAAAAAGATTTAGCTGCATTAACCCAATGGTATATTTTCAGGTAAGTTAATATTCTTGGAGAGCCAGGCAAGCTACCCAGAGTATCTCACCCGCATGGCATATTCAATATGCCAAAAACAGTAACAACAAGTCTCAAAATGGAGACATTACTGGTGCCCCTTTGAACAAATCGATGAACAACAGGATGACAGTGATAGCAAAATATTACTTCGTTAAAATTTGAAACAAGGAAGTTTTGGGACAAATCCTGAAGAAGGAAGAGGGTTAAAAAGAAATTGGTATGTACTTGGATAAATATGATTTGAAAATTGGCTCTAGATGAAAACCAGTCTTTGAAAATGAACCCAGAGTAATGCCTTCATGTGCATGTGTATTCATGAAGGATGCATTGAAAGGAGAGCATCTTCTTTGCCTTTGTTGTACCTTAGGAAAATGACCATTTCATACCACAATTACTCCAAGCAGGGCGACTGGACAGCAGGGAACCCATGACTGCCCACAGCAGGCTTGAAAGGCCAGCAGGACGGAATGATGTATGTCTAATGGATACAGGTTGTAGCCAGATCTGTAAAATCACTTACCTCAGCCCATACTCACTCCCCCATTCTGTCAATACCCTCCACACACCTCAACATGGTCAGTTACCTCCCTCTGTCCAGATGCACAAGTTCAAATTAGGGAATATGAAGGTGGTCTCAATGGAACATATGGTTTCGTTTTGCCGATTTGGTCCAGTTGTTTGAAAACATATTGTCTTAAAGTAGCATGCTATTCATCATATTTCAGTATCTTTCAGTAGAAGTTTGAAAGGGGGAAAACATCATCCATTTTCCAATTTAATCTTACTTGCTCAAATTTGAGAAATAAACTGTTTTATAACTTTACAATGAAAAAGAAGATTGGACCGTGTTTGTGTTTTACTACCATCATAAGAATATGCATTGTTGTGATGAGTTAAACTTGGCAAGAATCCAAACGATCATGCAACTTAGAGCAACATACATAAGTCCATGAAACAACGCTCCCCCCTCCCCACATCTGCCAAAGACAGACAGTGCAGCAACCACACCCAGACGAATGAAAGTTTATTCCATTTATAAAGATTTCCAGGGGAAAGGATCATAGGAATGTTTGGCCCTTAAGGCATTTAGTCTGTCTGAGAAATTCATTTTACATAGGAAGATGATAGAAACAAAGAGAACACGATCGTCTGGCTGCCAAATCCAGGGCTTTTTATTATTATTATCATCATCATTCTGAAATACAAAGGACAAAATGGAAGATAAAATTCATGCACTGTGTCTGGTGTGTTTCTGATTAATGAAACAGACCCTTATATTTTATTAAGGTTAAGCAAGCTAGCCCAGCCAGGAGCAGTTTTGCATTTTAATTTGGAGAATTTTGACAAGAATAAAGCTGCTCAACATAAAGAAGTTAAAGTCGAGTATTATTTTTCCTACAGTTGTACTGTACATTTCTCCCCAACTATTTCACTGAAGGAATTGTCATTTAGCCAGTGAGAGATAGTCCCATAAATTTAAAGTATTTATGAAGCATTTTCAATTATTATTTGGAGATATAGAACATCCCTCAGCATTAATAGAAAAAGTCAGTTCACAAGTGGTTGAAAATGAGAAAGACTGAATAATAAAAAATAGTTATTTGAATATATATCAAATATAAGTAAGCTTCCAGGCATATTTTAATTTAAAGGAAATCAATGCTTTTTAAAAATAATTTTAATTACTCAGATTGCCTATTGTAATTATGAGCTAGGTCACATTCTAGCTTTTTCTAATGAAATGTGATCATTTGCTCAAATTGTTCTCTTCTCAGTGGGTAATGGGCACAAACCAACCTTGGGGGGTGAAAAAAAGAAGACTATTCCACAAAATGAATATTTCTCCTTGCTTTAATTTGCAGCTAAAAAACAAACAAGGACTGTGGGAGAGAACTGAGCAAGAGCCAGCTTCCTAAAGGCCCACTGGCAAAGAGAGAGCAAACGCTCTGTTCATCTGATGTCTGTACAGAGCCAGAAGCAACCGAGAGAAAGCCAGTCTCCTTGAAGGACCAACTGACTCCCGCACTCAGCCACCACCCGAAGCACAGAGCTGCAGAGGAAGCAAGCTCTGCAGGAATTGCTCATATGTTCTTTTGTCACCATCATCTCTCTTCCAATCCTCACCTTCGCCCATGTCGACAAGAGCTAATATATAAATAAATGCAGAAATTACAAAGTCAAGTTCTGTCTAAGGTTAATATTATTTCTCCCATATTTGCCTTCTCACCGAAAAAGTAGTAACATAAGTGGAGCATGCTGGGGATGGGAGATGTCAGCCTGACTTCAGGACCCAGGTGAAGGCAAGAGAAGAGGCCTGGCTGCCGGCATAGTGCTTTGAGAGACTGCCAAGTCTCCTGCTCTGTAATATACGAAGTCAGGAAGCAAGTCAGACAAATCTTCCTTAAGGGGGAATGGGAAAACCTGGGAGTGTGGTTCTGTGGGGCTAGAGTCACTCTGGTGAGGATGATTAGGGCCACAATCAATTCATGGCCGCAGCAAAGATAAAGCAAGTGTGGTGGCGATTTGCTCACTTAATATCCCGGGGCTGAGGCATCTGCCCAGTGTGCTATGCACAAGTTACATCAAATGACAGACATCTGAGCACTAGTACCTGGGTTTAAAAGTCCAATGTGTCCTGTGTGGGTCCAGAAACCAGGTACCCAGCTCAGTCTTAAAATGCCACTAAAGAAATTACAGCATACCAAGTAAAGTGTGGGTTTAACTGACTAGGATATTTAGAGGTGGTGTGTGTTAGGGGGGTGGGGTATACTCTGCAGTGCTCTGAGATCAAACTGGCATTGTGCTCAGATGGCACTTTCAGCTCTATGGCCAGGGCCAGACCTGGAGGATTCTTGGGAACTGATATGCCATGCAGAATTTTCTCTAGGGCCCCTGAATTGGATAATTTATCTCCAGTTAAAAGTAACAGCATTTAGAGCAGAGGCAAATGTTGGTTTTCAAGAATTGTGTCATTAAGGTTTTACTTATTTATTTTTATCCTTAGCACAGAGAACTACTTGATTAGAGATTAAAAATTCTCTTCAGAATTTGGCTAATTTTCTGAAGATTTGAATAAGACACATTAACAAGAGGTTAAGAAAAATATGCAGTGTGGTAGAAAGGAGTTCATATAGAAGAAAATGGATTGCCATAAAGGGACAGAGATTATCACAAATGTATTGCAGTTAGCTATAAGAAAGAGTTCCCCATAACAGAATTTGAAAATAGTGAACAAATATGAGAGGAGTCCACCACTCTCTGCCCAGATGTGGCCCTGAGCAACTGCACATGAATGGCTTCTCCGTTCCTGAACACCCATGATCCCGGAGGTCCACTAACTACTTTCAGCACCCAGGGGCTTCTTGCAGAAATGCCTCTAGACTGTGAACTAAACTATGGCCCCATGCCGTCCCTGGAGGGGAAAGTTTTTCTCTCTTAACCTTTCTTTTTGGCAATGGCGTGGTGACCGCCATTTATAAGGCCCACTAAAGAGGGGTACAAGCTTGCAGTGATGTGACTTCTGGCAGAAATTTCTCTGGACTTAATTACTAAAATACCAGAAATCACATGGTCTTCATTTGCTCTTCATTCTCAGCAAGGGAAAACAAATTATCAAATAATGCCTTTTCTGATTCCAAATAATAATAGTGGGTTTTCTGTTGAAATATTGAATGTAATCAAAGTAAAGAGAAAGTAAAGTGAAAATCATCAGCCACACAGGTGGGGGGTGGGGTGGGATGGGAGGTATACTGGAGTTTCCGGTGGTGAAACATGTGTACTGGTGAAGGGATGGGTGTTTCACCATTGTATGACTGAGACTTAAACCTAAAGGCTTTGTAACTTTTCACACGGTTATTCAATAAAAAATTTAAAAACTTTAAAAAAATATGAGAGGAGTCTTTAAACAAACAGTAAGCATTAGACTTAAATCAAAAATTAGAATATCCTCTTAATTTTTAAAATCCTGTATGTTCTTATATGGCATTGTAATATATATTTTGTGCTCTTTCTATCTTAAACATCATATTATTTTACATGACTACTATTATTATATTACTGTAATTATTAACACTTATAGATACTAAAAATGAGACGTGTGAATTAAATAACTTAGTTCTACTGATCTCCTGACTGTAAGAGCCGAGATCTGAACTTGAGCTCTTGATGTAAAATATCTTGCTTTATCCTTGCCTCCACCTCTCCATATGATTCCTAAAGAATTGGATTCTATAAATGCTTCCTCACACTTCATTCCTAAAAGTTATCTGTGGTCATTACATAATGATGTTGGTTGATGAGAGTAGGAGCTAGACTATAGCTAATTTTTGAGTTCTCCCAGTATAGTTTAGAACCTTCAAAGCCCCATATTGTTCACATACCTCTAAAAATATGTGTTATGTGTCTAGATGATCTCAGCTCATTCTCCCTGATTTCCTGAATCCATTAAGGATTGAAGACTGAAGAAGTAAGCAGAAAGGGTGGAGTTGCCAGCTATCCTTTATAAGAACTTCTGGGACACAGACCCGAGATAAACAAAGTCTATTGGGAAGTTTCCTAAAGATTAATACCCATGAAAAGTTGAGGAAAATACGATTAGGAATAAAAGTTGAATTATGATATAGTGGTGACAAAAGTTTGCAAACTCTTCCCTTCATCTGCCAACACTCCTGGTAGTCGGTGGAATAAGTCTCTATATCCTAAAAGAAGTAGGCAAATAGCAGCAGTCACAGCTACCAGATCTACACCTGCTAGGCATCTGCCTAGACCAGCCTGACTCAGCAAAGCAAAGACATAGTTCATTCAATAATCAGTAGCCTTTCTGAGGGGTTATCCAGCCTGCAAGCAGCACAAAGAAACTAATTTATTCAGTTACTCTCTGAGAAAATAGCAGTCTGACACCCTTAAAGGAAGATTTTCTTAAAGATCCAAATAAGTGATGAAGTTCTGTCAATTGTAAGGATTTTACTGCATAGGTTTATGGACTTGATGGGGTTTGGTTGAGTAATGCTCCAATTAGGCCACTTCTTCAAATGTACTCCCTAAACATTAACCTGAGAAATATGCACTGCTATGTTCACTGAAGCACTTAGTACAATAGTCAGAATATGAAAACAATGCAAATTTCCAACAGAAGATAAATAGATAAAGAAGTTGTGGTATGGGAAGTGGAGCCATAGTGCAGTGGATAGGGCTTTTGCCTTGCATGCAGTCAATCTGGGTTCCATTCCTGGACCCCAGAAATAATCCCTGTGTGCAGAGCCAGGATTAAGACCTGTGTATTGCCAGGTATGCACCACTGTTCTTGGGTGGCAAAAAACATTAATAAATTGATGGGAGAAGGTGGGTCAATGAAGATGAGATCCGAGGTGACAGAAGCATATTGGTGGAGGGTCATGGGTACTTTGGTGGTGGTGTGCAGTAACTTTGTACAGCAGTATTATAGCCATAGTACTTAAATTCCAACAGAACATTCTTAAGTGTTTTTTTAAAAAACTGGAACGCTATATTCAGCCCTCTCTCAAGGCCTGCATTTATGAAAGGTTTTACAGAGCATTTCAGAAGGGGAGAAGTGAAAGAAGAAAAGTTGATGTCAACCAGATTGAGCCAGGGTATAACATCCAGACACAATCTGATCTGATTGCTTGATGTTGAACAGGAAGTTGAACACTGAGTTGAAGTCACACCTATGTTATATAAAGGACTAGATTTTCCTTTATCAAAGAGTTGAGTATCAACAGTTGGGATATTTTCATCCTAAAATTTCTTTGTATTCAATGGTTGCCATATACTGAAGAGATTTAATAAAAATTTAATAAGTACATACTATGCACCAAGCAGAACTCAAGTCACTGAGACCAAAAATTTACTGAAATAGTATTATCAAACATTAAAATTCATATTACTAGAGACACATAAATGGCGAGTTATAAGCACTTTGATAAATTCTCCCACCGAGAAATGAACAAATTGGTATGAAAGCCCAAAGGAAAGACATGATAAATACACGTGTTTTCCTGTATTTCCTGGGAAAAAAGGCAGGTGTTGAATGCTGGGCACATTGAATTTGAATTCCTGGGACGATGTATTCTAGCAACTCTGTCTTCTTGGCTTCAGCTAACAGCTGCTGCTTATGGTGTCATCCTAATCGGGCAGTAGAGTAGGAGAAATATTCAAGGTCTTCCGAGATAGTTTTTATAAAATACCTAAACAAAATTTGACATTTTCCTCCAAGGAACACAGTTACTTGAAAGAACATAAGAGCCATTATACCCTTTCATTTGTCCAGGCCTGTGGCAATAATCTAAACCTCTCTGATTTACACATCCTTTGTTATTAAGGGAAATTGGTTTGGATTTCAAAACCACGGTTTACACCCATGTCTACCCCCTTTCACTCACACTCCCCCTTCAACCTATTCCCTCCACCCCCACCAAACCAAATAAAACAAAACAATTATTTCCTCTTTGAAAAGATGCTTAGACTTCCGTGCATGCATCAACAACTTAATTTTTGTTGGGCGTTTTTTTGAAAATGGTAGTGAGAAGACAAGACGCAACGCACCTCTTCAAAAGCAGTGTAATGTCTGACTATGTGTTTATCCAGCCACTTGGGAAAACTGTTTCGGATGGCCGGTTGTGGGTAGCTCAGACTTCCTCAGCTCCCTCCCACTCAGGCCAAACATTCCTTTCCTGAGGCAGCAAGAAGCCTGAGGAGAGGGGCACAGTGTAAGATGAGAGACTAGGCCGCCTCTCTGGAGCCCTTCATCACCAGGAAGTCCAGAAACAGGAGCTCAGGGCCACTATTTCCCACAAAGGCAAAGGGTGATTTGAGGCCTTTCAACGTACAAAAAAAGTGTTGTGTGACTTTTTGAAGCTAAGATTTGACATGAAGGGAAGGGAGGAAAGGGAGTCGAAGAAACTTTCCCACTCATGGGGAACTTGGCATGAGACTCCGAAGGCTGTATATTCTTAAACACCGAGAGCTACTTTTTCATAACTTTCCTGTCAGGATGAATTAAGGAAAGAATTAAGTATAAGAAAACCATTGTTTTCAGTCTGTACTGTTATATTATTTGCTTTCCGCGAAGTGAAGTTCACAAACGAGTTAAAGCATACTCTTTCAAACGTGTGAGATTTCTAGTCATCAGAAATACACGCTAGTGCCTGGGGAAGGCCCATTTCCTAGCCGGGGCCAGTTCCAGCTCGTCCATGTCCTGTTATTTTCAGGAAACATCAACCAGACCTTTATCCCCACTGAAGTTGGAATGGTTTTTGGCTGCCATGCAAATATGGAAAGGACACCGAGGCGGGCACAGAAACCAAACTGGAGGAGACACATTTGAATTCCAAAGCAATCTGGCAGGACCGCTGGGGTGGCCCAGTGTGTGGCTGCCACGGTGAATTTTGCAGCTGTCTGCCCTGACTAAAACCAGCCTGCGGTGGCCTCTTAATTGCAGACACGCCCCTCACTGAATCCTCTCTTCCGTGTAATGCTGATCATCGACCAAGAAGCAAAATAACTGTTCGAAAACATTTAACTGGAATCCTGTGGGAATACTACTAATGATAATATCAATATGTCTATTTTCTAGGATTTTCAAACAGGTCAGGCTTGGGGAGGGCCACCTGAAAGACATTTTCTTCAATGATAATTCTGTGGAGTAAGCAGAAGCAGCTCATTCCCTAGACAATCAAATGCAAGGAAGTAAAATGACTGAACTGCGGTCATGTAATTACCAACTTATGAAGGTTGTATTTAAACCTAGTATTTCTGACTCACTCTAAGTCTCTGAGATAATACTCACTAGTACCATGCATTGAGCACTTCCAGTATACCCAGGGTTCCACTACATATATACTACAAAGTACCAGACTGAATCCCCAACAGAATCTTTGATATTCAGTATGCAATTACCATCTTAAAAATCTTTTTTAGCGTCCAAGAGCCCTAGTTCAGTTCTAATACCCTGAGCAACTTGAGCATTGCAGGATGCAGTCCTGAAGGCTCCCGGCTCTGTACAGGGTTGTCCAGGTACCCCAGGTACATCAGGGTCCAAACAGATCACATCTGTGAACCTTGAGCTGACCTGATAGCCTGGTTGGCAGAGAATGGCTGGTGGGACCCCTGGATCTCCTGAGTAGCAGTTCGTAACCCCACTCACACGCCCACTCTCTTTTAAAAAAAATAGCGTTAAAGCACCAGGATTTACAAAGCCATTCCTAGTTTAGTTTTAGACGTACCAATCCCTCCACCAGGATTCCCGGATCTCCTCCCACCCCCAGTCTTTCTTCTTAGAGGTAAAAATTTTAAAGAGGTAAGATTTTGAATGGTTACAATTTTCTGGGCTACAGTAGCCAGGCTCGATCTTTGTTTCCTCATTTTGCTCAGGATTAGAAGATGTTGTCTCCAACTTGACAGTTTTATAAGCCTCTGTAGAAATATTAGCAATCATTGTGCTCTCTGTGCATCTTTTACTTTCCAAGAATAATGACTGCATGAAACTGATGATAGTGATTGAAAGATCAAATTTTGGAAACATCTCACCCTGATTCGGAATCTAGGTTCTGTCACATATGAGCTATATGACTGTAGATACTATTTAATCTTTCTAAGCTTCCATTCTTTCATTTGTAAATTATAGATAATAATACCTAACTCAAACATTCTTATAGTACAAATCAAATCAGACCCTGTCCATAAAACACTTAGTACTGTGCCTGGCATCTATCAAGTACAAAGTAATTTGTGACTGTAGTTATTTTAAAACAATAAGTAATCACATTTTATTGACTACATCTGTTAAGATTCAGTATAACTGCTGTTACAAGAAGGAAAAAGAAACAGACATAAGAAGATAAATACGGACTTCTCTCCCATGTAAAGAAGCACAGATCTGGTCTCTGGCACATGTATGGTGACTGTGTAGTAGTATTAGGGAAACCCAGAATATTGTCTTTATTTTAACATTTAGACAATGGCTTCTACTCCCAGAGAAATACAACGCATGCTTTGAGACTGCTATGGCTTAAATCATATTCGACTCTTGGAATTAAGGGAGAAAGGGAAACCAAGGACTTGATAAGGTAATATAGGGTTTAGGGTATATGCCTTGCATCCCAGACAGGCACCTAAGTTAGGTTTGATACCCAGCATCACAGGACCACCACAAAATATCTGGCTGTCACCATGGAGACCCCAGAGCATCATTGGCTTGAACATTAAGGTCCCTGTTACTGCAGAGCTTGAGAGTCTCTCAGGCCAAAACACTTAATCACTAGCTAGATTGGCCAAACATTCCTTTGGGTGGAGGGGCGGGGAGGTAGCTTAAGTGATACAGCATATGCCTTGTGTGTTCAAGTCCCTCAGTTAGATTCCTGGTACAACATTTGCTTTCCCCACTAAATACTGGTGGCGTAACCCTGAAGACTACAGAACCCCACTAGGTAGAGGCCCCAGAAGCATAGTACAAAACATTATAAAAGAGAACCAGGAGCGTTTTTCTGTGGCAGAGTATTTGCCTTGCATGTGTGAAGTCTTGGGTTCAGTTTTCAGTGCTGCAGAGAATCAAGAAATAAACAGAACTCCTCTGAACAGTTAGCTACCTTTCCAAAGTCTTGTGCAACCCATTTTCTCATCTCATTTCTCAGATCTTCATTATATGACCACATTACATGTCAAGAAAACTTAGATATTTAGGCTCTTATTCAAGGAAAAATTAAGCTGAAAAGTATCAGCTTGTTTCTAAGGAGGACTGATAAGAGGAATATTGGAGAAGGCATTTCACAGTTTGCGTTACATTGAAAAATCAGAACATGTCAGGGATGGATGGAATATAAGCGACACTTAAAGAATCTTAATGAGCCTAATAAATATTAGTAACTCTTGGTTTCATTATTTCATTTTCAAAATGAGTGAACTCTCATCCAGGGAGATGCATAAGAGATTGTGCAGTGAATTAACAGAGGTGCCCAAATAGAATTCAGATCTTCTGACTTGTCTAACACATTTTCCACCAAATTTACTGTCTCTAAATATGACTTTAAAAAATACTATTTTGAGGACATTAAGTATTTTAGACTTTTTGTTTTTGCTTTTTGCGTCACACCTGGCGATGCACAGGGGTTACTCCTGGCTCTGCACTCAGGAACTACCCCTGGCCGTGCTCAGGGGACCATATGGGATGCTGGGATTTGAACCCGGGTCGGCCGCGTGCAAGGCAAATGCCCTACCCGCTGTGCTATCGCTCCAGCCCGAGACTTTTTGTTTTTGACTTCTCCACATTGGTTAATTGCTAGCTGGGAAAGGGGTTGGAGGGATGATTGCACAGTTACTGTGCACTTGTCTTGCATGTGGTTGCCTATCTGGATTCAATCCCTGGCACCCCATATTGTTCCCTGAGCACTGCCAGGAGTGATTCCATGAGCACAGAGCCAGAAGTAAATCCTGAGCACTGCAGGTGGAACCCCCAAACAAACAACAAAAATTGTCACTACTTGATACAGTGTCCTTTTTAAAACACTATTCGTAATCACTAATAGCTCGTTTACCAAAGCCAGTTAATACTATTCTGACACTTAGTTTATCTATAGGTATTATTTGTAAACCATTATTATTTTACTCTCCTTTCAAATTCTTTCATTCCTTTCTTAGTCTAAAAATCTATTCTTTGAAGATGTAGCTTGTCCTTCCTGAGGCAATTCTGTACAGAAATAATGTCGAGTTTGTAACTCACAAGTAAGCTTTTAGTGCTATGTAGGGAAATTAATTCATACCATTCTATCTCATTTAAACTAAAGCCTGTGAGATACTTGATTGTATGCAATCCTCTGTGCCTTTTTAGTATACTGCTAAGAAACCTTTAATGTCTTGAAGTAAGAAGCTGCATATTGCTCTAACACCCCTTCCTAAGAGCACAAGCAGAGAGAGATTAGAATTATAGGTCCAGTTCAGTTTAGGTAGTATCAGTGTATATTAGGTAGAGTGAATTTTCTTGCTCCTAATTAAAGGAGTTTTAATCACAATGAATAAAGAAAGCATAAAAATACATGTGGTGTAAGGAAAGAAATCATAAATATTTAGTTAAAAGGAAGTTGAGTTGGAAAAAAAAATTATGTAGTCACTCTAGGTTGTCATACCTTCCAGGCAGGATTTCAAAGGAAAACATAAGAATTCTCTCGGCACTTGAGAAAGCTGGATTTACCTCAATCACAGATGACATTTTAAATGATTTAGTATGGAATTCCAAATATTAACAGCACATCTTCTTTGGTAAAATGTTGACCCTAAGTTGCTAAGAGGAAAGAAAAAAGACAACTGGATACAAATACAGCCAATAAAAGGTACACTTTTTGAAATAATATACAGTTTTGAATTTTAGAAAACTTATACTAGATAATAATAGTTAAAATCTTGGATGGGAGTATTGTGAGGATTTCCTCTTTTTTAAAATGACTATTTTTAGGGGCTGGAGCAATAGCACAGTGGGTAGGGTGTTTGCCTTGCACGAGGCCAACCCGAGTTCGATTCCCAGCATCCTATATGGTCCCCTGAGCACTGCCAGGGGTAACTCCTGAGTGCAGAGCCAGGAGTTACCCCTGTGCATCGCTGGGTGTGACCCAAAAAGCAAATAGAAAAATAAATAAATAAATAAATGACTATTTTTATATACAAAGAGAAAAACTATGTATCTTTATATTTCAATTTTTTTCTTTGTTTCCCAAGCAGTGTTCAGGGGTCCTCGGGTTACTCAGTCAACAAGGCCAGCAGTTCAGTGATGGGACCCAAGGAAAGGGGGCTGATCAAACCAGCAGGGCCATACACAGCAATGTTCGGGGATTTCCAGAGCTATACCTGCAATTCATAGAGGCCACGTTGGTGCTACAGTTTAAACTGTAGCCAGTTGAATGCAAGGAATGCATTTTAACCTTTACCCTATCTCCACAGTCAATATATACCTACATTTCATTAAGTTAATTGAAAGGAGGGGTTTGGGAGCACACGCAGTGCCTCTGGGGGCTACTTCTTGCTCGGTGCTTGGGGATCATTCCCAGCTATTTTCTGAGGACCCTGCAATGCTAGAGATTGAGCCAAGGTCGGCCAGGTAGATTGTAATTTTAAAAGATACACCTGATGATGAACAACTTTCTTGGGATAGAATAAAATAAACTAATTCCCAAATGCACATGTTTATGAATGAACAAAAGCTATCCTTTGACAGATTTATGTTGTGTGGACAGAATGTGTGTTGTGTTGGGGAAAGTTATAACTCCATTTACTCAGTACATTTAGACTTTCTAAAGGGGCTACATAGCTAATTATTCACTTACTCTTATTTTTCTACCTCTGCTTTTATAAAATTTGAGGAAAAGGAGTTCTTTAGTTTTTCAAATGCCCAGGTACTATTATTTTTATTTGGAGTAATGCCAAACAAATGAAAAATAGAAAACACTAAATTAGTGTAAATTCATTACTATTAAATTTCTATTTTGTATTCTGAAAAGGAATGCCACAAGTAGATGACATATATATGTATTTACTCTAATAACACTGACAATGATTTTAATGCACTTTAATTGATAATCACAAGAAATTATTTTATTTTATTTTATTTTCATTCAAACATTGATTTTATTTTTTAAATTTTTTTATTTTTTTATTTATTCTTTTATTGAATCACCATGTGGAAAGTTACAAAGCTTTCAGGTTTAAGTCTGAATTATACAATGCTCAAACACCCATCCCTTCGCCAGTGCACATATCCCACCACCAAGAATCACAGTATACTTCTCCCTCACCTCCCCACCTTCCCAGCCCCCCACCCCGCCTCTGTAACTGATAAATTTCACTTTACTTTCACTTTACTTTGATTACATTCAATACAAAAAATAATTTTAAACACCAGAAACATCATAGCACAGTGTTAGGGCATTCTCCTTTCATGCGGCCGACCCGTGTTCAATTCCTCTGCCCCTCTCAGAGAGCCCAACAAGCTACCAAAGTATCTCGCCTGCATGGCAGTGCCTGGAAAGTTACCTATGGTGTATTGAGTATGCCAAAAACAGTAACAATAAGTCTCACAATGAGAGACGTTACTGGTGCCCACTTGAACAAATCAATGAGCAACGGGATGACAGTGACAGTGACAGTGACCAGAAACATCATAATTACAGAAAAGAACTGTTTAGTTTATCCATCAGGGTTCTTGCCCTGTCCATGGTGTTTTTAAGCTGTTACCTGCACGTACTTAATAAAAGAACGTTCTCCCTGAGGTCAGAAACAGCCTTGCACCTTCATTCCTCTTCAGCCCATATTTTCTAATCTGCTTCTCTGCCTGCCCTCCATGCCAAGGAGCAAGAGATGGAGATAGGTGGAGATACAGATAGACCCCATATCAGGAGAGTGAGTGACCAACCAGAAAGCTTTAGGTAGTATCTCACATGGTACAGCTGGAATTATAGATGCTGACTTCATGCTTCTAAAACTTTCTCCAAAGTAATTAATCGTATCTCAGGCCATTAAACTCCCTCAATCATAGACATACATGAATGCTCATTGTAGTGTTTGCTACTTCAAATCCTGGTTGTATTTTATCCTCATCCACATGTAAAAGGGATCTAATGAGCATAGAATATGTTGCCTCTGTGCCCATTTCTGGTTGAACCTGGCAGTAGAATCCACAGAATTCTGAATCCTCTTGGCTGAGAATCTTAGAAATAACTAAACCGTTTAGGAATAAAACAGTTTTTCTCCTCTATGAAGGACTGCCACTCTGGGATTTATTTGAATGAAGGATAAAGAAGCCTTCCAAGAAAGAGCTCATTCTAAATCTTGACCACATGACTGGCCACAATCCTTAAGAGATTTAGAAATGAAGAATGATAGAGTATAATGTCTGTTAAATTTGTTTCCAGCTCACTTTCAAAGGACAAAGAGAACTGTACATTAAAAAGTGAAAATATTGCATGAAAATCTCTGTAAATCAGTGGGGCATGGTAGAGTCATCTCAAGGTCCATCAAACAAACTAGGATCCAAAGGGAAGCAGCAGGTGAGGCAGGCACAGAGCAGAGCCCTGGGGGCAAACGAATTATGATTCAGAAATGTAGACTTAGTGCTTCCATTGAGATTTATTGATGAGTGAAATAATAGTTCTAACCTTAAGTCACCAAAAGAAGTGTGAATTCGTATTTTCGCAGATATACTTGATTCTCTTTGTGGTCAGCTGCTTATCAAGAGAACAGCTGGCATATGGTTGGCACTCTCTGATCAGTCTGAAATAAAACATTAATGCCTAAATTGTATATGTTATAATAACTTTTTTAAAAACCTTGTGTCTGTTAAAACTGTACCAGAGATCTTACTCATAAATTCTTTCCCTAGACAATTTCTGTGCTTCATCATTCCTATTGTCAATCTCCTTTGATGAAATGATTCCAGGAATTTATTTTACTTATAGGACTATTTCACCAGAAAACAAGGCTTCTCTTGGCTTATCTATTATTTCTTTTTGTAATTGGAGACCAGGTGCCCTGTTAGAGGCTAGATCATTCCTCCTGGAGACTAATTGCTAAATATTTGGTTCCTCAGAGGATTATTGTATCCAGCTCACACAAGCTCACTGACAGAATTCTAGATCAGGTTTGTGGTTACTGTTCTCTGTAATTTTCCACTTTCAAGTGAAATTACACCAGTTGTCAGGGACCTATACTTGACCCCATCCTCATTGTGTCTTTCATGGCATTATGTGATTGGATATGGAGAAAAAAAACCATATATGTGTAATGTTTAAGGCGCAGAGCTACAGGAATTTTATCAGGAGAGAAAATTAATCCATCATTTATTCTTTTCTTGTTGCCACCTAAAGAAAGGGCCACAAATTTAGTAGCTTAGGATAATGCTCTTTTGTAGTCAGAAGTTTAAGTTAGTCTCACTTAACTGAAGACACAATGTCAGCAAGATTGACTATTAATTTCTTCTTGGGTGAAATCCATTCCTTTTCCTATCACCACTTCTACATGCCACCTATGTTCTTTGACAAGCAGCCAATCCTCCGTCCTCAAAGACAGAAGTATAGTGTATTATTTCTATCATAATCACATCTCATTACCCCTCTGACTAGGGTATTTTTATATGGGCCCATAAGAACAATGTAGGGCAATCTCTCCATATAGAGAGCTTTACTTCTATCATATCTGCAGAGCTCTTTTGGATACATAAATTATTCACAGATTTATGAGATTGAAATGTGAAAAAAATTGGAGGGATTATTAGTCAGTTGAATACAACCAGCCAAAAAGTTGTTAGTGACCATTTTAAACAAGATTGCCAAAGAAATATAATCATTGACTATTTCATATATAATCTATTGATCCTATATCACATATATTTATATCTTATATTAAATACTTTTCTAAACATATAATAAATATATATAGTTATCATATATAACAAATATAAAACTTTAAAAAAAAATTTTAATTTTATTGAATCACTGTGAGATAATTACAAGCTTTCATGTTTGGGTTATAGTCTCACAATGACCAAACACCCATCCCTCCACCAGTGCACATTCCCCACCACCAAGGGGGTTATATCCCAGGTATACCCCCCCTTTCCCACCCTTCCCCTGCCTCTATGGCAGACAATATTCCCCATACACTCTCTCTACTTTTGGGCATTATAGCTTGAAACACAGACACTGAGAGGTCATCATATTTGGTCTATTATCTACTTCCGTCATGCATCTCCCATCCCAGCATCTCCCATCCCATGCATCTAGCCATCATTTTCTTAGTGATCCCTTCTCTATTCCATCTGCCTTCTCCCCTCCACTCATGAAGCAGTCTTCCAGCTATGGGGCAGTCCCCCTGGCCCTTGTATCTACTGTCCTTGGGTGTCAGCCTCATGTGATGTTATTTTATACTCCACAAATGAGTGCAGTCCCTCTATGTCTGTCCCTCTCTTTCTGACTCATTTCACTTAGCATGATACTCTCCATGTTTATCCATTTATAAGCAAATTTCATGACTTCATCTCTCCTAACAGCTGCATAGTATTCCATTGTGTAGATGTACCAAAGTTTCTTTAACCAGTCATCTGTTTCAGGGCACTCAGGTTGTTTCCATATTTTGGCTATTGTGAACAATGTTGCAATGAATATATAGGTACAGATGTCATTTCTACTGTACTTTTTTGCATCCTTGGGATATACTCCCAGAAGTTGTGTTGTGGGGTCAGATGGAAGCTCAATTTCTAGTTTTTGAAGGATTGTCCATATTGTTTTCCAGAAAGGCTGGACCAGTCGGCATTCTCACCCAACAGTGAAAGAGAGTCCCTTTTTCCCCACATCCATGTACACCAACATTGGGGAGAGTCATAAGCATTACTCAATGTATAAACCCAAATGTTATTTGGTTCTGGAAATACTCTTACAGATATACCCCTTAACAATGTTTAATCAGTTCTCTGGTCCAATCAGGTTATCATTATCATGTAAAATTAACCACTGCGATAATATTCTTTTATTTCTTTGGCTTTTTGGCCACATGTGGCAAATTCAGGGGTTACTCCTGACTCTGCACACAGAAATTACATGTCACAATCCTCAGTTGACTATATGGATGCCAGGGATCAAACTGAGGTCCGTTGCGTGCATGGCAAAAGCCTTACCTGCTGTACTATTGCTCTGGCCCCACATATTTTATATTCTAATAGGTATTTATATTCTATAGAAAGAAAATTATTCTTAGACTGCAAATGGGTTTATATTGTACAATCAATGAAAGAAAAATAGAAAATTTCTTGTGATTGTTACCTAATTTCTAGCTTTGGAATTATGGTGGTTATATTGATTTACAGTTTCTGGATGTTATCATCCAAGCTCCTGGAAGAGAGAGACACAGTCTCTTGCCCCCGCACCTGGCTGTCTTCAGTGGGGCCCTTTAGAAGGGATGGGTTGCATTTCCCTCCCCCCACCCCCAAGCCCCCAACTCCTGAGCAGAGCCTCAACAGTTGAGGACCTCCAGAACCCAGCCATGACCATGCTCAGGCCGCTCTCCACACATTCGGATGAACTTCATTCATGGGGGAGCCGGCAGAGGAACCCAGGTGTGCGGAACCTGGGCCTGAGATCTCCAAGACTGCTCAGATTGGGACTGGATCTCTTCCACCCAGATCCCCCATTTTCCAGTAGCTAGGCAGTCACACCCGGAGACTGCTCCCGGTGCCGTGTAATCTCATCAATGGCCAATATCCAGAGACTATAAAACCAAGATCCCAGAAGCACATGGGCCGCAGTATGGCCATGCAACATCTAATAGCCTAGTTCTCCCTCTTAGAGAACCTGAAAAGCTACTGAGAGTCTATTGCCCACTTAGGAGAGCCTGGCAAGCTCCCTGTGGCGTATTCATATCCAAAATACAGTAACAGATATATACATACCTCTTGGAGAGCCTGGCAAGCTACCGAGAGTATCCCACCTGCACGGCAGAGCCTGGCAAGCTACCCATGGCGTATTCAATATGCCAAAAACAGTAACAATAGGTCTCATTCCCCTGACTCTGTAAGAGCCTCCAATTGTTAGGAAAGACGAGTAAAGAGAGGCTGCTAAAATCTCAGGGCTGAGTGTAATAGAGACATAACTGGTGCCCACTCGAGTAAATCAACCAACACGATGACAGTGATACAGTGATATATTGATTTATAAAACTAGTAAACTCTAATTTCAACCTTTTCTTGAATAAATCAAGTTAATCCTGTTAACTTCCTTTTTCTTATTTACTTAGGTGGATCTGTCTTCCATTTCTCATTGTAGCAGAATAGTTCTGAATTACTGACATACAAATGGACATGTGGCCACTCATAATTATGATGTGAGAATCTATAATTCATAGGGCATCTGCTTCTGAAAGTTGAAGAGTAGTCTCCATGTTTGAATACAGAGAACAAAACCCAACAGAGTTTCAAATACAGCAAGGAATTTCTATAGTGCCATGTATTTCAGGTTTGTTGATGAAAATGGGATATACAGTAAGAGAATTGGAATGCATAAATACGTTTTGTCAATTGAAACAATGATTTAATATCATAGACCACAACTAATCAACATCTATATAATTGAGGTTTTTTAAAATTACATTATGAAAAACAAGAACTCAGTCTATTAAAAATTGATAATGATCTTTAAGATATCTTTGAAAACTAAATGTAGCAGTTATTTCTAGTCAATACTTTTTTAAAAAGCAAATTAACAAGGTAGTGAAATGAAGTAAAAAGAATATTAGATTTATAGCTAACAACTCCTATGTTTAACACTCTGATACTGATTAAAAGCATTCAGGCTAGAGAGATAGTACAGAGGGTAAGATGCTTGCCTTACATGTGGCTGATCAGGGTTCAATCCCTTGCATCCCATCTAGTCCCCTCAGTGCTATGGGGAGGAGTCATTTCTGAGTGTAGAGTCAGGAGTAACCCCTGAGCATCGCCAGGTGCTGCTTCAAAAAAATAAAAGTTAAGAACATTAAAACGTTTGTTTTCTCTGAGTCTGTTTTCTTATATATTAAGTGAATTATGTGAATTATATTGTCTCCTTCAAAAGATTCCTAGAATAAGTAAATAAAGTAGTACATAGCAAGTGCTTGTAAACGGTCACGTACAAAAGTCAGATATTATTATGAAGGACCCACTGTGGACTACAGCTTATTTAGAAATGTGAAACATTTTGCATTTTTAATTAAAAAATAATTGCGGTTTGTTAATTAAAAAGAAAATGTGGGGACTAGAGAAATAGCACAGCAAGTAAGGTGCTTGCTTTGCATGCAGCTGATCAGGGTTTAATCTGCAGCACTCCAGATGGCTCTGTAGCCCACCAGGAGTGATCCTTAAGTTCAGAGGCAGAAAGAAGCCCTGAACATAGCTAGGTTTTATAGCTGTGTTCAGGGCTTACTTAGTCTTAGAAAGCCAAAGTAATAGAAAAACAATAAAATCTAATTGTGTAATAACATTAAAAGTTGCCATAGTAACATCGCTCATTTCAGTCCCAGAAGACATTTCAAAACTTGCTATGTTGGTAAAGTTACAATTGGTACTTCATCTCAAGAAATACCAACTTCTATAACTGAAAAAATACTTTGATTAAAGTGTCAAAGTGACTATGAATGACAGCTAAGCTAAGTTAGCCAATTTATTTGTTGTAAATACAGACTGAAGAATAATTTTGAAGTAATTGCTAGGTATTAGAATGACAAAGAAAGTTGTGTAGAGGAGTCATTTAAATGACAGAGACCTACAAATGTTTTTATTTGGTATAAGTATATTAATTTAATAAAAATTTTCATGAGCAGACTCTCAAGTGAAATTTTCTAGAAAATCAAACCCAGGGACGCCAGTTGTGTAAAAACACAAAAAAGAAAGGGAAGGAGGGGGCACCTCACCAGGCACAAGGCACACGGCAGCAGCGCTCTGTCTCTCCCGCCGCCCACGCTCCGTAGTCTCCAGCCGCTTCCCCCACCCCAGGGAGATTGATGTTGATGATAAGGCAAGTGAAGGAAGGAACAGAGTCAGGCTGGTTGGTCTCAGTTACAGTTTATTTCATTCCCATCTCCATTCTCCTCCTGCTTCTTCCTCTCCCATCCTACTTCATTCTCTTTCTCCTCTGGATTTGGATCTCGATCTAGCTTCTCCAGATCTGGCCCTGGAACAGGCCGGGGACTGGCCCTGGGACTGACCCCCCAGCCCACTCTCACAGCCTAGTTAAATCCCCCAGTGTGAGGGGTTGGGGCTTACACATAGGTGTGGTTACAATCAATGGGGTAAAGTTCTTTCCCTCGGGGGATGCTTCTTCTAGGACAGATACTCTTTCAGCAGGACACCCACCCAAGAGTGGAATCCCATGGGTGTGTTTCTCCTCTCCTTGTCCAACTAACATACAAGCATTTATAATATTAATCATTTTGTATGGACATAGCAAGAGATGCATTAAGCTTATAGAATTGCTCTCCTGGGGTCATCTCAATCTCAGTCTACAGTGCTCAGGCCAGATTAGTCTTTCCTATCCCTAGCAGGGTCCTAGTCTCGTCGTTGTTTTTGGATCATGACATGACATGTCCATAACCAAGCTCTTAACATATAGTTAATCATTAGGCGCTTTGGCCAGGCCCATCTCCATGCCAGGGTAGCACACAACTCACTGCTTGCCCTGGGTCCATCCCGTCCCTCGTTGGGACCCTGCTATTGGGGGTGCTAGGAAGTAAGGACAGCTGAGGCTTACGTCAAGAAAGCAGATGCCCGGGAGTGAATAATATATGAAGCCAATTAAATCCTATGTTACCAAAGCATATTAACAACTGTCTTTCTTTGTCCATACAAAAAGGATACTGTTTTAAATTAAACTATTCAAAAAACATAAGAGAGGAGAAAGACAATATTAACTTACAATATAAGTTCACTGTCCTAGCAAGGTCTGACCTTACAAACTAACAGAGTTTGATTAGGGGAAGAGGATTCTATCCCAATACTATAGTTATTGTCCCTTCTAATGGGGGTCACACCTGTGCTAGTACAGGTGTCCCATATTATAAAAATCATGTCTGCTCATGGATAGAATAGTTACTTTCTCTGGTTTGTGTCCAGAGGTCAGTCTTTCAGATCATGGACCAATTCTCACACCTAATCACAAATACCTTGACCATTATCTGAGTTGGGAATTTTTCCTACACCACTCTTGTGCTGTATGTATAAAAGAACTCAATATTTGTTGAGAAATCATTCTCATCCTCTTTTCAATAGATTATTAAAGTTCATTACCTTTTTCAGGTATTATGTTTTACATGTTGCTAATTTAGCTATACTGTTTTCCCTTGAAAACTTTATATTTACCCACACATATCTTTAGATGAACAAATATAATTTGTAAATAATTATTAATAACAACAGGACCCAATCTGAATAAATCAGGGTTTGTTAAGTTCTAACAAAGTAAGTAAATAACAGAATTGTTGACTTTGTCAAAAGTAATATTGGTTATAAAAAAAAAACTTGTTTCTTTAATCAATTTACTCAGAGATAAACCTCCATTAATCATATGCTTCTTAAAATTTTTCAACATGGAAAACTGAAAATGAAGATCTAACAATATTATTTTATAATATAAATAACATATTAAAATATATAAAATTATGTGTCATTTTATGCCTCACTTTTTTGTTTTTTATTTCTTATTGGGGTCACACCTGATGGTACTCAAGGGTTACTCTTGGCTCAGTGCTCTTTTCTATTGATGCTTGAAGCACTAGAGTATCAAACCCAGGTCAGTCACATGCAAGCAAGCACCGCTCTCCCCACTGTGATATCTCTCTGCCCCATACATCTTTCTTTTTGTGTGCGTAACTCTCTTGTATCAGATCAAAGGGCTTTTAATAATCCTGTGATCTGTTTTATAATTACAAATTAAGTTTAGAAAATTCTTCAATAATGAACTTCAACATTTTGAGAATAAAAATATTATTATTATGTATTTTTAATTTTTCTCCAATCCTGTAGTTGTGCTCTATTTTATGTGTAAGCTACGTACTGTCCTGATAAAGGCCCTAACTTTAAAACCAAGATCATGCAAAGCAAACCATAATTTACTTGAACTTGTTGAAAATCTGTGATAAGTTGCATAAATTTCAAGAAATATTTACGGAAATTTCAAATGTTTTTGTGGGATAGACAGGAAATTTTAGCCTACAGAGTGACTTGGAATAATCACATATTTCACAAATGACAGCAAACTATCATCAAGAACCTCATTTGGGCTGGGCATATTTCTGTGATTTATTTTTAGATGTTTACCAGGTATTTAACTTGTGGTAAGTAGATAGGGGACATTTTTAAATAATTTCACAGCATCTAAGAACCAGAAAATTACCAAGCCCAGTCCAGGGAGAACCCAGAATGTGCCTTAGATATTAACCACGATAAAGAGTCACCAAGGAGAAAGTGAACCCAAAATACAGCAAAGTACTCAAAGACCCAGAGATAACAGAAATCATGGCATACTTAAGACTCAAAAATCAATCAGTGTAAGAATATATTATATTTAAGAAAAAACAAATGGGGAGACTAGCAGGAGAAGTAAGAAATATTACATTCTTTAAAAATTATACATAAAATTCTACTTTGGAAAAATAAAGAACTTATTAAAACAAGATTTAACATTGTAGTACCACTAGAAAATAATTTTTCTTATATAAATACATGTGTTATAAAATGATAATTGTATATTCATAAATAGGTGAAAGAGCAAGATAAAAACTCTCCTAAGCTGATATAATTAAAAACTACAACAAACTGTTGCTGGAGCAATAGTACAGTGGATAGGGCGTTTGACTTGCATGTTGTCAAACCAGGTTCAATCTCCGGCATCCTATATGGTCCCCCAAGCAACATTGGCCAGAAGTAATTCCTGAGTGCAGAGCCAGGAGTGTCCGTTGAGCATTGCCAGGTGTGACCCACAAAAAAAAAAAAAAAAAGAAAACTAGAACAAACTATATGGAGAACAATTCATTGCCATATAGTAAGAGTATTTTAAAACTTTTTTAACTTTTTATCCAAATTTCTCTTTCTAGGAATTTGACATATGTAATAATCTTTAGATTGAATTAAATTTTATGTGATTAAAAAGAACTAATTAGGGGGCTGGAGCGATAGCACAGCAGGTAGGGAGTTTGCCTTGCATGTGGCCAAACCAGGTTTGATTCCCAGCATCCCATATGGTCCCCTGAGCACCGCCAAGGTTAATTCCTGAGTGTAGAGCCAGGAGTGACCCCTGTGCATCACCAAGTGTGACCCCAAAAGAAGAAAAAAAGAACTAATTACATATAAATGTACAAATGTGTATTAGAAATCTCTCATAAAAATAACAAATATGGACGTGAAACATTGTCAATATACAGAAGTAATTTGTGTTATCTACAAATAATACTTCTATGAAATGTATTTGATAAAAAGCTAGACTAGACGTGTAATAACATGTATTGCTTATTTTTAATTTAATAGAAATAAATAGGAGCTTAAAAGTTCTAAATTTAAATTATTTAATTAAATTAAATTAATACAAAAATAAAGCTTAAAAAAAAAAGAAAATGTATACATCTACTCTAGAAGTATTTAGACCAAACCAGAAGTACTGGTTAGGTTTTCTTTTTTTAAGCCGAGTTCTTTAAAAATTTGCTTTCTTTTTATCTTTTCTTTGGTGTCTTCCTAATTCCCTACAATGAACATGAATCAATTATTTCACAATCATAAAAATAAACTTCTCTAAAATTGAAATAAAGTACATATTGAGGCAAATAAATATCCATTGTAGCAAAAATGAATTTCATCTTGCTATAATAAATTCTCTGTTAGTGCTTTTATTGTGTAGTAGGCTCTGTGGATTGAACAAGGTCATTACCTACATGCTATTCATCAAAATGAGTGTTTAAAGTATCTTTCTATTTAAATTGTCTCAAAGGGATTTGGAAAAATGCCTGCTTGAATGCATTATTAAATATATCCAGAAAGATGCTGGTTTGATTTTATAAGTCAACTTCAGAAGACAACGAATGCAGGCACCACAACACTCTCAAGTGAATTATAACCAATTTGCTTCTAGTCAATGATACCTGATGGCCCTTATATAAACTATGTCTCTACAGCCGCTCTGGTAGATCTCCATCATCAGAATTTGACTCGTGGGAGAAATATTGTATAAATATTTTCAATATGACCGTTTTGTTTGTTTGGGTAGAAATTTTTTTAACCCTCGAGAACTGAACCCTTATTCTGTAGGGCTTTCAAATGACTACTGATGCTTTTATCACCGCTTTACAGGTTTTAAATACTTAGGAAAATATTAGTGGGTTAGCATGAGCTAAATCAGTTCTATAATCTTCCCTTTGTCCCAGAATAAACATTGTGAATATTAAACTTAGTGACCATGTTTTGGGTAGCACAGAGTTCCACGGATTTATTAGGCACAGTCCCTCTTCAAAATGAACTCACCATAAATGTTTATGTCAGATCCAGTGGGAACTTAAATACAACAGATGGCTCTTAGGAAGGGCAAGGAGTTGAAAATTCATTGGGGAGTCATGAAGATCTAAGGCTGATTTAACATGATACAAGAGAAATAAAGCAATCAGTTGAGTTGGAAATGAATTTTAACATACTAATAGAATGTTCAGAAACTTAAATGTTATTGCATTTATCCATGAAAACATAAAGCAAATTTTTTGACGTCCTTCTCTTCCATTCAAAATATTCACTCAGGCTTCAGTTAATTATATCAGTTTATATTTGTATTTTAAGAACTCCACTGCTTGGGACACTACTTTATCTATGTAATTTTATTTTAATGCAAAACACAACTTTACTATGAAAGTGTTTCATGGAATTCTTTACTAAATTGTGAATTATTTTTGAGGCATTTCAATAATGTTATGGCTAGAGTCTATAATGCAACTGGGATTGGTATAAATCAAGGATAGGAATTATTAGTGTATACACCAGTGAAATATTTAAATGAAATAGAAATATAATGCTCAAATAAAGTGTCTCTTCAAGGAATTGTGTCTTATTGGATTGTGTGTTTTCATTTTATAGAAGAATATTGCAAGTTTCTAAATTGGGTATAAAATGACAACTCGTTACATGACAACTTTTATCTGTAAGACAGGGGAGTTGAACAAAATTATTTCTAAGTTCTCTTCCTCTTTTAAAACACTAGGATTCTACCTTGTTCCTTTTCAGCATGGCAATAATAGTTTCTCTAATATTTTAATAACCATTGACTTAATTGGCATTCCCTATGTCAGGGGCCCAGAAAAAGGATTAAGGTCCATTTGCAATGCATAGAAAGTGGGGAGTCAGAGCACATACTAAGATAAAATTATTCTCTTCAAGGTGTTTTCAGCATCATTTTTATTAGAATAGCTAGACAAAACATTCTCTAACAAAATCTCAGTGTAGACATTTGAATCATACAAACGATCATCCTTACAAATACTGTAATTGGAGTAATGGCAACAGTTTTTCTGCTTGTTCTCAAAAAGTAAAATGTATCTCAAGATATTCTGAAATTAGTTTGACTAAGGAAAGAACAAAAACATATGCTTTTTCAACAAAGGCAAGTGAACTGCACAATCCTGCTTTACAGATATCTTTTATATTATTTATTATTAGTTTATTATTTATTATTATTAGTTTATTATAAGTTTACTTTTAATTTATTTTAATCTCTTTTATGTAAAACAATGACAGAGACCTTGAGAGGGATGAGAGAATATGTTGAAATGGAAAGTTTAGGATGGCACTGAGGAATGAGACTTAGGAATCACTAAAAAGTGTATGAGAATCAATGAGGCACCGAACACAAGAAGTAGTACACTGGGAATATCCACAGTCAGTCTCTCTACCTCTTCACCAAACACAATGGCATTTTAAAGCAACAGTTCATATCCGATACCAACAACCTCCAAAAACAACCTATAAGAAAAGAATACTATGAGCTATGTTCATTTTCCTTAGTAAATCATCCTCATTTAGAGAATGCCTGAGATTACTTAGGAAAGGCTTGGGTTTGGGGATTTGAATTGGTAAGTGAGCATTTGGAACTAACAAGATTAGCTGTCAGTGTTGTTAGGATCCAGTATGTCCTTACAAGTGATGAGGGTCAGAATATTTCTAACTAGTAACTAGATTTTAAAAACACTTTCAATGAACTTTTGTTGCTTTGTGATAATGCAGATACTCTGCATTGATTAAGCACAAATTTGAGGTCACACTATAATTTTTTGGTCAGAACGAATTAAGTTAAAACTTGGAAGTAGCATCCCAACCATTGGTGTGACCACATGTATGAGCATCACAATGACTCACATGACCCACCCAAGTACTGCTACAAGAATGTACTCAGGCACCACAACTAAAGAGATATGTCTAACAGCAAGTACCGCAACTGCAAACAGTGCACAAGCACACTCATCACCATACCAAGAAGAAGGGAAGAGAAAAGTTAAAGAAAGTGTGATCTCTGGCCATTGGCTATGAAAAGTGGGCAGTTCAGTTCAACACTCTAACTTCATTTGTTTCCTCAGAAAAATAAGATAAATAATGTTTTAATGTGATCTTTAGGATGACCTTTGACTTGTAATATTTCACTTACTCCATGATCATTTAACTGATTCAAAGAACACAGATACATATAGACCAAACTATGTATGGTATAATATATGTGTAAAATAAAACTTAAAATGAAGGTTGGGAATAATTTGAGAGAAAAACTCTTTGTTGATAACATTTACTTTTAAAGTTTTCTATCAACAATTATAGCTACCAATGTCCCAGAAAATCCAGAAAATTCTTAGTATCAGATTCCCTGATTTAAAAAGGATACGGTTCAATACCCCCAGAAACAGACATCTGCTGTTAACATGTTGATTTTAAAGGCTGGAAAGATAGGAGAGCAGGTAGGGTGCTTGCCTTGCTCATGGCCAACTTGGGTTCCATCCCTGACATACCATATGTTCTCCTGAACCTTACCAGGAGAAAGCCCTGAGCACTGTCTGGTGTGATAAAAAAAAAAAAATGTTAGTTTTAGTTTTCAATGTGAAACATCATCTCCTTATTGACTCTTAAAAGCAGAATTTTCTTTTTGTGGGGATCTTTCATCAATGTTTAGGAGACCCAGGGGCCCCTTCTAGAATTTCTTGACCAATCAGTGCTGGAGTCCAAGGATACGGTGCTGTTGGGCCCTGCAGTGCTCAGGATTACATAGACCACCTGCTGTGGTGCTTGGGGACCTTCAGGACTGCACCTGGTGATGCTAAGGGAACATTGTAGTGCTGGGGGTGAAACCGGGGTCAGCTACATGTGCTACAGCCAGACCCCTATACTAGCTGGTCCTGGAAGGTTCTTATTTTCAAGCAAACTCATTTACTCAGTCACGACTTCTGTACCATAATCACAAGAAAGCCTTTGTGATTCCTAGTCAGTCTGTTATCCAGCTAAAAGAGAATAGGAGTCCAAATACTGTGCTTGTCTGGGAGAAACGGCCCAAGTGGACTCAGATGATCTTTTTCTGCTCAGTCAACACAAATTACTTCAGGGGAGTTATTGTTTCTAGTCTCCGTTAGTGAGTTCATGCAGCATTCAAGCATACTGAGTCTTATTGAAAATGAAATCTTAATTTGCTCCGCTAATGGAACTCTCTTTATTTTTTTAAGCTTTGACTTTGATTATTACCTTGTGACAGAGATAAAGGGTGATAAAACACTTCAATTGATGATATCCCCCCATGGCATTTATTACATCTGCCATAGAGCAATTAGTTATTCAACTATAATAATTGCTTATTAAAAAGAAATGCAATAAATACTAGAAAATCTGTAAGTCAGATTATCAATTTAGAAAAGCTATGGTCTGTTAAGCTACCAAGAGTAAAGATCTATCTGGGTATAAATATGATCTGCAGTGTATTCCCATGTTATTTTTTAATACCCTATGTTGTGATACCATTGGTTTGGTTATTAACAAACAGGTGTTCTCATTATATGAGAAATATAAACAGCCATAAACAACTCCCCTGATAGCAGAGAAACCAAAGACTGAATTCTCCTGGAGAATCACTCTGTCACAGAGATGATTGCTCAGCTCCTGCCTGAGTAAAAAGGCTTGTTTCTCTGTACACAATGCTCACCTGGGGAATAGATTCTACTTGGGAGACTTTCATGAGCATTAAGACAAATTCTGTCTGGAATGACTGATTCTTGAGCTCACAAAAAAATCCTTCTCTGGCTGGCTCTGCTGATGTTTTCTTTCTTTTTTTTTTTTTTTTTACTGGTGGCAGGCAAGGTGTACAGAGAAGGTGGTGTATGGCTTGGCTATAAGACAAGTGGAGGCTAAACAATGAATCTTAATAAAGAGCATAGCAGACACATACATTTTGTTTAAAGAAACCTGGTCTCCTGATGGGCATATGGAAAACTTGCTTTTATGAACCATCTTCAAGAGATTACACATTCTGATCAAGAGGAAGTACAAAAGATATCTGAGATTGTTTTCTTTTAATCTGTTTTCTGAAATCACTCCACCTACCTAGTTCTTTGCTCTTTTGAGTTTGTACTTTCTAGTCTCCTTATACTCAAAATTTTAATAATCATGATTGTCTTGCAAGTGATGCTATAAAATCCACCACAACAAGTTGACACAAAAAAAGAACTTTTACACACATACTTTATTAATTATTCATCTTCTTAGTATAAAGGTCATTTATATTTTCACCAAACCTGTACCATGTGCATAACTGGACCTTAAATATGTAGGAAGCTTATTACATATTAACAGATATTTAACTGAAGGCCATCTGTTCTACAAATATTTGAGAGTTAATCTTTATAACTTGCCTTTGTGGAATATACTAAGTAGCTTAACTGAGAGACCCTTCCTGTCTTTCTGCTCTGAAGTTCTTTATGAAAAGACTCTGTGTGGGAGAATTGCTGGGTCAGATGAACGTGAGCCCACTGATAACCCATTTGTAAGACCTTTTGTTTCATTTCCTTCACTAATAAAACCTCTTCAGAACACATTACAGAAGATGAATATATGAAAGGCTCTGTCTGATTTAGTTTAGTGCATAAAAATGTATCCTTTTTGTCAGTTCAAAACTAAAAGAAACCAAGGTTTAAAGTAAACAGTTGGGATTTAAAATGTGCACTTTAAAACTTGTCCTTAAAAATAAACTCAACTTACACATATTTCTCAATATGTCTAAGTTCCATAGAATGACTGCACTCATTTGTGGAATACAAAGTAACATATTGGGAGACTAACACCCAAGGATAATAGAGGTAAGGGCCAGGATTGCTGCACGGTTTGGAAGCCGGCCTCACATGTTGTGGGGAAAAGGCAACTGGAATAGAGAAGGGACCACTAAGTAAATGATGCTTGGAGGGCTCGCTCAAGATGAGAGATGCATGCTGAAAGTAGACTATGGACCAAATATGATTGCCACTTAGTATCTGATTTGCAAATCATAACACCCAAAAGGAGAGAGAGAGAGTAAAAGGAAATGTGCCCACCACAGAGGCGGAAGGGGGGTGGTAAGAGGAGGGATACTGAGAACATTGGTGGTGAAGAAAGGGTACTAGATCATTGTATGACTGAAACATAATCATGAAAATTTGTAAGTCTGTAAATGTATCCTATGGTGATTCATTCAAAATAAATATGTCTAAGTTTGTTTTCACTTTATGAGTATAAAAATTGATAATTTTAATCTCAATTTTTTTTGTTTTGTTTTAGAGTTAGACTCTTAAACCTCCCCTCTTGCTACTCTTCTTGACCCACTCACTACAAACCACCAGTCCCAATGGATGAAGGAAAGAAGCAAAATCCACAGGAGGGTTGTTAGGAATTAACACTAAAATTGCGAGCTATTTTTTTCCTTTATAGGTGCTAAGACATTTATGTGCAAATAAAAGAAAACAGAACTGAGGAAATTTAAGTTAATTTAAGATATTTAGGAATTTTCTTGAATTTCAGAAATTTACTAAAAGTACCTTGGATAGATGATTAAATTTTCTGGAAAGAGATTTTAGTCTACAAATTGGTGATATAAGGAAGAATGGATAAGCCCCTGCACCAATAGGCACAGTCACATTATAGAAATAGATTGGTGAGGACCCACTGTGAGCGTTTCACCCCTGGAAACAGCACTTATTGGCCTGAGACATTGAATGCTGTCAGATTTGTGTCTACAGATTCTATGCAAACCTTCCTATGTGGCTTTACAAGGTCCCAAATCTAGGCAAGATGACTGACTGGATGAGTTTTGGCCTTGTGCCTGCACTCCCTATCTGGGGCCCTTTGAACACGATGGCTTTCATGCTGGTTAAGGGCTTGGGCATCATGTGAATTTGAACAATGGCTGCTAACCCAGCAGGTTGTACAGGGAAGCTTTAAATAAGAAAAGTGAACATGTGTATAATAATACTATTTCAGGGCTAGGCAAGTAACTCACTGTAGACCATTTGCTTTGCATGTGTGAGGCTCTGAGTTCAATCCCTGACACCAAAACAAGTGTATATATCATATCATTAAATTATGTATGTTTTACCTAGTAAATTTTATTGGTTTTTGTATACAATTAACATAAACCATGAATATAATTATGTATTAAGAGAGCCTGGCAAGCTACCAAGAATATCTTGCCCGCACGAAGAGCCTGGCAAGCTACCCATGGCATATTTGATATGCCAAAAACAGTAACAACAAGTCTCACACTGGAGACATTACTGGTGCCCACTTGATCAGCAATGGGATGACAGTGACAGTGATAATTTTACTGATGGAAGGACCTCCCAAGTGGTGTTTAGAGGCCCAAGTGTCACTGCCAGCAATTCCCAGTCAACTGGAGCAGCAGTTCAGTGTAATGATTTGATGTTCCATACTAGTTGGGCCTTGCAGTGCCAGAGATTAATTTCCTGGGCTACCCAGGCAGTGCTTGAGGGGCCATGTGATGCCAGGCATAGAACGAGGCTTGGCCACATTCAAGGCATGGACATTAACCCCTGTACTATTTCTCTGGCCCTAAAAAGTATATATTTAGCCATGAAAAAAGTTCATAGCTATTATAAATATTGATTACCCAACCAGGATTGAAATAATTATTGCATAGGATCATAGAACTCCACCTTTAGTAGGAACCAGAAATCTAGAGATTAAGAGCTCATACATTGCCTTCCACTAGCATATCAAGCAGTATAAAGCATAGCACAGTGAGACTCAAAAATGAAGCTGGTTTTACTTCAGCTCTAAAAGTAAATCTTCCATCTAAAATTTATATTTCAAATAGTCTTGTGTCGCCCTGTAAATTTTCAGTTTATGCAAACTGTCAAGGTCCACCACTGATCATCAAATAGAGAACTATTGGAAGATGCAAAAAGGTTATTAATCTTAGAGGGGAAAAAAGCTTTTTAAAAACATGATAGTACTTGGTTGCAAATTATTTTTCTTCATAAGTTCACCTTTTATCAAATTTATTTTTATGTTTGACTAGAGTACCAATAATATTGCTTTATATATAACAATATATGCTATACCATGCCCATCACCAAAATGCCAGGATCCTTCCAGCATTTTCTCTTCTCCACCATACCCCTTAGCATTCTTAGATTATAACTCCATTCACCATATCTGAGTTTGTTTTCACTGGGATTTGCCTAATTCCATGTTTTCTTTTTGCATACACTGTTTTTGAACAAGATCACTCCTCTAAGCATGACATCCTCCAATTCTATACGAATTTCAGCACACTACAAAATTTGATCTTTTCTCATAGCTATGTAGTATTTCATTGTATGTATATGAGTGGGTGAGTGTTGTGTGTGTGTGTGGTTACAATTTTTTTATCTACACATCTGTTGTTGGATACAGACTGTTTCCATATATTGGATAATACAAATAATACTGTGATAAATCTGGTTGTGCCTATATCCTTTCAGACAGAACAATACTTTTTGGGGGGATTGGAGTAAATATCCAAGAGTAGAATTTCAGTCATAACTAAACTATTCTTACCTTTTTAGAACTCTCCTAACCATTTGCCAAAAATGCTGAACAAAGAATAGTCCCATCAGCAATGAATGAGTGAATGAGGGTTTTTATTAAGCCACATTACTCTCAGCACTTACTGTGTATGACTCTTTGATACAAATTGTTCTCACTGGTATGACATGGTATCTCACTGTAGTTTTGATTTACATTTCCCTGCTAATTAGCAATGATAAATATTTCATATGCCTATTGACGATTGTTATGTCATCTTTGAAGAAGTGTGTATCTCTACTCCCCATTTTATTGTTGTTGTTGTTGTGCTTTGATAGTACTTTAATATATTTTGGATCATATGATGTATGGTGTACAAATATTTTCTCCCAGTCTGTGAAGTGTCCTTTACTTTAGGACAAATTTCGTTTGGAAGCCCAGAAATGCTTTTGTTTATATACACTCATTTGCTTATTTCTGGTTTCCCTTTCTCGACTGATAAGGAAGACCTCTTCTTAGAAAACTAAATACCACTGCATCTATTCACTTTCAGTATTGAAAGCACTATTAGTTCCTCTTAAAATTCAAGAGACCATTCAAAAGGTAAAGTATATTACTTAGAATCAAAGAATTTCAATTTCTATTATACTTATTTAGGTAGAAACCTTAAACATGTCCTGATAAAAAACAAAAAACTGGGATTTTGATGGGAGTTGGGACTAACAGAGGGATAATTGAAGTCGTAGATAAGGAAGTAAAAGAATCAAAATAAAGGAATGATTAACTAATGGGGTAAAAAATTAAAAGTAAAGAAAATCACTTATCCATACTTTCAAAAGATGTTCTCATTCTTTGTTTTTTGGAATATTGACAGCTTGCTTCGATCCAAAGGCATTTCCTCTGATAGGAACTCCCAGGCTTCTTATAAATATGACTTTACTTATACAAGCTTATCACATAGGTCACTGGATCATATATAGATCTATTATAGATTCTAAATTAAAGCTTGAGCAAATGATCTCTAAAAGAACTTGTTTCACTAAAAGGAAAAGAGAGAGAGAGCAAGAAGGAAAGTGCCTTCTTTGTTGGGGGTGTCAGGTGGAGGGGTAGGGGATGATGATGGGAAGATGAGGGACATTGGTGGTAGGAAATGTACACTGATGGAGTGATGGGTGCTGAATCATTGTATGATTTAAACCCAATTATGAACAGCTTTGTAATGTTCTATTTCATGGACATCATCATCATCCCATTGATCGTCGAATTTCTTGAGTGGTCTCAGTAACGTCTCCATTTGTCCTAGCCCTGAGATTTTAGAAGCCTCTCTTTACTTGTCCTTCCCAATGATGCCACATTAGAGGCTCTTTCAGGGTCAGGGGAATGAGACACAGCATTGTTACTGGTTTTGGCATATGAATACACCATGGGGAGTTTGTGAGGCTCTCCCATGTGGGCAGGAAACTCTTGGTAGCTTGCCAGGTTCTCCCAGAGGGAGAAGTAGGCTACAAGATGTCTGGTTTTAAGTCTATGGATGTGGGCTGTTGGTGGGATTACACGGTGCCTGGGGCAGTCCCTGGGTGTGGCAGCCTAAGCTACTGGGAAATGGGAAATCTGGGCAGAAGAGGCCCAGTCCCAACTTGAGCAGGCTTGGAGGTCTTAGCCCCGGGTCCCACACAAGTGGCTTTCTCTGCCTGTACCTTCATGCGTGAGGGTCGTCTGAACGTGTGGAAAGCGGCCTTGAGCATGGCTGTGGCTAGGCTCCAGAGGTCTTGGGCTGTGGGAGCGGTGCTTGGGGCTGGGAGGGAAGCTGGAGCCCACCTCCTCTGAGGGGCCCCAGGGAAGACAGCCAGGTGCACGGACAAGATTCTTTCTTCATGGACATCCAATTAAAATATTTTTTTAAAAAATGTAATGTGGAGTTCATGCCCAGTTCAATCACCTTAATCAATGGCTGAATAAATAGCAGCATTCCTACATTAACAAAAAAGAACTTGCTTGAAAATTCTGTTTTAATTTTTTCCCTTTCCTTTTTTTTATTGGGCCACACCCAGCTGTGCTCAGACTTCCTGCTGGCTCTGTGCTCAGAATTAATTCCTGGAGGGCTTCAGGAGACCATAGATCATAATTTTCTCTTTCATTTTAGAATTAATTTTAAAGATGGAGCTAATGATTTAAATTATTTTAAGTTAATTTCTAAAAAATAGTTTTATGGAAATAATAGTAACAAATCACTGTAACACTGTATCACTGTCATCTTGTTGCTCATTGGTTTACTCAAGTGGGCACCAGTAATGTCTCTATTCCTCCCAGCCCTGAGATTTTAGCAGCCTCTTCTTACTCATCTTTCCCAACAATTGGAGGCTCTTTCAGGGTCAGGGAAGTGAGACCTATCGTTACTGTTTTTGGCTTATCCAATGAGTAGCTTGCCAGGCTCTGCCCGTGTGGGTGGGATACTCTCAGTAGCTTGCCGGGCTCTCTGAGAGGTATGTGTGTGTGTGTGTGTGTGTGTGTATGTATGTATATGTTCATATATACATATATATGTATACATATATTACTCTCTATGATTTGTTGCCTACTGTATGAACTCCATGAAATATGGTGTCATAATTGTGGAAATGGGTAGGAAGTGTCTTATAATGCAGCTGTACAGTCCGGAAAGCATCCTGGAGTGTGGCGGTTGTTGGGTAGTGGAGGTAAGCTGCTGGACCGGGTCCCTTGGGACAGGGAGGGTTTTCACCCCCCACCCTGGGGCTCCCCTAGTGTAAACAGCCTGGCATGGAGTAACAAATAGAAACATAAAACTGGTAAGCAAATGTAAAAATATATAACTTCATTAATATTAACTCAGAAAGCTTTATAGATTTACTTATTGACCTCTAAAATACTATGACCAATGAAAAAAATACACTCATTTTTCTTTTATATAATATAAAACCAAGGCCAGAAAAATAATACCTGCCTAGAAATAAATTGTTTAGCAGTAACCAGGGGGATGTAAAATACTTTTTTTTTTTAGCATGCAGACAATGTCTTTTTTTAAATTAATGAATCACCGTGGGGGTACAAATACAGGTTTACATATTCCCGTGTTTCTGTTTCAGTCATATATGCTAGAGTATCTATCCCTCCACCAGTGCCCGTCCTCCGCTGATGACCCCATCATCCCTCCCACCCACTCCCACCCCCTCCCCCACCTCACCCCATCATCCCTTCCACCCACTCCCACCCCTCCCCCTCCCCACCCCATCATCCCTCCCACCCACTCCCACCCCATCCCCCTCCCCACTCCACCTCTTTGGCAGGGCATTCCCCTCTGTTCCCTCTCTCCCTTTGGGCGTTGTGGTTAGTAATGGAGGTCTTGGGTGGCCAATGTGTTCGGTCTATAGTCTGCTCCGAGCACGCCTCTCCCATCCCACAGGGGTCCTCCCACCACATTTTTGCTTGGTGTTCCCTTCTCTATCTGAGCTGCCCTTGATACTTTTTAAATAATTGTTTAATAATAATTCTATTTCCATCTTGATACCACTAACAAAGCAAAGGATTAGACAATCTGGATGCCTCAGTTAGATATTATGTAAGCTTGATAATACTTTCTGGGAAATCAAATTATAATAGGCTTAAAAAATAAATTAGAACAAAGGCACAGAGAAAGGCTGAGGTTGTGTGACTGTTGTATCAGGGATATTGCTATCTCTGGTTGATTTCTGAAGAGTGCAGGATTAATTGAGCTTTTAAAGAATTTAGAGGAAAAGAGAAGAGTTGAAAGTAAATATTCCAATAAGTACAGTTAGTTCTTAAGTATTATGTGAAGGAATTTGACTTAGGGCAACTAATTGACCAAGGCTCATTTTTGGTAGATATGTCTAGCATTTTCATGAATATATGACCAGGATAATTGATAAAGAGATTAAAAGCAATGGAAAGCATACATTTATTATAAAACATAATATTATGATAACATATGTAATATTATTCACATATCAACTTCTTAAAGCATGTAATTTGCAAGAAATTGAGACAGATTCCCATGCAAGTATTCTGATCTCAAATTATGAGATTCTTCCAATATGTATTATTATACACAGTTTGCTAAAATTGAACATAAATTGAATTTACACATGAATTTAATTTGAAGAATAACACTGCCTCAACACAGTGTTATTTATTTAGTAACAGGTATTATACAGCATAAAGCAAAGACAAATATTTCAGAGCATGTTAGGAAAAAAGAATTTCTAGAAGTGACATCAGACTTTGTATTGAAATAAAATTGCAAATCACTTATCGAGGGGAAGGTAGACCTACCTGATGCAATCAATCCACTTGGAACTTTCTTGAGCTTTGTAAGCTTCATGTAATAGCAGAGACAAAATGATGGAAAGGTGAAATGGAATACTCCAGAGTTAGACTGATGATGGGTTAAGGGAATAGACAGTGTTCGATGTTAGTGATAATGAAGCTGGTTAAAGAGGAAAAGCCCAGAACAGAATACCTAAGGAGTCTACTGGGTTGAGGGACAAGGAAAAGAGCCAGCATCCAGAAGAGTGAAAGTATAAAGAGTATGCAAAGTATCTGCCATAAAACATTAACACTTTATCTGGTTAGACACTGGCATTTTATGCTGCCAATTTAAATTTAATCCCTGGTACCACATACCTCAAGCACCACCAAAAGTGATATCTGAACAAAGAGCAAGGAGGAATCCCTGAGCACAGCCAGGGGTGGCCCCAATAGCTGCCTTCCCCCACCCCCCACCTACACCTCCCACACACACACAAAATCCAACCGAAATCAAAATCACCTCACTTGATAGAATGGACAGAGACTTCCTAAATGTAGTATGTTTTGCAGATGGTTCAGTCCAGTGCTGAAATCAATAAAATAGACTGTATGCTACTAGAACAACATCCTAACCTCATTTGATCCTGGAAGAAAAACCTTCTCACACAAGTGAGTATCAGGAAATGCTTTAAACTTCCAGTCATCTACTCCTTCCTCCTAGAACCAGCAACTAGTCACTGGCATCAACTCGGAATGCTGTTCTTTCTAGCTTAGCTTGCCAAAGCCATCCATGTCTCTATATGCACTACAGAAGTCAGTGTCTAAAGCTTCAAATCATTTTAAATCAAAAGTTTAGCCTCGGGGGGCTATAAGGTTAACAGAAAGTCAGCTTTGCAAAATCCATAAAACAGAATGAATAAAATAAAATGAGGAGCATGAAAACAGCAGTCACTGGAAAAGGAATTTATGTTCTCTATTTTACATGATCCAGACAGTTTTCATTGGGAAGAAAAGATAATGTAAGACATGACAAAAATATTTTTGAAGATTTTCAAGAGATTATTTTAAGAGCATATTACTCTTTATCTACAAAGTGTATAAAGTGCATTATTATATATGCCATGAAATATGACTATTAACTTGTTCAGGATTCTCCTCTTCTATTTTTATTGGTGACTGATATACTAGGAAATGGACACTAAGAAAATAAAAGCCAGCTTTGAAGTAAGGACATAAAAAATGACTTGGAATTTAGTAGCCATAATCGTTGTTCGGGCTGCATGGGTTGCAACCTTGACAAAAAAAAAAAAGCAAACATTTTTCAGGAAGACCTTAGGAAAAATGATACAGGGGCTCACTCTAACATTTTATATGTAATTGTTAAGGCCCCGTGGAGGTGCTGAACTTTAAAAATTAAAAAATGGAGAGAAATGAGAGAAATCACATTCATCTGCAGTTCTTTCAGTAACAGTCATTTGAAATATAATCCAAGCCAGTTAAAAGCAACGCACCAAGGCTCAGCACTTACCTTTGAGCTCTGACATCAGTGTCTGTCCAATTAACTTAATATTTCTTTTAATTATACCACTTCATTAAAATGTATTCATTTTATGAACTGTGGGATGATAAAAAGGATGATTACTTTGGCCATATCTGTCATGTCGACTGCAGCAGTTAAGTTCCTCACAGTTCATAAATTTAAGAACAAGTTCTCTCTCTATGCTCAACCTTCCCACCCAGGGCCATTCACTGAGGAAGTTCTGAGACCAGAAGGAAAAAGAGAAGCCCTGGGCCGGAAAGGCAGCTGCAACACCAGGACGTTCTCTGTAACGCAGAGCAAAAGCTTCAGAAAAGAAGACCTTGCCTGTCCTTTCACTTCTATGAAACAGATGTCAATTGAGCTGCTGTCAAGTGCTATGCAGTGAAGTAGAGTTTGGTTAACGAAGGAGAGCTATGCCTCTCTGATAAAGTATGCATACACACACACACAAACAAACACACAACTTCCTTTTCAATTTAAAAGGGAAATACATTGAAAGAAGGTGAACCTGCTGCTAACTCCTAGGGAAATGTTCTTAAGCTTAAAAGAAAGAGCAAGTCAGCAAAAGACTAAAAAAAAAAAAAAATTTAAAAGGAAAATCTAAAAGTAGAGCATGATGCAAGGGACATGGTAAATATTTGGGCTTTCAAAATTAGTGAAATATTCACTGATGCTTAGTGGATGTACCTTTGTTTAGGACACAATTACAAATAAGAGAGTTTCCTAAAACTTCTAATTTACAAGAGAACTCTATTCAATTTAAATGGATGGTTCTTGCAAATTCCACAGAAAACTTTCTGGGTTTTTTTCTGCAAATTGAAGCATAATTATATTTTATAGTTATGCATTATTGCCTGTGTAGGAGTTTCTCTAGAGTTTCCTGATTAAAAAAGACAAATTTCAGTTCAACAAACGAACATGGAGTCTGGTATGAAAATGGACACATGTAAAAGGGTGATACACACTCTAACAAAATCTGTGCCATTTGTAAATTCCAGGAGCAAAAATTATTTTTTTTTCTGTGGAGAGACTAGATTGCATTTACCAGGCAGGCGAGTAAAGGAGAGAGGGGCTGAGAGAGGTACCTGCAAGCAGGAAAGAGCCGTGTTGCACAGGTAGCACGGTAAAGGAATTTGTTACACCTGAGTGTTATAGTGTCAAGATATACATATTCTCAGCTTTCCTAGTATAAAGAAAAACTTCATAATGTATAAGTCTTCAGACCTGCAAAAAATCATTGCTACCTGCTTTAGCTATGGACAGAACGGTAGCACTCATCCTGCTGTACAGGAGAAGATAAATATTTTGCTCCTTTACAGTTCCACTTTTAAAGAAAATGCCACTGAATATCATGTAAAAAGGAAGCTCAGAAAGTTAAATTTTCATTTGCTCACTGAGAAGCAAGAGTGCTATGAGTACAGAGAGATGCTACATCAGAAGCATACTGGAAGCTAGACTAAATCTTATTCTCATTCATTAAGTTCAGAAGAAATATAACATATATATCTGATTCTCATATATTTTTAAATCTGATTCAGCTCTTTATAATTTAATAGGTATCCAATAAAAATTTTAAGGATTTCAGTTTAGTACTTTCAGAAAGTCTTCCTTGTACCATATATAAAAACTTAATCATTTTTGTACATAATATTATGTCAAGCCAACTTAGTGTGTAATATTTCTTAGGTTTTTAAGAAACTCTAAAATTTTAGAAATGTGCTAGAATATTTAAACATAGGCTTCTCAAGGTCTTTTTTCAGAGTAGTGAATCAATGAATGACCCTTTCCCAAATAATTTTGTGTAAAATTACTTTAACTGCATAGTTAATGTCCCCATATTACAGCTGTATACATTATATAGACTATTATAAATGTTTATGTTTAGGGAGAACATGCTTCACAATTAATTTTCATCTCATCAAAAATCCTCATTAACTTACAAAATTCTAGTTGTTTTCTCATAGAACTCAACTGAACCATGAAATATTGGTATGCTCAAGGTGCCTTTAAAATTGGAAATTAATAGTACATGAAATCATATTAACTTGATTTTTATTAAAATAGTAACTTGATTTTTAAAACCAAATATAAATTACACGCTTTTGAACAATTAAACTTTTACTTTTCTTCTCTTATTCCACAATGAGGATATTTTCTCCTTATATTACAAAGAAATAGTATACCAATGCCTCCTAGTCAATGGATGCAAAGAAACATCAACTCACTGAAAAAATGATGCTTTATAACTGCAGACTGCAACAGATAAATAGTAGACAGAAGCTACTATTAAGTTAAAAACACATAAATATTTATAAGGTTAAAGGATTATACGAAACTTCTTGAGGTTAGAGTCACTGTCACTGTCATCCCGTTGCTCATTGAATTGTTAGAGCGGGCACCAGTAACGTCTCTCATTTTGAGACTTATTGTTTCTGTTTTTGGCATATCCAATACGCACGGGTAGCTTGCCAGGCTCTGCCGCAGGGACTCGATACTCTCAGTAGCTAGCCGGGCTCTCCGAGAGGGGCGGAGGAATCGAACTCAGGTCAGTCTCGTGAAAGGCGAACGCGCAACCGTAGTAGAGTACTAGTAGTAGATAATGTTTATCATCTTTGCACCCCAGAGAAAATTTAAATGGGGTGCAGTTACATTCCAAGGTATATAAGAGGAATTGAGGAAAGTAGAGGAAAGTAAAGTTAGAGAACATGAGATCAAGCTTATGCTTACATTAGCTCGAGATGTACAGTCCATTTTCTGCCTTTTTTTTTTTATCTCTCTGGATTTGACACAAAGTGTAAAGACAAGAGAAACACATGATATAAAACTTGCGGTCAAGCTCCAGAGCATGGAGCAGGGTAAGGAAGTCTTGAAAGTACATCCAGAATGGTCGAATAAAGATATTCAAAGTGGAAATGGACTTTGAATTTCACCCCCTAATATATATACATATGTACATGTATATATATTATACTTATGTATGTATGCACATATATAACAATGTAATTATGAACTCAAATTTCCCATGCTTTTATTTGGCCATGGGCAAATCTGTTTCTAAAACATATTCATCTTCCCCCTTTCTGTTGGAAAGCATTGTTCTAGTAAAGTTAAATAATGGTAAAAAACAATCAACTAGATGTAAGTATTCCAGAGACTAAATCATATCTGGAGAGTGATTTAGGCAGTAGAGAGAAAATATGACTCGGGCCATGCACTCCCATGTGCCCCTTCTAATAAAGAACCCATCAATCATAGGTCAGCCTATGTTTTTGACTATATACAATAAGGAGAAAGCAGATTTACTGATTCCATTTACGTATATACCATCATTAATTCTTTTCTAAATATGTGCCAGGCATTATGTTATGATCTCTTGGAATGAAGAAATAGAAGGACCATTTCCTTAAGCAAATAGTTTAATTTGAATACTAATCATACATTTGGTTATATATTTAATTACCACATTAGTTTTAAAACAAACATTTACATATTTGAAGAAATGAAATTTGCTACACAATGGAGTTTTCATGTCTATTTTCTATGTAACCCAAATATTTCAATAATAAAAATAAAGCTTAGACATTGATCATTTGTTTGCAGACAGCCAATATGTGAGATAAGTTGAAATATTTCAAACTTATTCCCCATCAATTGAAGTCTCTTAAAATACACTTTTCCATTTGATTATCAAAGAAAAACGTTCTTTTTAGATTTTGTGCCTTGCCCAAAATTCAGGAGTTATTCCTAGCTCTGCACTCAGGGCTCACTCCTGGTGGAGTTCTGGGGACTATAGGGGTTTAGGCAGCAAGTGCCTTACTTGATCTACCATCTCTCTAGAACCCTGAAAACAAATTGTCTTTTTTTTTGTTATTTCAATCAGATAAACTAATTTAGTACTTATGCCAGTTGTACATCATCAAATACACACATACATACACACACAAATATAGCACACACACGTACACACATAGAAGAGCGAATTTCAACCACCTCTCTATAATCTGGACTAGAGTGCTAGCACAGTTGGTAGGGTGTTTGCCTTGCATGTGACCGACCCAGGTTTGATTCCTCTGTCCCTCTCAGAGAGCCCAGCAAGTTATCAAGAGTATCCCACCCACACGGCAGAGCCTGGCAAGCTACCTATAGCATATTCAATATGCCAAAAACACTAACAACAAATCTCACAATGGAGACATTACTGGTGCCCTCTTGAGCAATCGATGAACAACGGGAAGACAGTGCTACAGTGTTCTGTGTAATCACATATTCAGTAAAAACATCTCAGTCATGGTTTCTGTAGGAGTCTGAAACATGGACTCCAGGTACATTTTTTTACCTTAATGATCTAGCACTTTTCTCTGTATCTAATCAAGAACATTTTTTAAGGAATCGGCATCTTTAGGGTGAATTTGGGTGCAGTGTCTTATGCATGAACAAACCTACAACTTTCAAAATTTAACTCTATGAAACATTTTCTCTATTGACACATTTTCTTTGTTTGATGTCTGTATGTCCTCATTAGCATTTTAGCTTGGCGAAGATTAGTACTCTTTCGTTTTGTGTTGTTTCAATTCTCTTCACAGCTGACCCTCTGCTCTCACTAGCACAGAGTGATTTCTTCCTTATTTAAATGTGCTGGTTCTGTCTATAATCACAACTACTACTCTTTCCTAGTTCATTTGGGCTTCAACAATAATTTAAACAACTAGCATTTATTTCTCACAATTCTAGAGACCAGGAATTACAAGATTAACATACTCACAGATCTAATGTCAAAGGGCCTCCTCTTTCATCATAGACAGATGAGTCAACTCATGTATTTTCACAGGGCATAAAAGCAGAGGAAGAAAGCTCTCTACTGTCTCCTCTTAAAGAGTAGGAATCTCTACATCACCTTCCAATGCAATCATATTGGGGATTTGAATTTCAACATAGAAGGGAACACAAATAATCAATCCATAATATACCCTCTCTTATATTTGCCAAGGAAATAGTTTTAAGTAGGACTATTCTCACCCAAGTGTGGTCCTTCTGCATTAATCTTCCACAGAGGCTGCTATATATAAGGGGATCTACCAAAATTTGGTCATCATGGTGAAAAGAGCAAAAGATAAGACACAAGGACTGCACACAATCCAGTCCCAAGAGTACATTTTCTCTGTACACCTCCTATACCACTTCCAAGTACCAATGAGACATCCATCTTGTCCTTGTTTCCCAATTTCCAGTAAACAGTAGCTTGAAAGTTTCTTACTTGGACAACCCACACAGATTTTCTAAGAGCAAGTAATAATGATAATGCAAATAATAGTCTAAATCTAGATATTGAGAACCAGAGCGATAGCACAGCAGACAACGCATCTGCTAAATGCATGAATAACCTGAGTTGAATCCCTGGAACTCCACATGGTCCCTCCAGCCTGCCAGGAGCGATCCCTGAATGCAGGGCCAGGAGTAAGGCCTGAGAATCACCAGATGTGGCTCCAAAACACACACAAAAATCTAGCTGTTCAGGAAAGTTCTCAAATGGAAGCATATTCTGAGGAGATAGGCCCTTATTAACAATACCAATCATATCAGTTTAGTTCTTGAGAGACATCGTTTCAGAACTCTACATTCCATTCTAGAACTTTCTCTAGGTATCACTAAAATGTAGTGCTCAGGTAAAGAAGAAAATATCCTTCAAGTGGAGTTTCATGCCCAATTCAATCAGCTTAACCAATGGGTGAATAAATAGCAGTATTCCTACATTTAAAAAAAAATGAAAATATCCCTCAAGAATAGACTTTTTAATGGTATCTAATTTTGTGGTGCCAAGTTGGCTGGAAATCAGCTATTTGGTCAACCATTATTGCCAATGTTTTTGTTTGGTGATAAGATTTAGATTTAACTCAACAGACTTTGAATAAGATAGATTTAACCTCAATTTTGGTGGCACTCATACACTCAGTTGAAGATCTGTCTAAAATAGAGGGTTGTAAAGGAATTTCTGTCTTTGCTTTGAATTTAAGCTCTTTACCAAGTTTATTCAATTCTTCCCTTAACCTCCCACTTAGAAGCTACCCCTATCAGATCTTAGGTTTTATAATTCTTCAAAATCACAAAAACTAATTTCTGAACATGCTAACACTGGCCACTTGTGTTAATTTGTGTTCAACAACATTCAAGTGTGAGCCACTGGTGGTACATGCCTGTGCCAACCTGCAAAATTACTCTTTTTTTACATGTAGATACATTCTATTGGTACTCTGGAGAACACTGACTAAAGCAGTTTCTGTTTTAATGATCAGTATAGCAGGCTCTTTCAGCTTAGATTCAAAATAATATATGAGTCCAGACCAAAGTAGGGCTTCTTGTTACATTAATTTCAAATAGTCACTAACTAAATCTGATGTTCAAAAAAATTCATGTTAAGGTCACAGACAGAAAGAAGCAAACTTCTCTATAGAGGAGTTTGATGATTAGGAAGGCAGAGGGTAAAAAAAAGTCATCTTAAGGGATTTTTACAAATGGTCTCAAGTCCTCCACTTCAAACTCCACAGGGAGATTAGCTGCCCCCTCCAGAGAGAAGACACTCGTATTGATCGAGTAACAGAAAGATGATGCACAAAAGGGAAGTAATGTCAAACAAGTAATATTATGGATCCTCTTTGATAAATGTATGTCTCTCAGCAATTTCACAATGGGGAATGAGATTGAAATAACCAAGAAATAAGATTATTAATAGCCATGCTTGAACTGTGGCATCTTGAAAAATGGCTGATGACCACATCAAGTGTGACTGCAATTCTTAATAAGTTGCTTTCTATAGAAAACACTTGCAATTTGTTATTACAATGATTATTAAATGGCCCCTGGCCCATTTATTGTTGTTGCCATTGCCATTTGCATTTTATTACCAAACATTAGAGAGTGGGAAAATTACTTAAGAATTTCATGTAAGAAAGTTACATGTAACTATCTAACATTTATGAGCCTACTCCTTTTTAGAATTTTCATTATACCCTATGATTTACCAAGTTATTAATAATACAGTTGTCTCAAGCATTAAATATTCTCAACCAATCCCACCACCGGTGTGTCCTTCTCACCACCAAGGTCTCCAGTTTCTGGCTCACTACACAAGCCTACCCTCTTGTAGGCACAATTTACTTCATATTATTTGTTACAACACAAAGGCAGATGGAATGTTCATATCTTCGATTAATAAAAATTAATTTATTATCATTGCTCTATCTCACCATGTTATATCATAATCTCACATTGTTATATCTCACTAAAGTCATTGTCTATCTACTGTGTTGGTTAGTGCTCGTTGAGCCTTCTAGTTATTCTTCAGGCTCATTGAGTTTGGTGAGCTTCTCTTTTTTCTCTTTTGGGCCACACCCAGCAATGCTCAGGGGTTACTCCTGACTTTGCACTCAGGAATTACTCCTGACAATGCTTGGGAGACCATATGGGATGCTGAGAATCGAACCCGGGTTGGCCATGTGCAAGGCAAATGCCCTACCTGCTGTGCTCCAGCCCCAAGCTTGGTGATCTTCTATGCAACTTTTCAGTCAGATTTGCTGTGATCCTAATGAAAATGTTAGGTGTTGTGCTGCTTCATACACCATACCAGAGCTCCATATCTGAGGCATGAGTTATATATCTGGGACAATTTGGTGGGTTAGCAATTTGTGAGGTTTGGAGCTGGGCTGTCATGGAGTTTCTTGGTCAGAGTGTGACAGGTGTGGCTGAGCACTGCTGGGACTTCAGGTAGAAAGAGGAATCTGCCTGCTCCCATTCCAAAAAGGCCCCAGAGTTCTCAGCCTGGACCAGTCTACCCGGAAAGACTTGACAGCATCGTGTTCTCTTGGAGCCATAACACTGAGCCAGTTCTCTACCCAAGAAGGCGGTTGGAACCACTCCTTAAAGATACCTAGGAAATAAATGGAGTCTCTTACTAGACTGATGAATTTGCTTCTTCTTAAAGTTTAAGCTTTGTTAGTGGCTTTCTTGTCCTATCTATAAAACAATAATAACATCTATGTCATAAAATTATAGTTAAAACTAAGCCATCTAATATATGTGAGGCTCTAGAATCATTCCTGGAACTTGATATGCATTAAATAAGTGGTAGTTAATATTATTATGACCATATGCCAATTATCTCTACTAATGATAATGATTAATAGATTTTACAGCTTTTCTAGTGTTGGAGAAATCATGACATGGGGATCATTAATTATATGAATAACTGTCTTCTAAATGAGTCATAAATCTGTGTTTGCACTTCTTATTTTGTCTCATTTATCTTTTTTGAGAGGTGGTGGTGTGGGAGGTGGACAATACCTTTCTGGCTGTGGTCAGGGCTTATTCCTGCCACCATGCTCAGGAATTATTTCTGGTGATGTCAGGACAACATAAATGATACCAGGGATCAGAGCACAGTCTGTTGCATGCAAGGCAAGTGTCTAATTCGCTGTGCCATCTTTCCAGTCATTTGAATTAGAACCCCCACCGCTCTCTTGTGAGGACTTCTGGTTTGTGTCTGGACTTTCCATAACCATCAAACGTATCTTAAGTTTTCCCATTGCTATGACCATTTCTCTCCCTATCACAAATACCTGCCTAAATGCTCTTACACTCTTTTCATTTTCTGACAAAAGCCTTCCTTTTCTCGTGGCCTAAGTGAGATATTACCTCTTCCATAAAGCCACGATATTCATTAATAATTTTTCTTATTCTATATCCACACAACACTATCTTGTCATTTTATGCTACTATCCTTTTTTCCTCTCATTTATTATGGCTGGATATTATAAGCCTCTTGAAGATGAGATGTTTGTTCCTCTTATCTTTTAATCCCCACTGTCACCAGGCATGCTATTTTATGTGTGCAAAGACAAATTGAATTGAAAGACAAATTCAAGGCAAAGATAATATATTAATATATTCTGTAGCAGTGATGATATTATACCACTGAATTGGACATACACTTGAGGACTTAATTGATTAATAACTGTCTCAAGCAGGGGTCTCCCTCGTCTGGGGCTAATGAGTGTACCATGACTATTTTAGTTATAATCTAGCTGTATATATTTTATTTCTTTTACAAAATTAATACCTTATTTTATGCAAAACTGATATTGCCAAGCAGTGTAGACAAGGGCAGAGAGGGGGAAGGTTAAGGGTGATGTAAATACCAGGTGGGGGGCCTGAAGCACTTTGTGGGTAGTGAAGGTATAGTAACATTGTTTTATCATGACCATGAAGGTTAAGAACATTCTTACCACTTTTAACAAAATTAGAATAATGAACAGAAAAATAGTAAAATTTACATAGTTCCATTTAAAATTAATAACTGCAATTGCATTTTAATCCTAAATTACTGTCACTGCTCTCTGTGAACTCCGGAAATATGAATTATACTCAACTCCTCCTATTCCCATATAAATGGCCTGAACTCTCCTACTGTCAAACTGTAAGCTTAATTGGCTTCATCTTTGGAAAATTCACCATTGTGACAAGACAAAAACAAAAGAATTCAAATAATACTTTTTTAACTCAATTGCATGTAGAGAATCCATGCAATTACTCTCAACTATTAGACAAATTTGACTGCTGGTATCCTCACACTTTTATTCTCTCATGAGTCACTTCAGAAAATAGCTCTTCAAGTTTATCATCTAACAAAAGCCATGGAAATACTATTAACAGCACTTCCTCCAGCTTCTCCATGATAAGCAGTGTCTTCCTTTCACAAGGAATATGCATAAACAAAGCCCATAATTGTAAGAATATAGCCATACAGTTATTCCCTTTTCATTCTTTTTAAACTCTTCTCATATGTCTCATTTCTCAAAGGAAGTAGTCTCTATACGAGACCATTTTTATATGCTCTCTTTTGTACTGAATTTTCTTTTAATAAGATAAGAGCAAATCTCAGATGCAGAAGTTTCAAGAATACAACACATGCAGAGAGAATTTAATAGTAATATTTAATTTCCTATGTTACTTTTATAATAATTATTTATATTTTCTTATAGTTTCTAAGATACGTCTGTTTAGTTGAAAATAGTAAATAAATTTAAGCAATAAAATCTTAATTATTCAGGGGCATAAGAAACAAAAGGTGTATGACAAAAGTAATGAGTATGATTTAATTTGAACAAAATCTGAGAATGAATGCTCTCTAGGTTACCACACATTGGAGGGGGTTTTCGGAGTGGATAGAAATTTGGATCATACTCAGGGGTGCTCAGGGCTTACTACTGGTTCCATGTTTAGGGATAACTCCTGGCAGGACTCCAAAATCCATATGGGTGCCAGATATCAAACTCAAGATGGCCTACTTGCAAAGCAAACATCCCACTTGCTGCACTACTTCTCCAGCCTCAGTTATCACACATTTTATCAAAATATTGGAAAGGGAAAGTAAAGGTATGAAAGGAATTCAGATATTAGTAGATCTGCTCTTTAAAATGCAGGATTTTTAAGAACAGGAGGTTGAAAGGTGCACCCAACTAAGATTTGATTCCCAGCCCCACGTGGTCCCTGAGCACCTCCAAGCACATCCTGAATGATCCAGAACACAGCTAAGTGTGCTCTAGAAGCCTCCAAAACCACGGGGGTAGCTTGGGTACCCCTTGCTCTGCAGGTCCATGCAAAATTACATCCTGAAGGCCTTGCATTCAACTACTCATTGCTGAATAAGAATTTCTGGCAGGATCCTGGCCTTCAGAGCGGCACTTAAGAGCTCACCCCAAAATCGATGCTTTCCTTACCCCTTTTCACATAGATTTATTTTTCCCTAAAGCCTGTTATTTTCTTCTTCATACTACGTATGTTTAAGTTTTAATTCAATCTATGCTCCCCCAGCAGCTGAGTTATAAGACACTGTCCACTTCAACACTAAGTTCTTCTACGTTGTAACTTTTTGGTGTATATTTATTTTTCCATATTATATTATGAGCTCCTTAGGAATGGAGTCTATATATTATTCCATCATGCATCTACTGGCAATATTGCAGTTTGCCGTATAATCCTTACACAACAATAGTGCTGATAAGTCTTGCTGTATGGTTTAGGTGTGTAGTATGTTAAACCACCTAAATTGTATACTTATATTTATATTCATGATGAAAATGAGTAATGAGGTATTTCTCAGAACATATTTATGTCACAGATATATGAATATTTTTAGAAAATTTTTGCATGTAAATGTTTTCACTGTAGGTGCTCATTAATTATAATTGCATTTATAATTATAATTAATGAAAAGAAAATAAAATTCAAATAAAATAATATAAATGTCTATTCAATGGCATACTTCTGACGATATATTAAAAAAACTAAAAACTGAGTTCCACTGAAAAGATACTCACGAGTCTAGTTTGGATTTATGTCATGACAATATGACTTTACATGGACTGGAGCCTAAGCAATAGAACAGAAGGTAGGGTGTTTATACCTTGCATGTGGTGGACCCAGGCTTAATCCCTTCCACCACAAATGGTCCCTGAACCCTGCCAGGAGTGATCTCTGAACACAGAATTAGGACTAAGTCCTGAGCATCACTGTATGTGGCCCAAAAGCCAAAATTTTTTTTGTTTACGAATTTAAAAACACATTTTCTTACTTTTATAGGCCTATTCAAGCTTTCAAAGGTCTATCCAAATTTTTTAGTTTACTTCTTCTCACTCTTACAAAATTGTGTACTTATAGGATTTATATATTTCATATAATTAAAATACATTAGTATAAAATTATTTTACTGCTAATTTTTAATTTCTATATCTGTTAAACAGAAAATCAGTTCTGAAATTTTTTTTGTCTTTTTTTTTTCATTAGTGAATCACTGTAAGGTACAGTTACAGACTTACAAACTTTTGTGCTTCCGTTTCAGTCATACAATGGTTGAGTGCCCATCCCTTCACCAGTGCCCATTTTCCACCACCAATGGTCCCAGCATTCCTCCCACCACCCCCATCCCACCCTCCCCCCATCCCACTCCGCCTCTGTGGCAGGGCATTCCTTTTTGTTCACTCTCTCCTTTTGGGTGTTGTGCTTTGCTATAGAGGTATTAAGTAGCCATCATGTTCGGTCTATAGTCTACTTTCAGCCCACATCTCCCATCTCCAGCGAACCCTCCTACCACCCTTTACTTGGTGGTTCCTTCTCTATCTAAGCTGCCTTTTCCCCTAGCATGTGAGACCAGCTTCTAAGCTGTGGAGTAATACTCCTGATACTTATATCTAATGTTCTTGGGACTTAGTCTCCTATTCTGTTACTTTATATTCCACAAATGAGTGCAATCTTTCTATGTCTATCCCTCTCTTTCTGACTCATTTCACTTAACATGATACTTTCCATGTTGATCCACCTATATGCAAATTTCATTACTTCATCTTTTCTAAGAGCTGCATAGTATTCCATTGTGTAGATATACCAAGATTTCTTTAACCAGTTATCTGTTCTCAGGCACTGTTTTTTTCCAGATTCTGGATATTGTAAACAGTGCTGCAATGTACTTACAAGTGCAAATGTCATTTCTATTATACTTTTTTGCATTTCCGGGATATATTCCCAGAAGTGGTATTGCTGGGTCAAATGGGAGCTCAGTTTCTAATTTTTTGAGAAGTGTCCATACTGTTTTCCAAAAGGGCTGAACCAGTCAGCATTCCCACCAGCAGTGAAGGAGAGTCCCTTTATCCCCACATTTTCCCCAACACTGGTTGCTTTTGTTCTTTCAGATGTGGGCCTGTCTCTGTGGTGTGAGATGGTATCTCATCATTGTTTTGATCTGCATCTCCTTGATGATTAATGATTAGGAGCATTTTTTCATGGGTCTTTTGGCCATTTGGATTTCTTCTTTGAGAAAGTTTCTGTTCATTTCATCACCCCATTTCTTTTTTTTTAGCTTTTTGGGTCACACCTGTCGATGCACAGGGGTTATTCCTGGCTCTGCACTCAGGAATTACTCCTGGCGGACATCACCCCATTTCTGATGGGGTTGGATGTTTTCATTTTATGGAGTTCAACCAGTGCCTTGTAAAGTCTTGATATTCACCCCTATTGGGTGAATATCCTTTCCCATTCTGTAGACTGTCTTTGTATTCTGATCACTGTATCTTTTGAGGTGCAGAAGTTTCTCAGTTTAAGGAAGTCCCACTTGTTTATCTGTTTCTACTTGCTTGGCTTTATCGTTTCTTTTGTTAATATGATGGATTTTGTTGATTGATTTTTGAATGTTAAACAATCCTTGCATCCCTGGGATGAATCCCATTTGGTTGTTGTGTATGATCATTTTGATGAGTTATTGGATTCTATTTGCTAATATTTTGTTGAGGATCTTTGCATTCATGTTCAGTTCTGAATTTTTTAAGCAAATTAAAAGTTGCTTAAAAGTCCATGGTCTTCGATTTAGTTTTAAATTTTTAAAGCAATTTCAAAGTCCATGGTCTTGGACTTAGTTTTTTAATTTAGGTACCTTTAATTACATGTCCAGAAACACTCAAATTTTAAATGCTCCATAATCATTTGTCTGAGCATTTTATCTTGTTATTGTTGAGACTTAGAAAGGGGGAGAGAAATGTCCTTATTCTTGTTGATTGTGCTCCTTCTTCAAATTTTGCTTAAATTTTAAGTAAAATCAAAGGTGTAACAGGATAGTGATTCAACATAAAATTATCTTCTGAATTTCCTACAGCACATATATACAGCACATATAACAAAGTAGATTTCTCAGACATGTTCTTCAAAAGTTTAAGTATTTGCTCATTTACTTCTCTAATGCATACTAATATAATTTTATGAATTAATTTACAAATTATTTGTGTGAAAGTAAGTAGCTTGTACTTTTCCTCCATTCACTTAAGCTCTGCTGGAAATAGTTTGTAGCTTTAAAAACCTCCTTCACTTTATAACCTAATTTTCTTCCTTTTTAAAAGTAAGCTAAATTTAAACTGAAATCTTTTACCTCAGTGGAACTTCTGGAATGTTTTTTAAACTCTTGTTTAGGAAATTAATAAATAGTCATTGATCTACATTATGTCTTGAATTGATCAGAATTCTTACTAAAGGAAAACTTTATGGTCCCTTATTTATATACTTTACTACTAAAGGAAAAAAATATTCTCTTGGATGTTTAACCTTTAAAATCACACCCCCTCGGGAGCTCTAAAATCATTTATACAAAACTAGAAACAGTTTTTATGCAATCAGAGTATTTATTTACATAACCACTGTCTTCGCTCTTAAACACGCCTTTGAAACACTAAACTTGACAGTTTTAGAAAAGGTGCCTTGTTTCAACATAAACCCCATCAAGAGGCTGTTTCCTTTCAAAAGAAGGAATGCAGGGGATTTTTTTTTTCTGTTTAAACAAATGCTATTGTTTTATTGCCAAATTTTCTTTTAAAGTATCCGTTAATGAATCTGGCAACCTTATTAGGTATTTTTAATCAGTTAACAACACTGTTAGAACTTGTTGCAAATTCTTACACACTATATGAATGTTCTTCAGTCCCTCATCGTTCTTTGATCCTGCATACCTGACAATACCTTACCTTATACATAACAACTTGTATCCTGAATTTTGTGCAAATGTTATCCAGTTCATTGTGTTTTATAGGTTTTCTTTAGACAGAACAAAAACTATTTGCTTCGGCATCATTTCATAAAGATGATAATAAATTCATATTGCTGTGTACCAGTCCTTTTTCCAACTTCTAAATCTGTGTGTTCTGGAAGTGGACCATTAAGTATTCATTTCATTCTGTTGTGACCATTTGGAAATACTAGAAAATGCTCCTTTCAGCCTACATAGGAAAGGTCTTCTCAAGAAAAAATCAATGTAAATGTATTCAAATGGAATTTCACTCAGTTATGTCAATCTTATGGGACTTCTATTTTATTTGTACTGATTTTATTCCTAAATTGGTCAAAACTTGATTACTTAAAGTGCTATAGTATCTACAAAAGGTTTGATGTTTTTTAATGCTTAGTTTACGTGTTATTGTAAGAAACATAAAACTAATCTGCGACTTGAAAATGAACTATTAAAAATGCATCGCCAGCTTAGGAAACTAGAGCCCAATGGAACTGTTATTTACAACATTTATCCTATCAAATTATCATAAAGGGGCAACGAGAGCACCCAAATGACAGAAGCCACAAGTTCTACATGCATGAGTCACTAAATTTAATCCCCAATACTGAATGATCCCCTCCAAGCACTTGTGTATGAGTCCTGGAGTTCCCTAAACACTACTAATGAGGTACTAATGGCCCCCAAGCACTGCCAGGATGGCACTATTGGCTCTCAGCACTGCTGGACTGAAGCAGTGTCACATCTCTAGGCCCAAATGTTAAATCATTTGACCCAGTTTACTGAGCATCACTGAAAATGGCCACCAGGCTCCTCGAGTATTGCATGGGAGATCCCTTCCCAAAGGAAAGATCTCTGTAACTTCAACTTGTATATTAACAAAGTATTTGCTGCTCTTTCCATTTTCTCAAAAGAGACACATAAAGACTGCCAAATTAGATTTAGATTATTCCGTTGTCAGGCATCCACTTAGTCATAAAACCCATAAGTACTGTGTTCTCACCATGTAACCAATACTTTACCAAGTACTCTGGAGCACATAAATGAAATAGATGTGTTCTCTGCCTCTGGAATGTAAACCAAAAACTTAGTTCCCCTTATATAGAGGACAGGGGCTGATGTGCAATGGTATGTTCAAAACAAGGAAAAAGTAAAAAAGAAGAATAGTCCATTTCCTAAATACAAGATTTTTATACGAATTTTCAGCAAGTATACTGTCAAAAGGCAATCATCCAAAATCCCCCTTCTAAAGAAATTGAGTGCAATCAGCAGATGAAAATCTACTAACTTAGTCATCAAAAGGATATGAAAATTACCCTACAAGTAGACCTTGGCTTCGAAGTTATAAACCATTCCCAGCACGCACAGATCCTTCCCCTTTGGATAGGTCATTAACCTGCCCCAGTACAAGGAAATTTCCGTAATGCATACTGCTTCAAATGTTTTACCTTGAATATTATAAACTAGAAGCCCTTCAATGTCTGGTAAATAACCTATCATCAATCAACACTAGCGATGAATGTCAGGTATGAAAAGGCACTAAAACGGGCTGCATTTATAAGAAGCTAAGCAACCATCCATCATTTTTTCTTTGACACTTGGAGAGGCACCAACCACACCAAATGGGGGTGGGGATGGTAGGAAGAGGAAGAACTTAAAAATAAACAATATCCAAACCAACAAGTTAAAAAAAATATTTAAAATAAAGAACACAGACTGAGGGAGAGCTCAGGGATAGGGAACCTGCCATGTTGCCTTTCAGCTGATAATTGGTTCTCTAATATCACACCACATAAGAGTATGAGGCCAAAGGCACTGCCATTTGTGTCCCTGAAGTTAAAATGCAATGCGTATTTCCCAGCACACCACAATGTACTCATGCACCAGTGCAACTCTGTACAAGCACCATGATTAAGTGTGAAAGCCTCCCATCCCCCAAATCAATAAAGGAAAACCAACTCCCCACCCCATTTCAACTGCAGAGAAGGGAAGGGTATTGAAAAGAAAAGGATAGGGGAGGGATGGGGAGAGGAGAGAAAAGGAGGGGAGGGAAAGAAAGGAGAAGGGAGGGTAAGAGAGAAGAAAGGAGAACATAAAGGGAGGAGGGAACAGAAGAGAAGGGAAGACAAGGGAAGGGAAGGGAGGAAAAAGGAAGAAAAGAGGAGGGAAAGTAAGGGAGGAGAAGGGAAAGGAAGGGGAGAGAAGGGAAGGCAAGGGAAGGGGAGGGAAGAGAGGGGAGAATTGGAGCGGAAAGGTAATTTAAATTCTTTGAATTTAAATCTTTATATAGCAAAACTTTTTACTAGGGAATATGATGACAAAAGAAATTTCAAAAATATGCAAAAAATAGAGTGCCAGCCCAAATTTCAACAAATCATCAATGTGGAACATTTGTTATTTTCAATTTTCAATGATTTCTATAAATACATACTCATTGAGATACTAAAGCTTTTCTAATCTCAGAAATCTCATGCTACTTTAACAAATACTCGCTATTTATCTATTATTACACAAACCATAGTTAGGAGCGTGACTGTTATGGGAAAAATTTGTATCATCATTGCACATTTTAAATAACATAGGAAATGTAATGGTCTGTAATCCAGTTTTATAGCATTTCTGAATTGTGAACTAGAAAAATGCTATAAAAGACTTTATGTTTAGAGATTAAGGAGGCAAACATTAGATTGTCAACATTCCAAGCTGCAAATCTGCCTTTTAAAAAGGACATCTCAAAGCAAAGAAATAGACCATGACTCCATTTATATTTATTGTGCTCACTTTTGAAATTCACTCAAAACACATGACTGAGAAGTATCTTAACAATTTCTCCAGGGGAAAAGTGCAAGCACCATTCAATTCTCAGAGATTATTTCCCCTCAAAAATGCCTGCAAAGTATTTATGCTTTATCCATTACTTAAATCCTTAGAAAATGTATTCAACATTAAACTAAAGAAGTTGAAAATTAGCTTCTTTAAAAACAGAATCAAAGGAATTTATAGATCCCGTTTTACTTCTGGTAAGAATATTTGGCTTAAGACCAGACACCTAGAATTCCTACCTGCAAAGACAGAACACATTACTGAAGTAGATGCTAAGGAGATACTTGAACTTGGGCCAGAAGAGATAATAGAACCTCAGAACAAAAGACAAACTCTTAAGCCAAAAGGCCTATTGCCAATTAATCTTTCTTTGTAAAAGTGTAGCAGTTTACACGCACTTCCATGAAGAAAACCAAAAAGAGCACTTGCTCCCAAATTTGAGGACAGAATAGAATGAAGACTGAAATAGGAGAACTTTTATAGAGAAAATAAAATTCTATCTTTTCAAAAAGTCTGAAACATCAGAAGTCAAAGATAAAACACTTGGTGCATCTATGAAGATAGCAAGAATGAGTTAAAGACTAAAGCAGTATCTGAATGTGACCAGGACTCTCAGTAGCACGTAGAACTAAAAGTTGTGATTTATAAGATTAATGCATGACAGTCAGTAGGAGCCATTCAAAGTTAAAGTTAAAGTTTAATTAATTAATTGATTCATATTGATGCCTTACTCTGTAAAAGTGTATAGTGACGTATCAAAGTATTCGTTTTTATTTAAATCAAATGCTCTCGCGTTGGTGGTATAGTGGTGAGCATAGCTGCCGTCCAGAACAAATGCTCTCTGATTCAGCAATCTCTAGAATTACATATAATCCCAGTGTCTAAAGACAAAAATATGCTTAATTCAGAGAAGTTCCTCATAGATTTATCAGAATAAAATCAATAACCCTTTCATTATTTTCTCTTGTCTCTTAAATAAAAACATTGGAAGTGAGTGTAGTACTTGTTTAAAGTTTGTCATCTACTAATTTCAGTCAAATTAGTTTGAAATAAACCAGAACTTTGAAATGAATCCATATAATTTCTACTTTCACTATGTTCATGTTTTTTTGAGATGGAATTCAAGAAATTGATTTGCTATCAGGAGCACCTTCTATAAGGTGTGCTGAGAAGAAGATATCAGACACAGAAGATATTTTTTCCTAATGAGACTAAGTATTATAAGTAAGTTTAAATCCTACAATTCAAGCTGCAAGAAAGGCTTTTTTATGTAGAAGGCCACACTCTATTATCAATCCCATATTGAAAAAGTTTTACTTTCAATTAGGTTTTCAGCATCAGTTTTATTGACATTATTTGTTTATTGTATTATCTCCATCAATATTATTTCTTGATAATTGTTTGGAGAGTACTTCAAGTTGCATTGTACAATTTTAGCAGAATTCCTACATGCTGTAGGTTGTATTGCCTTCCCTCATCTCTGACATGAAAAAATTGGCAAAAGTGCCACAAGGGACAAAATTATCCCATTAAAAATCCACTAGTCAATGAAAAATGTTCATAAGCACAAACCTTAATTTTTATAATGGATCCCTTAGGCTTGTCATCTGAATAATGACAGGAATTTATATTATAAAAATATAGTTGTAATTAGACACATAAAATATAGCAACCGTATTGTAAGGTGCATGTCCTCAATCCATTGACCTTCCCCTTAACTGTAATAACCATAATGCTTCATCTGTTCTTCCTACTTCATTTCCCAAAGAACAAATAAAATGATATTTAGGTGAGATGTTCAAGGTAAGATATCCAAGACAAGCATTCTTGAGTGTTGATTGATTTTATTTACTGGGGGATTATAAAAGGAATTATGAGCTATGAAAATAATATAGAAGGATATATCAGGGAATCAAATAGTGAAGAAGTATGATCTGGGTAAGAACTGGTTTTGGCTATAATTTAGTGTCAGTCTGAGTCTCGGAGAACTTTGGACCATGAAAATTGCGCCACAGTGTAGGTGCTCCCAAGAGTAAGTGTTATCTGTAAAGAAGCTGGCCTTTCATGCCTGTGTTAGTCAGTCATTGTTAGAAGCCATAACAAATGGAACCTTAGCTCCTGGACAGGGCAGCTTCTGCAAGTCTGGGTCAATCTTTTTAAAAAGCTGAAACTAGAGATCCTTGGCAATCAGTATCTGTAGCAATACAAGAATGAGAGTTTTTCTACAATAAAATATGAAACACCCTGCTGTCCAGTACAGGCGACTTCAAGGACCCCCAGGGACAGTACAAAGGTTAAGGGCACTTGCTTTCCACACAGCTGACCTCAGTTCACTCCCCAGCAGCCTATCTGACCCCCACCCCCACCCCAAGTACCAACAGTTGTGATCCCTGAGCCAGAATAAGTCCTGTGAACTGCTGGGTGCGGCCCCAAAGTGAAAACAATCCACACAGCAAAACCCAGAAGACTCTTATTTTTTTTTTATTTAAACATTGTGGTTTACGAAATTGTTCAGAACACAGTTGCTACAGGCATTCAATGTTCTAGCACCAATCTCATAGCCAGTGTTCCCCTTTTGCCACCATTGTCCCCCATTTTCCCAACCATCCCCCAAACTGCCCCCTTAGAAGGCACAACATAATCTATCTTTTATTGTTTGTTATAACCAAATGGCTATTGAATTTATTAAAAAATACTTCAGTAAAAGAAAATTTGTGGACATCATTTTATTTCACCATGGGGTCATTAAGTCTTTGTCTGAGGGTCTACCAAGCTCTTCGTTGCTAGGTGGTCCTTCTACGTTATTATGTATTGAATAGCAGTTGACTGCTATGTTGCCTTCCCATCTAATTTGGTGTTTCATACTGCAATATAAGTATTGCAGAATTTGGAGGTTGCCAAACCCAGAAAACTCTCTATAACAATAGAACAAACTAACTCACAAAACCCTGGTTATTCACACACAAATTGAGTGTTTTGTGGATCTTTTTACCATCATATCACAGGATATTACTAGGGACATATTCTACTCTCTACTTCTGCTGAACACTCCACTAGAAATAGAGAGTCAGAGACAGGGATGAATGGTGCTACATAATAGTATCAGTTTCCCTCTTAAGAGAAAGTTCTAGACTCTGAAACATTCATCAAAAGTTGTAAAGAAGAATTTGACTGCTCCCCTGATTATAATATTATTACAAATTACATAATTATATATAAACATATATATTTCTTTTGCAATAATAATTATAGAAATATTTCAAAACTAAACAAAGATGTCACAGCTTCATTTTATTTTTTTGAGTGAGCAACTGATTTGGCTTATGAATATAATTAAAAGTATTTAGTCCACAGATTTCATGAGATTTATTGAGTATCAAAATGGAAAGCTATTGTCCCCTTCAATTTACTCAAAAATTTTTTCCAGAAATATTTTGGTAAAGTGGCATTTGTTAAACCTTGTAGTCAGTGACATGACTTTTTCAGTCTTAAATATCAGGGTCCACAGAAACTTTATTTGTGTGGGTTATATTTTCCAGGGTTTGCTAAATTAGAAATTAATATTGAGAAATGTTATAACATTTCCTTGTTATTTATTTAAATTTGACATTACATTTAAACACATTTTATTGCAAAATAGCACTATAGAAATATCACCAGTAAGAAAAGTGACCTAGTTTAATATTTTGAAAATATCTCTAGAATCTGATCAATAATAAAGCTGAAAGTTTAGTTATAGTTTATCAACAAGACTACCCACGCATAGATAAGACTGAATAAAAGAAAACATTTAAATTTTTCTTTTAGATAATTGCAGATAATCTTTTCAGCTATACTAAAACTTGCATTTAGTAGTTTTTAAATGATAGTAGCAGTGTAAAATCTGAAACCATATCAATGAACTTTCATACTCTCATTAAAATCCCCTCCTCTAACTTAGAACTTGAATATATATAATATACATATATATACATATATAGCAAGATTTTGTTGTATCATTCATTTCCATGTGTTTTTTTGCAATTTACTGAATTGCAAAAATTCAGTTTTTGATCAGTTTTTGAATCATTTACTTCAAAAAATTGGCAAATCCCACAGTCAATAAAAAAATCATGTTTAATGCAACTTCTGATATGTCAAATAATACTTCTACCAGAAAAATCTTTAAGTAATAGGAAGCAGTCAAATTCACAAAGGAAGACACAATTTCCCAAGATTCAAATGTTTATTGGCAATAAACACTGTTATTTCTTTTCCCTTTAGGTGACAAACTCACTCACTCAACCCATGTATTTTTTAAAGTCTTTTAAAACATGATAATCTGAATAAATATTATCTGTCAGTCATTGAAGAATACAATAATTATTACTGCAATGAAGAATACAATAATTATTGCTATAGCTTAATCTGTGCTTAGGTGCCAGCACTGTTGCCCACAATTGCTTTGGCATTCCTAAGACAGACATTAGTGTAAAAGGCAAACAATGTCTTAGTAGTACCATAAAAATAATTTTTGCTTACAGATGTCCTGAAAGCTCTCAAAACATTATAGATCATTTACTTTCAGTAACCCTCAGAGGACCTTAAATCACATTTCCGGAATCACTGTGCTAGACAAACAAATCTTGAAACTTTCTTCTTTGATTCTCACTACATTCTTGTGTGCTGGCTTTCTACATAAGGGCCACTCCTATTAGGAACTTGTAGTGAAAAATTCAAGTTTTCTAGCCATTTTAACTCAATGAAAGCAGAGAATGAGACTCTTAGGAGACCACTGCTTTCTTGCCCTTTTTTTCTCAATCTTGTAGGTATTTATAAGATTTAATTTCAATGAGTGAATATATGCTCACTGCATAGGAAAGAGAGGATGAGAAATGATGTGTAAGGAAATATATGCAAGTAGAGGGATGAAGATGTCAAAGTGAGGATTTACGTGGCAAAGTAGTTGAGCTTCCAGGAATAGTTGTGAAGGTAAAAATTAGTCAATCTATCATATTATTTCTGTATTTGCTTCCTACTCTCTGATTTTAAAAGGTGGAAACAATTACTGCAGTCTGGTCCATATGCAATCACCCTGTCTCGTTGTGGAAATTTATTACTGATAAAATTTGTGCAAAACAGTTGAACATGGAAATTTATCTTGCATTCTTGTACTCAAGTATAGCACATACTATAATTATCTTAGAAAACAGAAGGAACTTTAAGTAAATTCTTCAAATCACATTTAGGAACAATTAATTCCCCAAAGACTCAAGTTTGTACTCTGTATACTGCCAATATAATCATTCCAGAGATTTTCATTAAATCTTTACCATAGATGGAGAGGAAACACTGCCTTGTGTGAAATTAATCTTTATTAAAATATTATGAGTTTCTATGTGACCCAGCCTGAAGTTTTTCTATACCCTAGTAGGTCTTTGAGTTGATTTCCATGCCAAATCCATCCACTGTATAGTATTTCAGTTATCTGTGCTTCATTGCACACTGGAAAAATGTGTGCAGAATCTTGGGTGAACTGCTATAACAGGATTTGTAACATTTGTGACGTGGATTACATTTTAAAGTGATTTTGCAGGCAAAGCATTTGGGGAATTACCATGGAGTCATATAATGAGAAAGACTTATGAATCTACAGCCAATAAAGTCTATGTTAAAGTAAATTAAGGAACGGTAAATTATAAGAATAATGTACTAAGTGATTTCCTAATTGAATACATGAAATACTATGCTTGAAGTTTTTGCAATGTTAAAGTATAATCAGAAATTTTGAGATTTGGGGGCTATGCTTTCTGGTATTAAACATCTTCTGTGATCAGCAACTAACTAAAGAATTTTTTAAAGTTCCTTGATTAGTGATATTTAATACTTAATATTTTATCCATCAGATTCCTTGTGTTTCTCTAAGTGAGAAATACAGAGAAATCTCTCCTTCAAGATTTTTTTTGTCCTCCGGTTCTTTCATATATATTTTCAAGCCAAATGATTCTTAAGGTAGTTATTGATTTCAGAAAAAAAAATTGAAGTTAGGATTACTTACTGTCTCAGTTCTTCATTTTTATTTGTAAAAAAAGGCTAATGTACTTTTTTCTAATTTAAGATATAATTTGAGAAAAAATACTTTAGAACTTATATATATGTATTAAGCATATTAAATATATATTGAACACTAAAACATGATTGGCATATAAACATGAATAACATATTGAGCACAGTTAAATTTTTCTTAAACTTGATACTATTATCCCATTGCTAACTTAGATGCATAATGTCTCATTTAAAATTTTTAATGTTATGAGTCTTTGTCAGTGCTCTTTGTGAAACTAGATCTTTACCCTAATAGCTATTTCTTCAACCATCTCTATAAAGTTCTCAAATTGAAGCTGATTTATCAAGTACCATTACGTGTTTGGAGATAACTGATTAAAATAGTCTCTAGTGTTTTTTTTTTTTTAAGGAGACCTGCAAGTTTTTCTCCAAAGTCTCTTATCAGCTCAGAAGAGATCATTTGTTTTAACAATAACCTATTAATATAAAGGAAAGTGCCCTTATTGAGTTAATAAACATAATTAAAAGAGAGATGCTCTACTTAACCATTACGTTACTTAAAATAACTTGAGTTAGCAGTTAAAGAAATAGAAATGCCCTTAATAAAGAATATTAATTTTTTTGTAATTTATATTAATTCAGGATACTTAGTTATAAAATACTATGTTCTTTGGCATATCAATATTTCCAGCATTGCATCTTTTCACAACCAGGGAATACAGGAGAATGTTGTTATCCAAAACAAAACTAAAACGTCATAAAGACCTGACAGTTAAAAAAGTAATGACATAGAAACAAACAGTGGAGCGATAGAGTGTGCAAAGTATGATGCTGAAAGATAAGCTGGAAGCATAGACAGACTCATCACAAGCCAAATGAAGAGAACTGAATTTTAGCATCAGGACATTGGAAAACTACAGAGGGGATATAAAAATATTATATAACACTATGAAATGTTTCACTCTTAGTATCAGCAATAATAATTGCTCAACTGAACTTTGTATGAAGGATACAAAAGGTATCATTCTTATTGCCAAATAAATATAGTTCATAAATGTCTTTATAGTTCTGCCAGTGAAAGATGAAGCTAACCTAAAGCAACCTAAATATGAGGACTTTGAAGCCAAGATCTCCATCAGTCAAAATAAAATCAAAGTAATAAATATGTATGAAATCATATTTTACTTGATTTTATAAGGATTTGCAGCAACACAAACCAAACATAAAATCATGAAGTTTTCATGAGCCAAAAAACAAGATGGAGGGGCCAGAGAGAAATTAGAGTGGACTGGGCATTCACCTGTACACAGCCAACCAGGGTTTGATCTCTAGTACCTCATATGCTTCCCTGAGCAACACAGGATCACTGAAACAAAAAAATGTCCCGAGTATTGTCTGATGTGGAAAGAAAGAAAGAAAGAAAGAAAGAAAGAAAGAAAGAAAGAAAGAAAGAAAGAAAGAAAGAAAGAAAGAAAGAAAGAAAGAAAGAAAGAAAGAAAGAAAGAAAGAAAGAAAGAAAGAAAGAAAGAAAGAAAGAAAGAGAGAAAGAGGGAGAGAGGGAGAGAGGGAGGAAGGGAGGAAAAGAGGGAGGAAGGAAGGGATGAGGGAGGGAGGGAGAGACGAAGGAAGGAAGGGAGGAAGGAAGGAAGGAAGGAAGGAAGGAAGGAAGGAAGGAAGGAAGGAAGGAAGGAAGGAAGGAAGGAAGGAAGGAAGGAAGGAAGGAAGGAAGGTATTAGATGAAGAGAAGTAGAATGTTTACCCTGCTGCATTCTGCTCTTAATGAATTATCTTCATCAATTTAAAAAATTAAATACTGCATGTTCCTCCATGCCAACAAGTCAGAAAATAACAAAGAAATTACCATTTACCAGCACAAATTTGCTAGGTAACAGAAATATTAAGGGAATAAAATAGACTAAGTTTTGTGTTCTGAAACCTACAATGACAGAGAAAGACATTAATTATGTATGTGATTGACACAATGAAGAAATAGTGTGGGAACATATAGAAACAGAACCTAATCAAATATGGAAAAGAAATTATTAGGTTTTAATCTAATGAAACAAATATCCTAGAAAACATTTGATACAATTAACACAAAGTAATTATCATACCAATTCGTTTATATATATAGTACATAGAAATTGGCTGTTTTTAATTTTTCACTAAATGTCATGTTTTTGCTTAAAAATGCTTGAGGATGAGCATTTCTTTGAATTGTTCTTTCGGTCCTCCTTTCAAAAACGCAAGTCTGGAAATTCACAGGATGCCATTTTGACCGCCTACTCCTACACAACTCTCTCCTTGAATGATCATTTTAGACCTAACACCAAAAATCCTACAGTCCGTCTGTCTTCCTCAGTTCTTCAGGAAGACCAAGTTCTTAATTTTCTTTCTTTCCATTGGTGAATATGTCTCACATCTGAATAATGCATCTGTGGTAAGAAATTCCAGATTCTGGATAACAAACAATAAGTAACTTAAAATATTAGGTGAACTCAATTAAGGGAGGGAACAGAAATTAAAGAGGCCCACCAGAAATAACAAAAGAGGAGGGAGAAATATCTTAAGGAAGAAGAAAGAATTCCTAACAGGAAGTAGAGTTACTTGAGGAATTACTAACAGCAGAAGTAATTTGCCAGGGACATAAATTAAATAAATAGCCATGCAAAGGTAGTGGGTATATGGTGAGTAAAATTTTTCAAATTATTTTATTTAACTCTACTTTTTTATTTGGGGCACAACGCCCAAATTTGTGCTCAGCGAATATTCCTGGTTATGTGATCAGGAGTACTTCTGGCAGGGCTCCAAACACACCATATGCTGTACTGAGGAACAAAACCAGGCAAGCAAGACAAGTTTCTTCCACACTGTACTATCTTTCTGGACTTCTGACTGTACTTTTGAAAATATAAGGACTGGCTCCCCTTTTCAGGTTAGTGGAGTGAACGGGCGCCATCCCATCTGCGCCTGCACCTCCCCACCCCCTGAGGTCACCCAGCCACATTTTGTTAGTGGGCGTGGCCTCAACAAAGTGGGTGTGGCTCCAACAAAGTGGGCGTGGCCTCCGGAGCGGCTGCAGCTAATGCGGCCGCAGTTATTTTTTTTTCAAATACCAAGCAATTATTTGGTACTTCTCAATATTCATCACCCATATCCCTGATTATCATCTTCGAGGGCCTTAAAATACTTCCTAAATAAGTTCCTAGCTAATTCGAAATTTCAAAAACTACCAATGAGTAGAAGCAGCTATTCAAGCCAAACCTAACAGACCTCACTCTCAAAAAGTATTGCTTGAACTTTCACATGAATAATAGAGGAACATCATAGAGGGACATCTTCTAGAGGGAGTACAGAAGAAATTGATCACCACTGACCAAGCCCATTTGGAATCCTTTTCCACAACCAGAGGTGAACTTTAAGGCCCCTTTGCCATATTACCACAGCAATATGAAGAAACAGTGCAAATCCCCACCACAATGGGAGGATGAAGAAAAGAGTCTTGATGCATCACTAGACCTTACCTACGAACTGGAGATCTCCGATAAAGAATTCAGAGCTGAAATCTTCAAGATGTTCAATCAACTCAATCGAAAGTTTGACAAGGTATTTGTTACATTAAAGTCAGACCTCACAGAAACGATACAACAGACAGCTGAGAAATTACGGGAAGAAATGAGAACAGAAAGAAAAAACCTACAGAAGGAAATGTCACAAATCAAGGATTCCGTAGATGAATTAAAAATCTCAGTGGGTGCCCTCAACAATAGAATGACTGCAGCAGAGGACAGAATCAGTGAGTTTGAAGATCAGCTCCAGGAAGCCTATAGGCGACAACAATCAATGGGGAGAGACCTCAAAATAGCTCTGCGGAGAATTAGAGTCCTAGGGGATGAATTCAAGAGGAACAACATTAGAATCATTGGTCTACCAGAAGGACAGGGAACCAACCCCAATGAAAAAGCCACAGTCAAAAAAATCATTGCTGAAAAGTTCCCAGAGCTGGACAATGCAGACATCCAGATTCGAGGAGCCAGAAGGGTACCAGCTAAAAGAGACCCTAACAGAAAAACTCCCAGACATATCATAGTTAGGATGATGGACGTAACAGATAGAGACACATTACTGCAAGCTGCAAGGTCAAAGAAGGAAATCACATACAATGGAGCACCCCTTAGGTTCACAGCAGACCTATCGGAGGAAACCCTTCAAGCTCGAAGGCAGTGGTGGGATATAGTGAAAAAACTCAATGAGATGAATGCTTCACCAAGAATACTTTATCCGGCCAAACTCTCATTCAAACTCGAAGGAATTATACACTATTTGGGGGATAAACAACAACTCAGGAACTTCATAGACTATAAAACAAACCTAAAAGAAGGTCTAAAGGGGCTACTATAAGACAAGAAAAACCCCTACAAGCACAACAAATATTTACAGAAAGATGGCACAAAACCCTATGACAATAATCTCTCTCAATGTCAATGGTCTTAATTCACCAATTAAGAGACACAGACTGGCAAAATGGATTCAGAGACTCAACCCAACATTCTGCTGCCTGCAAGAAACACATCTGAATAGCCAGAACAAACACAGACTCAAAGTCAAAGGATGGAAAACAATTCTGCAAGCAAACAACTCCCTCAAAAAAGCTGGGGTGGCTTTACTAGTATCAGACAACATAGACTTCAGATTGAAAAAGATTAGAAGGGATAGTGAAGTACACTTTTTATTAATCAAGGGATATGAACAGCAGGAAGAAATCACACTCCTAAACGTGTATGCACCCAATGAGGGACGAGCTAAATACCTACAACAGCTGCTAACAGACCTTAAGAAGGACATTGTGGGCAACATGATAGTAGTTGGAGACCTCAACACCACCCTATCACCTCTGGACAGATCAAGAAGATTAAAACTCACCAAGGAAATAATGGCTTTGAAGGAAGAAATAGAAGAGAGAGGGCTAATAGATCTATACAGGGCTCTATATCCAAAATAAAGGGAATACACTTTCTTTTCCAGCACACATGGAACATTTTCCAGAATAGACCATGCGCTGGGCCACGCAACATATCTCAACAGAATCAACAAAATAGATGTTGTACCAGCTATTTTTTCAGACCATGATGCACTGAAAATAGAAGTTAATCATGGACAGATGCAGAAAAATAAATCAAACACGAGGAAATTAAATAGCTCGATGTTGAACAATGAGTGGGTCAGGAAGGAAATCAAGGAGGAAATCAAAAGGTACCTGGAAACAAATGAGACTGAAGACACGAGCTACCAGAACCTGTGGGACGCAGCTAAAGCCGTTTTAAGGGGAAAATTTATAGCTCTGCAAGCATATCTCAGGAAGGAAGAAAGGGCCCGCATAAATAACTTGACTTCACAGCTCAAGACCTTAGAAAAGGACCAACAAAAGAAGCCCAAACCAGGCAGAAGGAAAGAGATAATAAAACTTAGAGCAGAAATTAATGACATGGAAACCCAAAAGACAATTCGAAAGATCAATGAAACCAAGAGCTGGTTCTTTGAGAAAATAAATAAGATTGATAAACCACTAGCAAGACTCACAAAGAAAGAAAGAGAGAGAACACTTATAAGTCGAATTAGAAATGAAAAGGGGGACATCGCAACAGAAACCAATGAAATTCAAAAGATCATCAGAGACTACTTTGAAAATCTGTATGCCACGAAACAAGAGAACCTAGAAGAAATGGATAAATTCCTGGATTCCTATAATCTCCCAAGGCTGAACCAAGAAGACCTGGAGTTCCTGAATAGTCCTATTAACATCAAGGAAATTGAAACGGTAATCAAGTCTTCCCAAACACAAAAGCCCAGGCCCAGACAGATTCACTAGCGAATTCTTCCAAACATTTAAAGAGGACCTATTGCCAGTTCTTCTCAAGCTTTTCCGGGAAATTGAAGAAACAGAAACCCTCCCAAACAGTTTCTATGAGGCTCACATCTCCCTAATACCAAAAACAAACAAGGACACCACAAAAAAAGAAAACTACAGGCCAATATCCCTGATGAACACAGATGCGAACATTCTCAACAAAATATTAGCAAACAGAATTCAACAACTCATCAAAAAGATCATACACCACGACCAAGTGGGATTCATCCCGGGGATGCAAGGATGGTTTAACATTTGGAAATCAATCAACACAATCCATCATATCAACAAAAGAAAAGATAAAAATCATATAATCATATCAATAGATGCAGAGAAAGCATTTGACAAGATCCAGCACCCCTTTATGATGAAAACTCTCGCCAAAATGGGTATAGAAGGGACCTTCCTCAATATAGTCAAAGCCATCTACCACAAGCCTACGGCAAGCATCATCCTCAATGGGGAAAAACTAAGACCCTTCCCTCTGAGAACAGGGACAAGACAAGGATGCCCACTCTCTCCTCTTCTGTTCAATATAGTACTGGAAGTACTTGCAATAGCGATTAGGCAAGAAAAAGATATTAAGGGCATTCAGGTAGGAAAGGAAGAAATCAAGCTCTTACTATTCGCTGATGATATGATATTATATTTAGAAAACCCTAAAACATCTACCAAGAAACTCCTAGAAACAATAGACTCATATAGTTTAGTTGCAGGCTATAAAATCAATACCCAAAAGTCCATGGCTTTCTTATATGCAAATAGTGAGAGAGAAGAAAGTGACGTGATAAAAGCTATCCCGTTCACAATTGTGCCTCAAAAAATCAAATACCTCTGAATCAGCTTAACTAAGGAGGTAAAGGACTTGTATAATGAAAACTACAAAACGCTACTTCAGGAAATAAAAGAAGACATGAGGAAATGGAAAAATATCTCCTGCTCATGGATTGGAAGAATTAATATTGTCAAAATGACAATTCTCCCCAAAGCATTGTACAAATTCAATGCGATCCCTATAGGGATACCCTTGTCATTCTTCAAAGAAATGGAGCAAGCGCTCCTGAAATTCATATGGAACAATAAGCCCCCACGAATAGCTAAATCAATTCTTGGGAAAAAGAAAATAGGAGGAATCAACCACCCCAACTTCCAACTCTACTACAAAGTGGTAGTCATTAAAACAGCTTGATACTGGAACAAAGGCAGAGTGGCAGAACAATGGAACAGGGTTGAATACTCTGACACATCCCCCCAAATATATGACCATCTAATCTTTGATAAGGGAGCAAAAAAGGCAAAGTGGAGCAAGGAAAGCATGTTTAACAAATTGTGCTGGCAAAACTGGACAGCTACATGCAAAAAAAATGGGCTTAGACCTCCACCTATCACCATGTACAGAAGTCAGATCAAAATGGATTAAGGACCTCAACATCAGACCAGAATCCCTAAGGTACATTTAAGACAAGGTCGGCAAAACCCTCCACGACATTGAAGCCAAAAGTATCTTCAAAGCTGACACGCCACTGGCCAAGCAAGTGAAAACAGAGATAAATGAATGGGACTATCTCAAACTAAGAAGCTTCTGCACCTCAAGAGAAACAGTGACCAAAGTACAAAGACAATCTACAGAATGGGAAAGGATATTTATGCAGTACCCATTCGATAAAGGGTTGATAACAAGGATATACAATGCACTGGTTGAACTCCACAAGAAGAAAACTGCCAACCCTATCAAAAAATGGGGTGATGAAATGAACAGAAAATTTCCTAAAGAAGAAATCCGAATGGCCCAGAGGCACATGAGAAAATGTTCCACATCACTAATCATCAGGGAAATGCAGATCAAAACAACCATGAGATATCATCTCACACCACAGAGACTGGGCCACATCCCAAAAAACAAAAGCAACCGGTGTTGGCGTGGATGCGGGGAGAAAGGGACTCTTCTTCACTGCTAGTGGGAATGCCGACTGGTTCAGCCCTTTTGGAAAACAATATGGACGATTCTCAAAAAATTAGAAATTGAGCTTCCATTTGACCCAGCAATACCACTCCTGGAAATATATCCCGGAGAGGCAAAAAGATATAGTAGAGATGGCATATGTATTTCTATGTTCATTGCAGCACTGTTTACAATAGCCAGAATCTGGAAAAAACCAGAGTGCCCCAAAACAGATGACTGGTTAAAGAAACTCTGGTACATCTACACAATGGAATACTATGTAGCTGTCAGAAAACATGAAGTCATGAAAGTTGCATATAAATGGATCAACATGGAAAGTATCATGTTGAGTGAAATGAGTCAGAAAGAAAGAGACAGACATAGAAAGATTGCACTCATATGTGGAATATAATGTAACTGAGAAGTACAAGTTGGCAACGATGCAACTTCTGGCAGATATCTCTCTGGACTTAGTTACTAAAATACTAAAATACAGAAACCCAAAACTGAGAGGCCGCTAAGTGTGGTCACTCGACCTCATACCTCTTCATCCTCAGCAATGGAAAACAAATTATCTAATGCTTCCTTTTCAGCAGGTCTGACTTTAGGGGAGAGACTCTCCAAACAATAATAGTGAGTTTTGTTGAAATATTGTATGCAATCAAAGTGAAAGTAAAGTGAAATTTATTAGTTACACAGGCGGGGGGGGGCTAAGGGTGGGGGGGCTAGGGGCTTGGGGGGGTTAGGGGTGTGGGGGGGCGGGGTGGAGCTATACTGGGATTCTTGGTGGTGGAATATGGGCACTGGTGAAGGGATGGGTATTCGAGCATTGTATAACTGAGATTTAAACCTGAAAACTTTGTAACTTTCCACATGGTGACTCAATAAAAAAAATTTTAAATAAATAAATAAATAAATAAATAAAATATAAGGACTGGATGCCCAATTAGCATGGCAATTTTCAGGACTCATTGGGAACAACAAATACAAGGAAAGGGGGAAAACTTTGAATAGTCCATTCTTTAAAAATTTTAAAACTCAGCTAAACCAGTTAGATGAAACAGGGTGGAGAATAAAGTTAAAAGAATATTTATTTTTCCAACTTCAGCACTGCACACAGATTCAAATCACTCGAACTTATGCATCAGAGCCTCATTACACAGTCTTTCAATATTCTGCTTAAAAATCTTTGGCATTGTTTATCTATTTTGTTCTATCAACCAATCAGTCCTCAAAACTTTTTTCTTAGTATTTTCTCTCATTCTTGAATTCCTTTTAAAATGTGTTTTTTGGTCTGTCTTTATAAAGGGACACAAAAGACTCTGAACGCAGAACTTAGGTTCCCAGAGTGAGAGAAGGGAAGAGAATGATTATAGGAGAGCATATCAGTATTTTAGTGGTGGCTATTGAAGCTTAGCATACACTTGAAGAAATGTGAAATTACATTCCTAAAGTCTACAATGTCTACAATTACTTCCATTTAAAAAAAAATGTAGGTGTATGGCTATTTATTCAGTCATTGATTAAGCTGATTGAATTGGTACCTCAATTTTTAAAATCCCTTTTAAAATAAAACATCTCAAGAATAAGGGAATGTTAGAAATCATTTATAATACTAAATTGGTACTAAGAGTACTAAATTGGGCTTTGGGTTGGAGAGAGAGGTTGGATTTTTATCGTAATCTGCTGTGTTTAAGGACTACTACTGTCTCTGCATAAGTGCTTGGGGGTCTATATGCTGGAATGAAACTGGGATCGGCAGCATGCAAGATAAACACATGGCCTTCTGTGCTATCTCTCTAGCCCAACCAGTATTAAGTTTTTTCTACCTTTTGTTTCCTTGGAATTCTATTTATTTCTTAGTATTGCTAGATTAAGACAATTAGACAGTGCTGCCCATAAATGTGAAGCACAGCAACTGAGTCCAAAGCGAATTCAGTTCTGCAGTCAGTAGAAGTGCTTTTGTTCCTCTCTCCAAGAGAATACTGCCAGTGATGGTGAGTCGGCGACTAGAGTTTATGTGTGTGGCACTATCCATCACCAGCATAGGGTTCCACCACCCCTCGGTGACAATAAGCATTCCCAGCCAGACTGTCCCAAATGTCCAGATAGAAGTTTGTCTGTGCATGTCATTCATGCCCTCCCTTGGTGTCTCCCATTTCCCCAAGTCTGAATCGCCAGCTATTCTAATAACTCCGTCAATCACCCAAGTTCCTCTCAATAAAATTCTTTCTATTTAAACTAGCCAAAGTTGGTTTCTATTTCTAGCCACAAAGTGCCCTGAGTAAAAGAAGGAAATTTACTGGACTCTCAGACCATTAGTGTAATATTTTCTGGACACTGTCATATGGTGCCCTAAATTTATAACTTGTACATATTTCTCAGGAACCAAAGTCTAACAAGTAAAACAGAGTTGAGCTCATTAGATGGATAAAGTGGCTTCGTTCTAACACTAGATTTCAGGTTGTCCCAGGAATTTTGTTATTAAATCCTGAATATTCCTATAAATTAAACATGGTCATAAAAGAAAGCCCTTTTGAGTTACTATTTTATATTCCTCAGTTGAGTTTGAAACTTCTTGAATCGAGTACCATTCAGTTCAGATTCACTGCATCTTTCAAAAATAAACCAAGATCGAAAAAATATGTTTTTCTTTAGAGCTTTAAAACTAATTATTCATAGTTTTGGGGGGGTGTCTTTTGCTAAACTTCTACTAAAGCAAAAGTGTCACTTAAGAGGAACATTCTTGAAATTTTCCTAGATGCACCCACTATTAGCTGACATAAACTGAGAATTGTACACCTTCCCCAAAGTGTTCAATTTAGACTAGTATTAGAAACACTGGGAAATCTTGATGTAAAAATCAAATTATTCTCCTGTTGCAGTTATGAATACACTCAGCTGTGAATTGCAGAAAGCTCCAACTCCACAGCTTAAGCCAATGGTTTTCAACTACCAGTTCGCAACCACGATAGGTCTATGGACATAAAAAGGTTTTGAAAAATCTCCAAACACTGGCTTAACCAATAAGTAATATACTTGATGAACTAATAGGTCCTACAGCTGAGAAGTGGCATCGGTGACTCAGGAACCTTCCAGCTTCAAGCTCCAACATTCTTCATCCATGGATTTTCTGTCCTGATCTCAAGGTTACAAGAAGTCTCATGCTTTTCTCATTACTCCTTCTACAGAGAAGAAAGGAAATAAAAGACGGTAAGGCAAATTTTTTTCTGGAAAAAATTGCTTTTAATATAAAAGAATTAAACTCCTGGGAACTCCTGCCGTCACATTAGGGTCCAGATCTACACTTATAGATCACTTTTGGCTCCATGGAATGTGTAGAACGTCTACATTGGCTTTCAAGTTTCATGGCACAGAAAGGCAAGAAATTCAAATAAATGAGAAATGAGTCAATCAACAGGATATATCATGCCTCATGACATAATTTTGATCACATGAACCAAAATAGTCCAAGCTTTGAATGGAAACATGTCAGGATTCCTGTTTTTTTATTTGACCCAAAATCATACTAAGTAAATCATAAGTTGTCTTCGTGAAGTACATTATTATCAACATTTTTCTTCAGCTGATTATCTAGTTCCTTGACAGTCGTCCACATTTGTTACCATATTGGACCATACCAAATTACATCAGAAGTTAGAAGTCCCACTCAGCTTACAATTCTTATGTCACCTTTTTCTGTGATTCGGGAATCCGGATTTAGCTTACCTGGAAATCTCTGCCTCCAAGTCTCCCTCACAAAACTGCACCTGATGTTTGTCCACAGAGAGTGTTTTATCTAAAGACTCTGTACCAATAGATACTTCTTTCCTTTGGACCAAAGACGAATCTAAGCTGCTGTTAAAACCTTCTGATCCAGGGCCAGAGAGATAGTACAGGGAATAATGTGTCTGCATTGCATACAGGCAATCTAGTTCAAATCTTGGCACCCAATATGGTCCCTGATGGTCTGCCAGGAGTGATACTTGAGCATAGAGCCAAGAATAATCACTGAGCACTGCAGGGTGTGACCCAGAAACCAAACCAAACCAAATCAAAAGTCTGATCTCTGCTATTCCCTCCCCTCAACATTTACCTGTCCGATCTAGAATTTTCTACCTATAAACAATTCCTGATCTATTATTATAGAGTGATGCTCTACAACATAGATACTCTAATTTTATATGGCTATTCACATTTAGATTGATTGAAATAAATTTTAAATCTTAGTTCTTTAGAGTGGGGAGATAGCACAGCGGGCTGAGTGCATGCTTTGCATGCAAGAGGCCTAGTTTAATCCTTGGCACTAAATAGGGTCCCCAAGCACCTCAAGAGGACCCATAGCACTGAGCCAGGAGCAGACCCTGAATTTCACAGAGTGTGGCTTCCCAAAAAAGCAAATTAAACAAAAAAGAAATTCAGTTCCCAGTCCATATTAGTCTCGTTTTCACCTTAATAACCAGATAAAACTAAGGAGTGTGGTACAAAAAAAATATAACAGAGCACTAAAATATAAAGCTTGGCTCCCTGAACTGCAGCCATGCACAGGCTGGGGTAGATTCCAAGGACAGAGCTACACTGGAAGGGCAGGCCCAGGCTGGAGAAAGCCTCCATTAGGGCTCCAGCTGCAAGGACCTTATACGTTCAATTACAGGTTAGAGGCCTGTTGGGAGTGGCTTCTGGAGCTGTGGCCCCTAATGCAGCCAGGAGTTAATTAATCTCCCCTCCACATCTCCTAAGAACTACAAACTAGACTCATACAAAAATTTCACTAGGCAACCTGATCAGCCAAACTATATTAAGTTAATAATTCATTAGGCTCGGGGCCGGAGCGATAGCACAGCGGGTAGGGCGTTTGCCTTGCACGCGGCCGACCCAGGTTCGATCCCCGGCATCCCATATGGTCCCCCAAGCACCGCCAGGAGTAATTCCTGAGTGCAGAGCCAGGAGTAACCCCTGAGCATCGCTGGGTATGACCCAAAAAGCAAAAAAAAAAAAAAATCATTAGGCTCTACTTCATTTAACATTACACCAAAAAACACAAAAGTAACAGTGAGTATGAAAATCCAAACTGCACAGGTCACAATGGTAAAGCAATGCAGAAATCCATCAGGATTAATGAGTGAAGAAACTTATCCAGATGACCCAAATAGTAGTAATGAGCTAGATAACCTTTCTGACAAGGAATTTAGAAGGGAGCTATTAAGGATGCATAAGAAGCTTTTAAAAGAAACAACGGAACGTACTGTCAATAAAATACAAGAGGATATGAGATCAAGCATGAGGAAAATGCAAACAAAATTACAAACAGAAATGATATCTGAAAAACTGGTAGGTGAAGTGAAAAACTCAGCGGAAGGCCTCAGCAGCAGAGCAACATCTGCTGAGGACAGAATCAGTGAGCTCCAAGATGAGGTCCAGAAAATCTCCAGACAGCAGCAGAAGATAGAAAAGAGCCTCAAATTAAATCAACAGATCACAAGAGAGCATTTGTATGAATCCAAGAAGATAACCATAAGAATCATTGGCATACTAGAGGGGCAGGAGGAAAACCCAGATGAAGAAGCAACTGTCAAAGCCATCATCGCTAGGAAGTTCCTAGAGCTGAAGGAAGCACATAGGTCCAGGAGGTCCGAAGAGTACTAGCTAAAAGAAATCCAAATAGAAATACTCCATGACACATCCCAATCAGAATTAACAAAATCGTAGAAAGAGATAGAATACAGAAAGCATCAAGATAAAAGAAGAAAATTGCTTAAAAAGCAGCATCCTTAAGATTTACAGCAGACTTATCTGATGAAACCTTCATGGTCCGAAGACATTGGAGGAATATAGTGAAAAAATTCAATGAAATAAACTTCGCCAAGAATACTTTACCCAGGTAGACTGTCATTAATATTGAAGGAACAACACAGCTTCATAGACAAAAAACAACTCAGGAACTTCATAGACTCAAAACCATGGTTACAAAAAAAAAACTAAATCGGCTATATGAAGACAAGACTACCCCCTCAAATACACCAAACTTTGGAAGAAAGATGGGACAAAACCTCATAACAATAATCTCTCTGAATGCCAATGGTGCTAAATGCACCAAATAAGAGACACAGAGTGGCAGGATGAATCAGAAAATTGAACCCAACATTCTGCTGCCTTCAAAAAACAGATCTGAAGAGTCTGAGCAAACATAGGCTCAAACTCAAAGGATGGAAAACAACTCTACAAGAAAACAACCCTCTCAAAAAAGCTGGAGTAGCAATATTGATACCAGCCCACATAATTTCAGACTAAAGAAGGTTGTAAGAGACAGTTGAAGGTTGAATGTTTGTAAGGCAAGTGCCCGACCTACTGCACTATCACTCTGGGCCCCAGTGATTGAGAGTTTTGATGTCTGTTTTGTTTCAGCACTAGAAATTTAGAATTTTGTCTCTGATATTTTAATGTATCAAGCTTTGGGTTTTCCTTCCCATTTTCTATTGTAGTTTTGATCTGACTTTTCTTTCTCAGTGGTTATTTCAATGACAAAAATACTCTATTAGATGTTTATCAAGTAGAATAAAATTGGCCTTTCTCTTTCGAACTTCTCTCTGAATTTTAGTTTTTATCAATTATTTTTTCATCACTTTATACCTTTACTGAACCATCTAGGAAAATCCTATAACTGGATCCATTATCTCATTGATTTCTTCTTTGGTCAGATCTTCTTTCCTATTGTTTTATTTCTCACTCCATTTGATTCTTCACTAATTTTTGCTGATTCAGATTTGCAATATTTTCTCCTTTCTGGAGATATTTCACTAATTTAAAATTCTTGTTTTATCTGGAGCATTATTTCAATTCTGTTGATAAGGTACCTTGTACTTTTCAGATATGCTTTGACTCCTCCTATGAATTTAGATTCTGTTCAGACTATTAACTTCCTAGCTAGTAGTATAAAATCAGAGGGAGGTACAAAGGCACAGGCTTGGCACATGTTTTCTGGACATATTGTAAATGTATGGAACTGACTGAGAAGATCCTTAAAAATCTCAAGGCCTTTTATTTTTGCTCCAAGTCCCAGATCTGCCACTCACTGAATGGAGAGTGAAGAGGGAAGAAATTACAAAGATCCTTCTCACCTTAGCTTCTAGTCACTTTTTTGTTGTTAAGTAACAATTCCACTAATCACAAAATTCAATGATGAAGATCAAGTGGAGCTTATTGATAAAACCAATCCACATCAACAGCTCTGAAGCGTGCAGGTGCGACTTTTAAGTAATGTGATAAATGCCAATCAGACTCTTATTATACTGTTCAGGATCTAAATAAATCTGATTCTAGATATAGAACAATAGTGCAATTGTAAATAATTAAACCCAAGTGGCTGGAGCGATAATTCAAAGGTAAAAGTACTTGTATAGCAAATTTGTCTCTGACTCTAGCAATCCTGGTTCTATTCCACTGCCAAGAGTGATCCCTGAGCACAAAGCCAGGAGTAAGCCATGAGCAACACCAGGTGTAGCCCAAAAGTGAAAATACAAAGCAAAATAATTAAGACAATAGCATCATTTTCTAAATCACACTTTTCTAAAATGTAATACATTTTTTTATCATAAAGCTGCATAAAACTCCAGACAAACTATTTTTCTACCTAACATTAAAATAAGATATTTTCCTGATGTTGAAGTAAATACAAATTCAGGCTATATTATTTTACCCAGCTTTCTTAAAATTGTCACTCCTGCATTAGAAAAAAAAATTCTCCTGTTAAACATATGCATTTACTTTACTGATTTCTTAATTTATTCATTAATTTCTCTTTAGATTTTTTTTGTTGTTCAACTTTCAGAAAATGACAATAGCACCTTTTGTCACTACCAAAATTGCTACATGAATTTTTATCATTTATAATCCTGGTTGCTTGAATAGCTTTTCCAGGTGGAGTTTAGAAAAGGGACCCAGCCCCCAAGACTGTGGAGCTATTTTGTTCAGAAGTCTCAGCTATGTTGGTCAAAGGGTACACTTCAACCTGATTTAGACATGGCCACAGGCCCAAGCAAACAAGCAAGTGAAGCCTAATGTGAAAAGATTCCAGGAAATAAAGCACTCTACACTTGTAAGGAAACATATATATCCTCATTTCTACTGAAAAACAGAACCAGGGAAAAACCACACTTGGAAAAATCCTAAAATAGCCTATCAATTCCTAGTTTGCATTATTCCAGACTTTGAAAGAAAACCTATTCATAATTTTTCTAGAATACTATTATATTACTGCAGTCCTACCAAAGAAATTTCTTATCTTTCCTTAAAAATCTGCAAAGAATTATTATTGATAAGAATTCAATAATAATCACTAAATAATTGGCAGTTTTATTTCCTTTCTAATTAATTTCAACTGATATTTACATTCCAGTTCTTTCCAACTATATTATGTCATGTTTTTGGCCATCACTCTGAGAAGCATCTTTCAAGATAAAGGACGTTGAAGAGAAGCTGTGACTTGTCTAAAGTCACCTATGTAGTTAGTGTTGGAGCAAAGACTGAAATCTGAGGAGAATTCTCTTTTCATCCTGTCTTGCTTGCATAGATGTTATTTAAATGTTCTTACGATATACATCATAAAGGTAATTACTCAGGAAATATTTACATCTGTCAAAGAGCTGTCTTGGATGTACACCTGGAAATCATGTACATTAACTTGATATTTTATTCTTAAAGCTTTTTTAAAAATCTACGTATTATTTCAGAAATATATTGCCACCTCTCTGGGGGTAAACATGTGGTTTCAGGATGAAGTCACATGCATGGAGCACCTGGCCTCTGTGGTTTCCCTGTGTGGGCATTATTCAGGGAGCTTTTATTAAAACAGTAAGAGTTCTTTCTACAGGTTAAGGTTGAAACAGGGTCAAGGATGAATTTAGGTAGCAGGTTTCAAAACCAAAAAGATTCCAGGAAATAAAGGCTAAATTCCTTCGGGTTCAGATTTTTTATTTTTGTTAGACCGGTTTAACAATTATAATAGTAGGGTTTTGGGAACATATTAAGATTTTAATAAGATCATCATTAAGGAAGAAACTCAGAGTAAAGACAAGTGTAATCAATCTCATAACAATAGCTAATGACCCAAGTTATGTAAATAAATATGTACTTTGTAAGCTCAAATATTAAATATAGATATTTCTCCTCTAAAAGTCTGTAGTGTAGCAACAAAGGGATCATATCTTATTTAAGATCTTAAAGAATCAGTAAACTTGGAATATGCGAATTCAGTTAGTATGAACAAAATATGATTTATAGTCAAAATGTTCTACAGAAATTTTGTCACTGCAAGTATTGTATGTTCATCAAACCACCTTCCAAAATTTTTGGGGGGTCACACCCTGTGATATTCAGGGCTTACTCTCACCTCTGTACTCAGGAATTACTCCTGGAAAAGTTCGGGGAACTGAATGGGATTCTGGGGATCAAACCCAGGTTGGCCACATGCAAGGCAACTGTCCTACCTGCTGTACTTGATAGTACAGTCTCCACCCATCATAATTTTTAAATGTATTTCTCAATATCTATATTTACTCCTAGAAATATGTGGATAATAATTACAAATGAACATTGTAAATGAACAATTTATGAGATGAGTGAAAATTAAATCTTCATGCTGTGTGTATGGTATGGAATCAAACTTTTAACACATCATATGTAATTGAAAGAATGCCAAGATGAATTTATTCTGCAACAAACCAACAAAATTTCTTCACAGTGAAGTGAAACACACACACACATACACACACAATTACTATATGTGTGTGTACAGTTACTATATGATTCAATAGCTGAATTTTATTTTATTTTATTTTATTTTTGCTTTTTGGGTCACACCTGGCAATGCACAGGGGTTACTCCTGGCTCTGCACTCAGGAATCACCCCTGGCGGTGCTCAGGGGACCATATGGGATAGTGGGAATCGAACCCGGGTTGGCCTAGTGCAAGGCAAACACCCTACCCGCTGTGCTATTGCTCCAGCTCCCTCAATAGCTGAATTTTAAATATATATATATAACTAGGTATATTAAATATATTTTGATATTTTATTTCTATATTATGCACTCAAGTGTCCATATGTTCAAACAGAAAAGCCTTCTCTTCTTGTAAGAAAGATTTTTCTGCAAGTACCACTAATATTTGGGCATCTCAACTAAATTTTTATATCACCACAACAGACTGAGTTGATGAGTTCATCCCAGCAAAACAGGCTCATACCTTGAACCTGCAAAGAAGCAATGGCTCTGAGAGATGAGAAAGGAAGAAGCAGCACAGGTAAGCACAAAACCTCGTGTTTGATTCACTTTGGTGAACAAAAGCATTTGCAGTGACAATACTCAAGTTGTGAACAAATGTATTTTAATTAAATTGAAAAGAAATAAGCATTCATGTAACAACTATCTAAAATGTGTTGTTCTCACTGAGTGCGTAACTTTCTCAGGAGCAACATGTACAAATATATAGTCCTTAGGCAGGAATATTCTTCCTATTTAATCAAAGTGTGAGTGAGACTCTAGATTGAGGCTCAGTAGGAAATTACGTTTCTTCCTCAATGTAAACAACCAATGAACCAAGACAGGATTCACAAATGAAGTCTGTAACATTTCTCAGAAAAAAAGATTGATGTAAAGGACCATCAGAAGAACCTTGGAACAAAGCGTCATATAGTCTTCCCATTAGAGGCCCAGGAATGGCTCAGGGGAATGGAACCTGCCCTGGAGGCATGAACCCGAAGATTCCATCCCTGGCACCACTCCACAGGCCAAATGGAGACTCTGGTGCCACAATGAGGTGTCTGAGCACCAAGACTATAGTGTGTGCCCCCAACATACACTGCCACCAACTGGATTTCATCCCCTTATTTGATCCCTTCACTAACAGCAAAGCGAAGGAAATGGGAGGAAAAACAAATAAATAAACAAACAAGTAATTGTTTTTGAAAACCTGCTTGTAAAGATAGCCAGTTAAATATAGCCTAAAAGTAGTTCTCTTGGTACAGCTTCCCTCAACCCCATCCATCTCTCAGTATCTCCACATTGGCACCACTGATATTTTGAAGCCAGTAATTCTTCATTGTGAAAACTGTCCCTGGCATGTTGAGATGCTTAGCTCTCTGGCCTCGGACACCTGCCTACAGGTTCTCATGACTAGAGTGCTTTTTTGTGGCTGCTATTCTACTACCTGGGTTTATAAATTCTGAAAATGAATAGTAGAAAATGAGGAGGAGAAGCAGAGCCTGCATCGGGATGGAGTGAAAGGCAGCCATAACCTGCTTCAGCCTTCCCCCTCTCCCCGGGGCCTTATAAGTGTTCAGCAGAAAGGGACCCTAAAATTAATTCAGGTCTCAGCAGCAAAACGGTTCAGCCCCAAGCTGGAGTACACCTGGAACCTGACAAGCTCTCCCCATGTGGCTCACCATATTTGGGGATGGTTACATTCTGTTTCCCAAGAGTGCTGGAAACGGGCTGGACCTGCCCTTTAGTCCATCTGTTCCACAAGCCAGGAAGTCATGTCCCCTCCTTCAGAGGTGCTCTGTCTAACATCCCCAAATAGCATCTCTCGAAGCCACAGCCAACCCTTTCTTCACATTACTTGCCAAAAATTAACATTGGCTCCTTGCACGGTGCCCTGTGCCCCAGACCTTCAGCCTTAGTCCTAGAATATGAGCACGGTACTTCTGAGGAAGGCCACAGGCAACAACAATGCTCCCGCGTTTAACACGAAGAGACTTTGCTCTTGCTTTTCATCTAGGTGTTAAAAGAAGCAAGAGGCAAATCCATGTGGACTTTATCAGTTCTGCCTGCCTTTTCTTTTCCAAGTTCACAAAAACTGAAAGCCATTTAATTAAAATCAAGTGGTCTGAGCTCACCTCACACTCCACTCTCCATCTGTGGAGTGTTTGCTTCCAGATCTATTCAGGCTGGTCCAATTTTTCTGAGCTGACATTGGTCCAGTTCACCCAGCCGTCGTGTCAAGCACACAGAAGCAAACAACACTTACCAAAGAGAATTTTCTCTCTGAAAGGAGGGGCCTGGCTCTCACCAGCTCTCCAAGTTCAGAGGGATTTCTGTTCTGCAACTAAACTGGTAAAATGCATCCAAGAATGTACCAGTATCTTTATTTATGTTGCATATATTTTGTGGAAAAGTCCAGACCTTAAGTTTGTAAAATATAATTTTGCCAGCCAGATAGCGTGGAGACTCACTTTAGCTGGACAGCAGGTGGGACTTCTCATTTTTCCTCTCCACACATTTTAGGCAAAGAACATGTTCGACTGCACGTTCTTTGGTCATTGCAAATGACCTGTCTTCCCTTTTCTCTGTCAGCCTTGCCATGCAAGATTCACTGCTGTGAGCTGAATGGAAATGCAATATGAATTTCTTGGTTAGGCCTGAATTTGGTTTCTAAAGGGAATATGATCAGCTCCTATTCTCTTCCTCTCTCTCCCAGGGACACCATCCTGCAATCGACTCGGGTTAGGACTGCTTGGTGCTGATTGCCTTTGTTGTGAGGGACTCTGAGTGGGTTGGTGGTTTTCTGAAGTGGACACCTGTCTCTCAAAGACAGAGTGGAGGCATCACATCACTTCACATCCCGCCACTGGGAATGGAGCTGTTAACTCAATCATGAACAATCTGAGCAGAATTCATGGTAGCAAGTCAATAACAGGATAAATGGCACATTTCTCTTCCCTGTGTTCCAATGCCCCTCGGATTTTGCAAGTTCTCCATACCCTTCTATGATTCCTTGAAGGCTTATTAGCCTTCCTGCAGAACAACATTGCATCATTTTTCAGATGGTTAGAAAGTGACAGGAACAGCAAGAGCTGCCTTTCCTAGTGACCTGAATTTGCTACCACTGTAGAGATTGGCTGAGGCCCCGGCACCTGCTAGTCTAGGCAGACACAGCTGTTCTGCATCCTGACTCACCCTAAATAATGACATGTCTGAAATTTTACTTTACTTCAAGATATTCAAAGATTTTTATGTGTTTATGCCTTCCCTCATTAGCTCAGTCTCTGAGCATTCCTCCTCTGGTGTTTTGATGTACAACTTCATTATTTATATGAACATTATAGATGCATTTTGGCCATTAGGCCCATTATTATAAACCCACACAAAACTCCTATATGATAAATTGGATTTGTGCCTATTTCATAGCAGATATAATGCATATAAGCCTTTTAAGGGTTTCTTAAATACACAAACTAAATAGAAAGGAAATCTAGGGACTAGAATTTTGCAAGCAGGTGAATGAGAGTATGTTAAGAAGCCTATGATACCTGCACTCTGTGAGGGATTCAGATAAGAGAGAAAAAGATAAGGCATAGATAGACACACAAAAACAGAGCCTGATTTCTACTGCTGATTCTGTAGCAGTTTCATAATGAGCCATTTATTCAACTCTCCTATCACATCCCACAATTGACTAGCAAGGAATCTGTTCCTGTATCACAAGCCAGAAAGAACAAAGGGATGGGGAATGTACAGTAACAGGCCTTAGCTTTGCAAGTGTAAGCTAGCACAATTTTTCTAAAACAGTTTAGCATCATCTAATAAACCAAAAGATTCATTTACAATGTGAACCAATTTTTCCACTCCTGGGCATATTCCCTTGAGACAGTTCCCACATGTACCAGAACACATGTTGAAAATGCTCACAGCCACATTATTTTTAAAGCAAAAACCTGGAATTAGCACAGATGTTCACTGACATGGGACTAGATGTTATGTACGACAAAGAAAATCTGCCTCAATCTTGAGACATGCAAGTGGACTTCCCTGCTACCTAACCTCAGACCTGCCTGGGTCTTCAATGACTACCAGACCTTGCAGAGAATTGAGCTCAATTAAATGCCAAAAGGCATCGGGTTGTGAAAATGACCCAGGCCAAGAGAGGCTCTCAATTCCCTTTTGTATTTCATCAAAAAGGGCCTTTCAACATCTGACTATATTGGAAGGAGCTTTCGAAAGATTCCTAAACTCAGAGCAGAATAATGCTGTTCTAAAAATTAAATTCAGACTGAACATATGCTGTTCTTAATTCTTGGTTACTCTTCAATATAAACTTTAGTCATTCAATTGAGTTTTTTATAGGAGTACAAATAAATGAACCATAGAACACACCAATTTGAATATATCTTAAATTATAATACTGTATTGTTTAAGGATACATACACATATGTACATGTTTCAATATATATTTGTGTGTTTATGAAAATGAATGATTAAGACAATGAGTGAGCAATAGTTAGCCTTACATTTTCCAACCATATCATATAAAGGAGTTTGGGATACTAAAGTTTCAGCTTCCTCTTTATAAAGCTAGAACACTAATTATTGTACTATAGAACATTTACTAAGGTAAAATAACAGAATATAAAGTTCACATTATAATGTTTTGGTTATAATTATTTATTAAATAATTAAAGCCAAGTAGTTTCATCAAAAATTATTCAAAAGGGTGCTAGGAATTTTGTACTCAGGGTCTTATGTATTTGTTTATTAGTTTTTTTGTTTGGGGGCCACATGCAGAGGTACTCAGGGCTTACTTTTAGCTCTGGGCTTAGGGCTCAGGGTACCATAAGGTGTGCAGGTGATTATCCCTGGGTCAGTCACATGCCAAACAAGCACCCTCTCCATTGTACTATTGCTCCAATCAGGCTCTTCTTTTTCAACTGTGATTATCTGATTAACAAGATCAAAAATGCTTGGGATTCTTATAGCCTGGCAATTCTGTACCTCTAGAAAACCTACAGAATAGAAATATCTTAGAATAGCTCAAGGGAATCTGTGTTGCAACAAACTTTTCAGTGATTCTTTGGTAGTAAAGGATTAAGAAACCCAAGTGTTAGATTTACGTTTTGTGTGTGTGTGTGTGTGTGTGTGTGTGTGTGTGTGTGTGTGTGTGTGTGTGTTTAGGTAGCCTTATAGAAGCTGGTGAGATCACTGAAATGAAGACACTGACCACTACCCCCAGCTTTGAGGGTAAGAGCCAAAGTTGACTATGGGACATATGCTGACCAGAAAGTTCTTATGAGAATAAAAACATTGATTACACACACAGAGACGTGTATCCTTAAGGAGTCATAAGAAATTTGGGGTGAGAACCCTAAAGTTTTCACATTGGTTTTTCTCAGGATGGCCAGAGTAGGCTTTTTCCAGTAAACATCACTTTGGTTGGGGAACTAAGTTTAACTTAGGCTCGACAAGCTTCAGAAAATCAACTTCTATTACTTTTTAAATGCAGGTTATTTTTCAAGCCTATATGTATACTGTTTTATTTATTTGTAGTTCATAGTAACCTGGAATTTTCCAAATGAGCAACTTAACCCTCTGAATGTTGCTAAGCTACCTATATACTAATAAATCGATTTTATTAAATAGAAGTGGGTCATCAAAATTATGAAGACAAATTATATCTTTCTTTTAACTTTCCCATAATTTTTGTTGCTAGATGGCTAGTAAAACACAGGCCATGAAGCAAAACCATATGTTATGATCTAGGTATTTCAAAAGACACAGTAGATTAACTTTGAGTAACAAAGGTACTTGGAGGGTTTTTGTGTATGTGTGTGTCTATAAATGTGGTATGGCACATCAAACAAAAGGATAAAAAATAATATTTAACAAGCATACTGTGAAATGTCACCATTGAAAATGAGGAAATATTTACCTACCCTATTTTTTAAGAGTAATAAAATAGAAATCGGAGATAGAAAGTAGAATACGTAAAATATCTGGGACACAAACTAAAATTATTCATCTAATGTGACCCACTTTTAAAAGAATAGAGAATCAATATAGACCAACCTTGATCTTAGCATATTGCTGAACTGAGCAAAGTAATTTTAAATATTTTAATTATATTCTCTAAGCTTAACAGAATGGAGACAACAAAGAAAGAATTAGTAAATTTGAAAGCAAAATATTTATTTAGTTATTTTATTTTATTGAATTGCTGTGACAATTCAAAGCTTTCAGGTTTAAGTCTCAGTCATATAATGATCAAACCCCATTCCTTTACCAGTGCACCTGTTCCCCCACCAAGAACCCCAATTTACCTCCCTCCCACACCCCTCCCCCTGCACCTGAGTGGCCAATGATCTTCACTTTATTCTCTCTATACTTTGGATACATTCAATATTTCAACAGAGAACTGACTATTATTATTTGGAATTTCCACCCAACAATCAAGCCTGCTGAAAAGGCATCATTTGATAGTTTGTTTTCCATTGCTGAAAATGAAGATTATAGGAGCTCGTGTGGTTGCTGTTGTGGCCGCATGTTTTTGGATTTCTGTTGTTTTAACTTTGTTTACAGTCTAGATGCATTTCTATAAGTCTCTGGGTGCCAAAATGGGTTAGTAGACCACCTGGATCATAGTCTTTAAGGAGCAGAGGGGCCATGTCATGAGCGGTTGCTCCGGATCTCATCTGGGCGAAGGGCGTGCCGGTAACACCCCCATCCCATGATCTCTTGCGTAGCACGTCATTACAAGCTGGTACCTCTGGGTTGTGAGTCCTAGAAAACTGCGGACGGCACGTGGGCACTGCTGCTGCTGCCCCTGCTATCTTCCCTGTAGAAAGAAAGTGTTAGGAGAGAAAATCCTTCCCCCTCCCTGGGCGGCGTGGGGTTGTAGCTCATCTCACCATCTAGATGCATTTCTATAAGTCTCTGGGTGCCAAAATGGATTAGTAGACCTCCCAGATCATAGTCTTTAAGAAGCAGAGGGGCCGTCGAAAGCAGAATATTTAAAAGAATACCTATATTTAAGAGAACTCCCAGGACAATCAGTAGATCTCCAATAACATTACCCATTCTCATATTTTATGTTTTTAAAGTATCTTGTTACTAAAAAGTAGGGTTTCTTTTTTCTTTTACAGAACACCCCTAAACATTTTTGTAGAGGGCAGGTTAAGTGGCAATAAGTTCCTTTAAACTGTTGTCTGGTGTGTGTGTGTGTGTGTGTGTAAAGCTCATTATGTCTCTTTCAGATCTGAATGATATCCTAGCTGAATAGAGTATTCTTGATTTGAGATTTCCATTCAGCACTTACTCCTTATCATTCAGCATCATACCACACCATCTGATCAATAGTGTTTGCTTTGTTCTTTTGGTTCCTTTTTTTCCCCTTTTTTCATTAGTGGGGAAGAGGTAGCCTTTGGGTCACATTCAGCAGTAATCAGGGCTTACTTCTTGCTCTGTGCTCACTCATTACTTCTGGCATGGGGACTATACTGGGTGCCAGGGAACAAACCAAGATTAGCTGCATGCAAGGGAAATATATCCCCACCCACGATTCTATTATAGGGGCCACTGACCAGGAGCCTTTTTGCTGAGAGATCTGCTAATTGTCCTGGGAGTTCCCTTATATAATAACTCTTCTTTTAAACTGCACTGCACTGTAGCACTGTCATCCTGTTGTTCATCAATTTGCTCGAGCAGGCACCGGTAATGTCTCCATTGTAAGACTTGTTGTTACTGTTCTTGGCATATTGAATACGCCACAGGTAGCATTCCAGGCTCTGCTCTGTGGGCTGGATACTCTCAGTAGCTTGCTGGGCTCTCCGAAAAGGATGGAGGAATGGAACTCTGGTCGGCCGCGTGCAAGGCAAACGCCCTACCCACTGTGCTATCGCTCCAGTCCCTTCTTTTAAAAATTCAAATAATTTTAAGCTAAGAGAATAGTCCTTAAAGGTTGAGAAGAAACTTGTCATTATGTCATCTATGTAGTTTTTGGTAGAATTACTAGGCTTTTCTCTCACATTATGAACAAATAGGCCTTTGGTCTAAAGGCAGTGCCAGGGCAAGTTTAGGGAGGCCAGGATGGGCATGAGTCCTTGGCTTAGGCAAAATACCTTGGAATGGAACCCCCAAAATAGGTGGGACCTTCAATATGTGCATATGGGGCCTAGGCCTTAGCCCAGTGCCAGCTTTGCTTTGCTCCCATAGTAGATAGGACTGAGACTAGAGACTGAGCAGGCATTCCTTAAGGGGCACTGCCACTGATTGGAGAAAGTTGCTCCTGATGCCTAAGAAAGAGTGAGAGCCAGAGCAGAGAGAGCAAAGCAGCAGAGTTGCAACTGAGAGAGAGAGAGAGAGAGGGAGAGAAAGAGAGAGAGAGAGAGAGCAAGCAGCAAGCTTCACAGTCACTGCCACTGACAGTGAAGTGACAGAGGCCTGCGGATAGAACACTAAACCAGAAAAGCAGGGATGAGAGACCTATGGCGCGCACGGCTGTCAGAGAGGACAGAGAGATCAGGCCAAGTGGGGGGCACTCCTGAGAGTCACACACTTCCTCTCTGCCTGGGAGAGCCCTGAGACTGAGAGAGGAAAAGGGACAGTTAAAATGCAACAAGTGGAAAGTGTGTGGCTCCAGTAAAGACTGGTCATGGTCCAGGTCCTCTCCTCATGGGCTCGGGCGTAAGGTCTAATAGTCCATTAGCTTTTCCAAGTTGAAGAATCCATCACTGCTTCCCCTTTGATGACTTATAAGAATGTGGAGCGAGAGAGCTAGTATATGGGTAGGGGGCTTGACTCACACTCAGCTGACCCAGGTATGAACCCCAGCACATATGGTCCCCCGAGAACTGCCAGGAGTGATCCCTGAGCACAGAGATTGGAGTAATCCCTGATCACCACCAAGCATGACCGAAAACATGAAAAGAAAATAAAAAGTGATTGGGAGTAGAGGAGTCATTCAGGTACAGATTTATCTATCAAGATGTCCTCTCTGAGAAATTCTTTTTACTCATTTGTCTGTGTCAGAGGAAAAGAATAAAGGCACCTACTTTTTAAGTCTCTCCCCACCTTCTCCTTGATACCCAGGTCCCTTGATCTGATCTGATCTCTAATAGGGTATCTCTAATAGGGTATCCCTGGTCTACCCTATTTTTCTTTAGAGTTTACAATCATGTAAATTCTTCTTTTGTATTCTATTAAATTTTAACTTTTTGTCCTTCTAATACATCTAATTTAATTTGTCCATTCATCCAGCCTCAGGAAAAATCAGATGGGGCTAGGAAACTTTCCCCTGTACCCCAACATAAGCAATAATACGGAAATTCAAAAGGACTCAAGGATCAGACGATTCTTTCCCTATTACCCCTATTACAACTCTTCTCATTTTCCATAAGATACAACTACAGGGGACTATAAACAAAGTACTACTCTGTGAACATAAAAATCGTCACTAAGATTTAATACACCTGAGCTCTCCCCAGAATTACTTCAAAGTTTCTGGTTGTCAGATCAGCAGGCCACAACTGGAGCCCACGGGATGACATATAGAACACCATGTTGTCCATCACTGTAGCTTGGTATTTTAAGACCAGTTCAACATCCTATTACACGTTACTTACACTATCCTGTGAGAAGGGCAGATCACACAAACCCTTTTATGAAAAATAGAAATAAATTGCATGACAATATTATAGAAGTTTTGTGTATGCATTGATAAAACTCAAGAGGGATAGCAACTATGTTAAGTTCACAAAAAGCCCAGCCTCATCCTCCCTCTCCAACCAACCCCAATAACCTCATACCCCCAGCACCCTCTTCTCTTGCCAGACACCTGAGGCTGCAGCAGCCCACACTATTAGGCTGAAGCCCCTCCAGCGCTTCAACTCTGGACTCCACTGCCAACCTGTGGTCTGAGATGGGATCACAGGGAGGCAAGAGCAAGTCCTTCCCTGCGTGAGTAGCCAGGGTCCCCTTTACAGGACTGACCTCATCTCCAGCTCTGAGGGGAAGGGATGCTTATAGATTCTATTGGCAAGAAGGTGATCAACAGGCTACAGCAACAACGCAGCAGCCAAATCGCCCCTAAAATTGTGAGGGGCGATTTGTCTCTCATTCTAGAATACACAAGACATAGACAATGCCAGGGATTAATAGGAGGCTGGAAAAAGAGAGAGTATCTTCTGATTTCTTTCCAGCTGCTCAGATCACCCAGAAGACACCACCCTCCACTTGATTAACACTAATTCCTGCAGCTGTTGGCTTTTCCCTGGCCTCTCTCCACGTCAGTTCCAGGCCTCATGGCCAGGCCTTTGAAAGGCTAATGGAGTTTCTCATCAGATTTCTCCATAAACTGTGCCCTGACCTCACTGGGAAGAGAGCTCTGCCTTTCTGATCATGAGCACAGCCAGGAGAGTATATTTTCTTCCTGTGTGTTTAGTGTAGAAACACACTTTCTATCAACTGTAAGTATTCCCATGCTAAGTGCCTCTAGGGAAGGAATGAGAATCTGCTGTCGCACTCCACCCCCTAATGAACTCTGAAATTTTCTTATCACAGAAAGCAAATCGCAGTGCTCTTGTTTTTTTCCCATGCTCACAATGTCTTTTTAGTGACTTCACATTCTCCGAGCTATTTTTAGCGGTTAAATATTTGCTTCTTAAGAGCAAAGCTCTCCCTGTCCATTTGTGGTGTGGGAATAAAAGAATCTCAGTATATTAACAAAGTGTTCAACCTGATTCTATGCATCTTTTCTGACCAGAAGCTATCTAAATATTTCATCAAGCAGAAAATATCCCTCATACTCTAAAATGTTAGTATAATAGGCTTTTTTAAAGGCTTACCATATTAAAACCAGTTGATATTCAAAAATTCTTTAAATATTTTCAAACTAGAAATGATTAATGATCTTTTAAATCAAATCTCCAAATTTGAAGTATCAAAGGCAAAATGTTCTCAAGGTCAATTAAACTCTGGACCAACATTTTTTAAGTAGGGATGGGGCAGGAAAAGACAAATTTTTACCCAGGATAAAAATTAATTTGAAGTTGTACTGCAATTATGCCTATTGGTAACACAAACTTTTTTCAATTTAATCTAACTTTTGGTCCCAATATATTTCCTTTATTATTTAAAATCTCAGATGTGTAAGATAACTTCACAAGAGAATAAAATATGTTCTTTGATGTGACATATCTGCTTTTTACAATAAGAAAAGTGCAAAATTTTGCTTCCGAAATGAAAACATTGCATACACAGGACTATTGGACAAATAAATTACAACAGGATAGCAATCAAATGTGAAGTTTTCCTTAACCAGTTCCTAAAACAATAATTTGTACTCCTAATGCTGAAACTAGAATCTCACAGACATTCTTATTGTTTCTCATCACTAGAAAGCCTCAAATCTCTGCTTGAAAAATGGTCAGGACCTTTCCTTTGCTCAGTTTCATCAGTGACTAAATCTGGGCAAGTCTGTCACTGACCAGCTAGGGACTATATTTCCAAGTGAGGAACCCACTACATTAAGTTGAATGTGATGCTTCTCACCTCCTAGTTAACTTCAGTTTGTTTCAGAGAAAAAATACAGAAGCCGACTGAATGCTTTTCCTGTTCAAGCAGTGATTTATCTGTGATTAAAAATCATGAACTTTAATGAATAGAGGCCAGCAGGCTGAGCCCTTGGGAACACCGCCAAACACAGAGGTAGAGGCAGCTGGAGAGAAAGTGTGGGAAATTCATTCTACTGGTTCAACACTGAAACTCCAGAGTGATGGAGGACCAGCAGAATTCAGGTCCTGATTCAGGTCGATGTCAAGGGTCCATGCAATTCTTATCAGGGAACGTCTGGGCAGCAGGGGCTCAAGAGCTACATGGTTTTATGGGCAAGATGGGGAAAGGCAGCAAACTCCCCAGAGGACAGACACAAAAGAGTATGAGTGTTAGAAAAACCTACCAGAAGCTCAGGTTTAGTTGTCCAGATCCACCCCACTACCACCACCACCACCACCACCAAACTACCCGGAGATCAGGCCCCCAAGCACACTTAGCAAGTCACCAGGGTGTAGTCCCAAATAGGCTGAATAGACCAGGTCTGCAGTGACTTCAGCTGGGAGGAGTAGATAAACATTATATAAAATTACTTATTTGCATGCATGACTCTTCCAGATTCTTTAAATTATCTTACCTACCCATTAAATTATTTTGGTTAGAAAGTAATTGTATTCTCTCATTAGCAAAGTGGGAGGTTATTCCCTTTTGCATTTCATAAGCCTGGGAAAAAATGAGATTTTTAAACACTCTTAGGCACATTTTGAAATATGGAAGTCTATGGTTTAAAAACAAAAATCAGACTCTTGTGTTCAACAGCTCCTTAATACACTTTCCTGGACATCAAGCCTGTGATGGTTCCCCAAGCTAGTGCGCTCTCCTTCAGCCCTGCAGTTAAGTTTGCGCCCACTAACTCCCCAAGTCCAGTCTCCCCTCACCCACTGATCTTTACTTGGATCTTAGCACATCTTGTGACAAAGCCATGAAGGTTCTCGAAATGTCAAAATCCAATTCACATTCATTAACATCAGTGCAACATATCACACTTTGGGGAATCATCTACCATGATTCTCAGCCATTGTTCTCCTGGCTTTCCTACTTCTCACCCTGCCCGGCTTATTTCTCCAACAGTCTCTTGAGCACTGCTGTTTTTCCCAGTTCTGATTTACACTACAGCACTCCTTACTGTAGTTACTTCCCAGAGGCATCCACTTGCTTATCTTTTGTTTCAGGTACAATCTGTATGTGGAAGTCAGATCTTTCAGTCTTTAACTGCATACAAATATCCTAGAGATTCCTCCATGTCTGTAAAACATCTCACTTTCTAAAAACTTTCTAAAGTTCTTGGGGCCAGAGCGATAGTACAGCGGGTAAGGCGTTTGCCTTGTATGTGGCTGACCCAGGTCCAATCCCCATGCATCCCGTATGGTCCCCAAAAAACTGCCAGAATTCCTGAGTGCAGAGTCAGGAGGAACCCCTGAGCATCACTGGGTGTGACCCAAAAAGCAATAAATAAATAAATAAATAAATAAATAAATAAAAATAAGAACTTTCTAACATTCTTACCATGATGACCAATTTGCGGTCCACACAAGTTAACTCACCATCCTTCCTCCTGGGCTTTGTCCTTGAAAAAAGGTAATTCTGTGGCTTCTTTTTCTGAGCTTTTAGCTCTATATTCTTTCCCCATATATTCTCTTCCCCTTAGTTTAGGAATTCCTCATTCTTTGCCCAGTTGATTCCCATGCCTTCCTCACATTTTTCTCTCCAAAATTTGATCCATTTGAGACCATTCTCTAGGTTACAGCCAAGTTATTTTCTGACAGAAAGCAAATATGGCCATGTTACCCTTCACTTATTATTTTTTCATACTTTACCCATACCTAAAGGAGAAAATTCAAATTCTTTAGGATGGCAGGCATTCTAATGGGTTTTGCAAACATGAACTGAGACCTGCCTCACACAAAGGGGTATTTATTAAAAGGTCCATTAGTGTCTTAATGGCATGTAAGGGCAGAAAGTTCACTTCAAGAACTTCTCTCCTGGGTCACATCACAACACCTTTCTGCTTCTCTCTAAGCACCTGTTCATTGTACACTGGGACCATGAGCTCTCCTTCTGGGCCATGTTGTAGAGGAACAGTAGTTCAACCTGAGCTCTGAATGACCTCTGCTCTCATATCCATCTTTCACTGATAGAAACCTGAGGCAACATTTTTGAAGAAATTGTTAAATGAGTTCAGCTATCACCATGGTTTCCTTCCTCTGTAGTCATGGAACCACCTTTTGTCCAATCAGCTATGACCAGGAACAGTCAGAGAAAAAATTATGCTAACTTGATTCAAAGCTTAACCAAGGTCATGAATGCTGGGTAGTTACCATGAAAAGGCATAATCTGAGCAAGTTGACCAGATTTATGTATATGCGACAAGCAAACCTTTTTCTTGTCTGTCCAAGTCTACCTTTTAAACCTTAGTTCTGTCTCTAGCTCATCTTTCCCATACAGCCTCATTGTACTGTCCTGAACTTGTGATACATTCGCCCCCTTTCTCACATGTACTGTGTATTGGCCTAAAATATCTTTTCTTTCTCCAAACCTACACCCAAATCCCCACAACCATGGACTTGGAAAAACATTAGATGTGCTTCATAAGTCTGCATAAATGTCACCTGCTCTTAAAGGTGCCTTAAAATTCTTCCCCTAGAATTAGAGATTCTATCTCTGGAGTCACTTTATATTTGGAACATGCATTTAAGTATTGAATTGTCACCTTTTATTCCCATATTTCTTCTTAACAGAGAAACACCTTCCTGTTGTAAAGTCCAGATTTCTTTATAATTGTTTTGGCAACAATTCCTGAGATATAATCAGCCTCAAATAATAGTGGAAAGTAAAGGATGAGAATAGAAATGAACAGTCCTACAGTCTCTACACAGTGACCTTGGAGGTGACACATTTCAAGTAACATTGCCAGACTGTATAGAAGCCAGTCACCTGAGCCTCTGAATCACGTCTGCAAAAGTGATTTCTGGGAACAAATCGAGGTCATCGATGAACTCTAAGTGAGTGAGAGATCAACTTTCTTCTTAAATCATGGAGATTCAGGAAATTGTAAGTTACTGTATCTGAGTAAACATCTCTTGAATAGTACACCATCATTTTATAGAGAACGAATTTGCAAATTTAAAACCAGAAAGAAAATAATTCCAAAGTAATATGGAAATTCTTTGTATTTAAGAAATTTAATTTAATGATGAACATCCAAGATTTGAAGAGAAAGACAATGAGAAGAGGAGCAGAGAGGAGGGGAGGGAAACCCAAGAAAAGGGGGCAGGAATGGAATGGGACGGGTGAAGGAAAGGGAGGAGAGGACATAAAGTGAAAATGAAGTGGTAAAACTTGTTTCTGTTTCATCTTTTGGAGCAAACCCTCACCATCTGTCATCTACGTGTGTAATGGTTGGAAGCTTGGCGAGTCCGGTGAAAGCAAATATCTGATCTGCAGGCATAGTTCTGCTCTTGTCATAGGACCCATCCTCTCAGCTGGTCAAGGACACTTTCTCCTCCCTTTATATCATGCTTGGTCTTTTCTGCAAGACCGTGGGCAGTGAGAAGATGTATTTGCACCTCAGACATAAAAGACTAAAAAGGAAATAATTTTTCTTTTAAGATATCTTCAATAAGGTGCTGTTTTGGACATTTTGACTTGCCTCTTGTGGCATTTTAAAGCATTGTGGCATTTTAAAGCACTGAGTTACTTCCAGTCCCTGCAAATTCCCCAGTTTCTAACTAATTTGCATCAAACTCTGAGCATAATGGTAGAGACTAAGTCCATTTACCTTAACTGAGTTCTCCACATCTCAGCGTAAAGCCTAGCGGTAGCAGTCAATAAATACGTGATATCTATTGTAACGTTACCCACTTTCAGTCAGAGCTTCAGGTTTCGTGTCTCTTCCTGCCCTCCTCACCACTTCTTTCTACCAACCACATCGCTGCTTTTCTTCACTATCCAGGAGTCTGACAGGCACTTATGTTCAAAGGAAAGATAATTGCATGACCCACATCCTTTCAACCCAAGAAAAAGGTAACATCCTGATAACGATTTGGAATAGACACATTGCGACCCCAACAGTCAGAAGGTCATCCTGGTTCAAAGAACCACATTTGATTTTTTGTACTCCTGGGCTGGTGCCTCCAGAGTCATTTCCCCTCCATTCACTGGATAGGAGCAGCATCTCAATTAGGGCTACTTTCTAATTTCTTCCGAAGCTTTCCCTCCACGGGTAGCCCTCCTATTTCAGTTCCCTCCACTGGCTCTACCAGCTCCTTATTCTTGCAGAAAACTCCCTAGTGTTTGTCAGTGTGGCTGAATGTTGGATATTCTGTGCAAGCAAGAGCTAGACCGTCTTTTTTTTAAGGATACAAATAATAGAGTGAAATACCTAAAATTTTAGTGGGTCTTATTTCCCACTTCTATGCTATGATTGCCATTTACTTGTTCTTGGACAGACTTGGGTCTGTGACCCTATGTATCTTTCAAAGGCCATCCTATATGGTACATCTCGAGAGTCTACTCAATTTTTAAAAACTTGAAAGCTGAAAAGTACAGGGTAAAGATACTCCTCTGGATATAAAATTCTCCTAGCATTCAAGTCTCCCTTAATACATACACCCAGAACTAATGATTTCCCTAAAACCACTTTTCTTATCATTCTACTGGCAATTCTGTCTCTGGAAAGGTTAAAATTACTTTCTGATAAAAAGGAATACTTAACAAAACTTTTAAATGGAGATAATAAGGAGAGAATAAGAAAATAGTAGACAAAAATAAAGGCGGTAAATAATAAGAAAGTAGCTGTTTGAAAGAAGTAAAGTAATATGAAAATAGAAGTCAATGGGGAGAGAGACACTGTAGAAAGAGATTCTGGACAAAAAGTGACAACTAATACCTGTGACCATCCCAGGATTTTTTCCTGATTCTTTTAAGCTATATTGACTAATGCTATATTCCAAAACATTCTGGTACTTCATCAGGTTATAAGACTTAATAGAACTTTATGAGATTAAATAACTGATTTCACATGATACCTCCTCAAAAAAATAAATTATACTTAAAACAAAATTAAACCAATTAAAAGAAATGCAAAGTTAAATTTTGAGGTGGTAATAGCATTTAACAAATATTAACATTCTAAGGCTAAAGAAATAAAACATTTTAAATTCCATTGACACTAACTTGCCAAGTGTCCATATGTTAACTTATTTATCAGTAATTCAGAACTAAAACTCCTCCCCTATAATGACCTACTGAGTAAAACTTAATATGCACTAAGTTATGTAGCTGCCTCCTTATTGATAATACATATTTGCTGTCTTCAAAGCTGTTAAGAGAGGAGCTGGAGAGATAGCACAGTGGGTAGGGCGTTTGCCTTGCACAAGGCCAACCCAGATTCAATTCCCAGCATCCCATATCGCCCCCCGAGCACTGCCAGGAGTAATTCCTGAGTGCATGATCCAGGAGTAACCCCTGTACATTGTCAGGTGTGACCCATAAAAAAAGCCGTTAATAGAGTACAATAATGATATAATGATAAGCAAGTGTTGTCAGACCTCACCAATAAATGTAAGTATCCTGGATCCTCTAAACTTTGACCCATATTTGAAAAGATCACTGTGTTTCATTTTATCTGGATTGCATTAGACACATAATGGATGCACCAGGCCCATGCTAGACCCCATGGCATATTTGATGTATAAATCTACCACATATCATCTTATTCATACATGTTCACCTTATGATGAGAACAATTGTCCAGCAGCACACATTGGTCTTAACATACCCTAGGACCTACCTATCTCCTTCTAGTCGAAGATAGAGGGGATAGGGAAACCTCAAAGATATGAGCTTCAGACCTTTAAGGTGAAGCCCAGATAGCAAAACCAGGAACACCCTCTCTGGGCAACTGGTGGCTTCTTCCCAGAAGTTCAACAATTACTCTGGTGACCATGATTTCCCCAGAAGACTGAGTCAAGTTGCAGAACACTGAGGCAGCATTCTAAATTGCTTATCTACTTGATTATAATACTCTCATCCTTATCTCCTGCTTAAATGTGCATGGTGAATTCATTTACTCAGCCTTTGATACAGCACAACACCAAATAGGCCCAAGATTACTCCAGTTTTCCACTAATGCATTCTATGGAGCTCCTACTACAGTAATAATTGACGTACAAATAAGCACAATTTTTAAACTTTGATTTAACATACCCCAATAGATCACCCAGGCTCAATATGCATCATAATAACAAAATTGTGTGTTTTTATATTTTCATTGCCTACATGAAAAAATGCTGATATTAAAATTGTCATATAAATATGCATGCTATTCATTTTAAAATAATAAATATTTTCAAGTAATTGTTTCCGAACGGTTGTTACAAATCCCTTTTATGGTTGAAATTTGTTTGGAATTGAATTTTATTTTGACCATTTCTTATACAGCAAAGTAATATTTTGAGATTAGTGGTTAGGAGACAATTTCCTGTGGGTCTCCACCTTTCAGCACATCTGTAAATTGAAACACTGGATATGTTTGCTCTGAATTATCTTTTCAAAGATGCTTTGTATAACAAATAGCCTTGGAAGATAGAGAGAGTGTCTTCTGAAGCCAAGGATAAGTTTGCTGACAGCCCTGTGAGATAAAGATTCTATCTCTGCCCATAATTGGTACAATATAATAAAATAAAAAGAGGCTTCTTCAGAATATAAGCAAGCAAAGCCTACTGCCCATTGCAAGAAGTCAGACTTTTTTGCTGGAGCACAATCTCCTTTTTTCAGATATCACCTGGCCTTCTTTGCCTTGTCTGGTGGGATGTGGGAGTGAAGAAAGCTTCCCAGAGTGTGCCTCTCTGGATGTTACCATTGTCTTGACTATTAAAATCCTCTCTGTCTCCAGCACAGAAGTTCCTGAATCTTCTACCAATTCCATTAAGTTGAGGCAAGCTAGCATCTCATATCCTTCCCATTATTTTCACACTGAATACAAACCCACAAATAGCAGGAACTTCAAAAACACTTAAATAATAGAAACTTATGTTAACGTAGGGCTCTTATCATGTTGCATCTCCCTAATGAAAATTTCTGTTAATATTGTGTTCTTATCATGTGCATCCCCTAACGGAAGCTTTCTCTTAGAATTCTAGTTGGCTTTAATCTTTATCTTATTTATTTAAAACAGTGAGTAGTAGAAACTGCTTTGTGACTTTTTATCTTTTAAGAGAAGATCTTCCTGTCTACACTCTGGGAAGCCATTCTACCTGTGCTACCTCAATTCCCCTCTTTTACTTTAAAATTATCTTTATCTTCACTCATCCTCACACCTTTATAGTCATCTCAAAGCAGTGTGGAGTAATAAATCAAATATCATGAATATCCTTGCATGTAGTTACTGTGTAGTCCTAGATTACATCGAATTCTGTTGCTCTGTGCCGTATAGACAGCTGTATGAGCCTGATAGCAATGATGCTACCTGAAATTCAGTGCAAAGGTCCTAAGAAGCCTTACAGATTTCTTTTTCCCAAGCTCCCATGTCAAAGAATCTGGGCTGTCCTATTAGAAAGACCAAATGGAAAAAGGGACCACAGCATTTCAGTCATCCAAGATAAGGAAGGAGGAGACAGATGGCTTAGATATTTTGGCTCTGCTGGTGGTCCTTGCTGTCTTTTTAGATGAACTCAAGTGATATGACAGGAAGCAGAGAGGAACCATCACAGTTGAAGAATGATAAAATGGTGTTGCTTTATGCCTCTCTATTTGGAGGCTGTTTGTTAAATACCAATGCATAATTGAATCATACATAAATGTACCTCTTCTTTTCCAACACTAACTCTGTACTGATGAAACTGCCTTTTACCTTTCTTGGAAGTCATCTTAATCCCCTGCTGCTTTTTGTCCTCTGTCTTATATAATGTTCTACATTCTTCTCATCCAGAAAATGCAAGTCTCTTTTTGAAACAATAATACTGTCAGGAAACTATTTGGATGTTTTCATTCACCCACAATTATCAAAAGATAAATAGTCTACATTAAGTGTTGTTTTAATTCTAGAGTTCAATTCTATCTTATCAAAATCTAGGCCCTTATCTTTCTACAGAAAGTAACATCTAAAAGACTACTTAGAATTTGCTAATCCGCACCCTAATCTTACTCCCTCTGAATATAAAACTGCTTAATATGTGTCTTTGATTAACCACTACACCTTTTTCAAACTCTTCCATTGACATGTATGTTTATAAGGATCCCTTGTTTTCTCAAAACATCATTGTCTATTCCAAATATTCTTGTAGATTCTCATGAGTTTATACGTTGGCATATGTGTACACTCTGCCCCCTCTTAATTCTCTCTAGATTCTCTGCTCTCTAATGTCAGTACTGTCTGGTCCCACGACTTTACTTACAACCTCTATTTAAATGTCCTCCAAATCTTTTTACACTAACTTCTTTCCCAGGCTCTAAATTTGCCTCATGATCCAGACAGCAGAATTAGCATCTCCTAAAGTTTATGAGAAAAACATGAATTAGGACCTTACCAAAACTTTGGAATCAAAATCTGCATTTTCATTTAGGTTTTCTTTTAATAATAACAGGGGTACAAATTGGTATGGGAGCATACCTAGCTGTGCGCTGAGCTTACCCCTGTCTCTATGATCAGAGGATCACTCCTAGCAGGGTGCAGTGGTGACAGGGATCTAAACCCGTTAGCAGCATGAAAAGCAAGCTCCCTACCAGCTATACTTTGTGGCCCCCCAAATCTGCATTTTTAACAAGACTCTCCTATTGAAGCAATATGTGCGTGAACATTTGAAAAGTATTGCTCTAAATATGTGTTTCCATCTTTGGGGGCCCAAACAAAATTAATCACTTTCCACGATGTTTAACACAGCACGCTATTCCTTTTACAATAAGCAATTAAACCATTAAGATGTTATTATCTACTGTGTGACAAAGACAAAATTTTTGGAATCATCCTCTTGTGTTCCTCCTTTTACATGCCTTCAACTACCAGCAGCTGGTTGCTTCTGCTCCATTTGAGTCTCAAGGCTCTCCTACTCCTCCTTGCCTCCTATTTGTAGTATTGAACCACTACGTTCTGTAGATAAATATAATCACACACAAACTGAGCACCCTCATTCCATCTCATCTAAAGCTAAACTCTCTCTCTCTCTCTCTCTCTCTCTCTCTCTCTCTCTCTCTCTCTCTCTCTCTCTCTCTCCTCTCTCAGTACCTGGTTACTAATTGTTAGCTCCCTACTGCTTATAATTCTAAAACAGATAGACAAGCAAACAATAACATAAACACACATCTTAAGAAAGTAAAAAATAAAGCCCAAGGTATTTGGAGTAATAGCACAGTGGGTAGGGTAATTGCCTTGCACGCAGCTGACCCAGGTTTGATTTTCAACATCCCATAAGGTCCCCCGAGCACCACCATGAGTAATTCCTGAGTGTATGTACAAGGAGTAACTCCTATGCACAGCCAGGTGTGACCCAAAAAGCAAAATAATTAAAAATAAAATAAAATAAAGCTCAAATAATAAATTAAAATAAAATGACAAGGGCATGTGACATTCTTGTTTAAAATCTTCATGAACTTTCTTTTTTCAAACAATATAAAGAACAAACTTGATAACAGCTTTCAAGACCAAACAAAAGCAAGCCCATCCTAACTTGCTGACACTCCCTATTCTCTAGTCAAAATGCATGTTAACATTTATTCATGTGCTCACTCAGCTGGAACTCCCTTTATTCTCCTTTCCCCAATAACTGGAATCCTACCTCAGGATTCCTTCTTTCTATCATATGCCCTCTTTTATATCATATATCAATAATCCTATCCAGAAATAGGCACTACTAAGTCCTCTGACTTGAATGAAAAGTTGTAATGTGAGATATCATATGTTAAAACCAAGAACAATAGGTTTTGTTATTTTAACATGATACTTCATATTCTGCAATCCGCACATATGTCAGTTCTCTGGGACTCAGCTTCTTTGGTTAAGATGATATTCTATGAATCCTTGGGGCTGGAGTGATAGCACAGCGGGTAAGGCATTTGCCTTGCACGTGGCTGACCCAGGTTCAATTCCCAGCAACCCATATGGTCCCCTATGCACTGTCAGGAGTAATTCTTAAGTGCAGGAGCTAGAAGTAACCTCTGAACCTCTGTGCATTGCCAGGTGTGACCCAAAAGCAAAACAAAACAAAACAAAACAAAAAGATGATATTCTATGCATCCTTATATTCACCACAATGTCAAACATAGAGACTACTCAAAAAATATTTATTGGATTAATGATTGAGTAAATACAGTATGTCTACTAGGTTACCTTTTCTAACAGAATTGTAAACACAAAATTTAAACTTTTTGATGCAATTCAGTTGACATATCTGTTGTTTCCTTTTGTGACCGCATGACTGACAGACTTCTCAGGATCAATTTCTTTGGAAATTCTGATAAAATTTATACCACATCACCACCAGTGGACATAATTGCAGTTGCAATCTAGATGTGCTTTGTGTGCCCAGGAGAAACAAAGTCCATGTTTCTTCTTCAGTTTGCTTATAAATAAAACCACCGTTGCTATGGATGTGTCATCCAAAATATGCTACCAGGAAGTAGGAGAGCAACCATAAAACATGCAAGTCAGTGAAAAATTAGCAACTCCATTCTCAAAGTATATAATCATGTTTAAAAGGAGATTTCCTGCAGGAATGTGGAATGGATCATAAACTTAAATTATATGATAGTTAAGACAACATAGTTTGTTGAGAAAGAAGAAAAAAACAGAGCTTAGCAGCTACCAATCCCTCATACTATCAGATTCTATCATTGAAGAATATGTGAGCATATGAGACCGTGTAAATATTTTAAACTAGGATGATCAAACTTACATGGGTAGCTGTCCACTACATCAAGAAGCCGGAAGAAAGGAAAGATCTTATCAGCTTTTGAATTTCTACTGTAAATAAAACAAAACAAAAAAAAAAATCTTTCAGAGGTCATGCGTCTCTCTTTTTCTTTAAGAAGTAAGCACTGCTTTCCTTACTTTAAGGGTTAACTGTGCATGGAATATTTATGATTGATTACACTGAAAACATTTTACTTGGTGATCCTGAAGAGTTGCAGTCCTGCAAAGACCAACTCTAAATAAGATAAAAATGAACAGCAGGGGGAAATTATTTGTTTTACATTAGCTTTCCTCTCAGAGAACTCAAGTAAGTGTCAGAATTTAGAGACAGAGAATAGGGGGAAGGGTGCTGTGGAAAAATAATACAGCAGGTAGGAGGACATTCGCCTTTGTCTTCCTTAAATGTTGCTGAACCAGATTTGATTCCTGGAACCCCATATGGTCCCCTTAGCACAGACCCAGGAGTAATCCCTGACCACCACTGAAAGTGCCCAAGCACACACAAAATTTCAATACTGGGTCTTCTAATTAGAAGAAAATGTGGGAAATCCAATAATCAAAATAAGACTCAAAGATTCTAACTTACTAGAATGAGCTAAAGATTTCAGGTTTGAGGTTGCCTTTGTGTGGTTTTTGTTTGTTTGGCTTTTTGTTTGCTTCTATCATCTTTAGAAGTCAAACATTATTTCTCTTATTGCTTCCAGCACTAACGGACTGTTTATATTTCATGTTCAATTCATGCTCCCCACTTTTTTCCTTTTAATTTTTCATCTATTTAATCACATTATTTATTAGCCCTTTTTATCAGACCAGCTAGAGAAAAGAAGATAAAATGAGAAAATTAATTTTGCAGCTCAGAATTATGAGACATTATGTTTAAAAATATCTTGTTCTATGAGCTCAGAGACTGATTTTTATATTGCTATCTCTTCAGCATCTTAGCACCTAGAAGTTCTCAACTTATGAACATAATAAATATCACATAGGTTTCTCAAATTAGGAGAAAATGAATAAAATCAGACCTCAGATGTCTGATATCTATAAATTATCTAAGATAGCCTTGTCTTCTATTTCTATGAATCATTGAGAGTTGGCGCTGATAAAGTGCCAGCACATACATGAGTTTGTGCCAACCATTGTTCCAATTTAAAATGTTTGACATTACAGGTTGGTTGAGATTCCTTGATCAACATAAAAAAAACCTAGGTTGCTTCAGAGTTTTTTTAAGGCAGAAGCTTTCAATCTGTTTGTACTGCAACCTAGATGAATGAATGAATTTTATATCAAAGCCATACACACATGCACGTGCCTGCCTACACATACACATAGGAAAATATTTCCAATGGGGCCTCAGAACCGGTGTAATTCTCAGTTATACTTGGCTCTGTGATAGTTCTGTGACTCAGGGGTGCAAAACTGCTTGCCCTTTGGGGCTTGGAGGGTATTAGGTTCACATGGTACTCAGAGGACTATGCAGCCCAGGGATTGGGGGCTTACACATGTAAGACATGTGCTCCACTCCTTTGAACTATCCCCCTCAACCCCATCAGTACAATTTTAAAAATAAAATCAAACTTTTTATTTTTTGAATAAAAATTAAATATACTTCTATACTTGCTAGATAAAATACACTTATGTGTTCTATTCTGCAAAGTAAAATACACTTATACATTCTATTCTATTTTTGTTTTAATATTGGCTGCAGACTGTTCATGACCAAATAATGGTTTACTATCTAAAGTTTAGAAATCTTCTGGAAGACCACCTTATCCAAAACTGAGCATTGTGAAATGATCAGAGACAGCTGCATACATACATACAGGAGTTGCATCTCCTGTGCAAAAGATCTGCACATATAGTGTGCCAAACTGTTTCAGCAATTGAATGGATTCTAGACTCTCTATTTCTGGGTGAAAAATGCCAGAGTGTCTTCAGAAGCGTTCTGAATTCATTTACTGGCTCTGGCCTCCAAAGAAGTAAGATGTAGTCCTGCCCTCAGAGAGAAAGGTGAACATGAGCACAAAAGTGATTCCCAGTACAATCAGATGAATGCTATAATAAAATAGAAGTGAAGTGTCATAAAACCATAAAAGGAGGAACACCGCTATCAACAGAAAGGAGTCGGAGGATTTGACAGAGGTCATGATACTCGAGTATTGGAAGATGGATATAAAGTTTCCGTGTAAACAAGAAGTGGGGTCACTGATGAGAAGGGGAGCCCTGAAGAGGGTGTTAGAGGATTCCAGTTGGAGGAGAAGCCTGGAGTTCAGCAAGAGTAACTAAAGATTGAACTAACAGTGTCTTGTAAATCCTCTGAGAAATGCCTAGTGAATAAATTCTCATTTGAGTACCATTAAGATACAAGTGTCTCTTGAAGGCTTGGACATAAATGAGAATTTCAAGGACGATTAAAGAACATAAGGTGGTCCTAATGCCCCACGTGTGACTTAAATCTGAGCCACCTCTTCCCAATTTTGCCATTTCCTGGCCCTGCACTGCAGCAGCAGCAGCTATATGGACAACGGCATCAGAGTTTATCAAACCTCTACCAGGCACATCACCTACATCATCTGTTTAATCCTCAGAACAGCCCAAGGAGAGAGGCTCTATTATTAGCCCCAGTTTTTAAAGGACCAGTGATGGATGGCATTAAGTTTTAAAATAGGCAGGCTGATTTCAGATACCCTGGGCACTTAGCCACTCTGCTATTCTGATACATCTGAAAACGGGTAATTCATACCCAAATTTCTTAAACTGTGTCTCACTGAATGTGGGGACACATAAAATGAATTTCCTTATGATGTATTAACAGTTAATATTTTATTTGTACACCTACTTTATATAGCTAGATATTCAGGATCATAAAACTTCCTCAGGAAAAAGGAGTATTGAGTACAAACTGCAAACTGCTTAAGAAGCCTCAGTCTATGTGATTGGTTTTCAACCACTAGAGTATAGTCTAGAAAAGAGTTATTTCTGTTTAACACATGGCATACCTGTGCCTTGTACTGGCAGTATGATAAATACTAATGTATATATTTTCTTACTCTTAAAAATGTTTTTTATTTCTGCTCTGAAACATTATTCCCATTTTCATTGGTCTGTCAGTATGTAAAAGTTTGCTTTTGGGCAAGGGATATTGCACAAAGGATTGGAATGCATGTCTCTATGCTGGAGTCATCAGTTCAATCCCCAGGACCACATTAAAATAAATGATACCTAAGTGGGAGCAGACCCTGAGTACCACTGTGTATGGCAACTCTCCCTCAAAATACAAAAGAAAAAGTAAGAGGAGAAACAGTGATCAATATCATACCTAGACTCTTTGTCTGAATAATAGATAATACTTACAGAGCACTGTAGGGCCTGTCTTATGTTCCTATTTCTAGAATAATCTCTCAATACCCCATTCTGGGCTACCTCCGAGAGTACCTTGTAGCTTTAACCTCTTATCAGATGTTGATACTTGGCATGTACCTTGCAGCCTAAAATGTATGTTGCAGAATTACAGAATTAGTTCTGAGCATGATGACTTCTAAGGCTACCAGAAAGAATCACTTCAAATGCATTAGGCAGAGGAACTACCATTTCAGCTCTATGCTTGTTTAGGCTATAAATTCTCCAAGAAAAGGAGGTTAGTTTATACGTACAACAACTGTTGAGTATAAATCACACTCGAACTTCTGAAGCCAGATGCTTCGTTTGTTGTTTTAATGTGCATTTTTATTTTCTAAAGGATTCCACCACAGTCCATGTTATCTTCTTTACTCAAAGACTAAGTGACTGAAATAATCTCTACCTCTTTGTGGGTAGAAAACTTCATGGTCAATCAACACTCACTTGTCTTGTAAACTTGAACTCCTAGGTGATTTTACTGATGACTGGATTTTAAAGTTCTAGTGAGTTAGCTTTGTGAGAGTGACAATTTAAATAGCTGTCACAGAAGTCACCAGAATGCTAGGCCGATTGGGTAATAAAGTAGTCCCTTTAAAGTTAAATGAGTCATAATTCAGCATGAAGTAGATTGATTAGAGAAACACTTGTGAGTTGGCAGGCAGTTAGGATCCTGGAGTCATCTCGATAATTAGAATTGCTATGAATGCTATTGGCACTACAGATACTAGAAGGATGGGTCATGTCAAAAGTCCACTCAAACACTTGTGGGTTCAGAGATTCAAACCCAACTTGAACCTTTTGGTGTTTGAGTTTGTTAACTATTGGCTAAATGCCACTTCCTGTTCCTAAGAAAAGAGGTTTGAAAAAGTCTCATAAAAAATGACTTAAAAGGCTTCCTTGACTTCAAAGCACTCTTACAAAACAACATTTTGATGAGTTAAGTGTAAAAGAATCAGAAACATACGGATTAAATTTCCCTTAATAGAGTCATGTGTCTAAAAATGGAGGAAGAAAAAAGTAGCAAGTTCATCTTGCTCAACATGTTTCAAAAATGTCCAGAGTAACTATTGATTCCTAAAGTAATCAAATTCTTTCATTCCAGTATATTGCTAACAGAATAACAACATCTAGAAAGGCATGTCAGAGGTCCAACTGAATAAAGACAAGCGCATTTGTGGAGGTCAGGTTATACCAGGTCATCCTCACTACAGTCCATTATGCCAGCCTCCACTTTAAAGGAAATAGCAAAGTGTCACAGGACAGAGCCACAAAGAACAAAGAGAATTTCTAAGCCAGACCTCTTGCTCAGGTCAGGCAATTGTCATCAACTCACCACACTGATGCATTAAAGCTGACATTACAGTCTGAATGAATAAAATACAAACCAACACTCATTAGCTATGAAGTGTCATGCAAAAGGCAACATAACCTGCTACATATATTTAATTTCCACATTATTAATCATGGTTTTGTGGATCTCTAATTCTTGAAAATAAATAAACTAATGGTTATTTCTCCGGGGAGTAGAGAAGAGGGTGAGCATCTTTGGATAAGAAAATAGAATTGAAGAATATAAAAAGAAACGAAAGTTATCTTAAACAGTGATGAATGGCTGTAAATTCTGGTCAAGAATTACTTTTTTATCAATTTTTCCACTAAATTAACTGACAGTTAAACCTGATTTATTTTATGTTTGGAAGTCTCATATAATTTTTTAACTGCTGAGACAAATAAGAAAAAGACCGAACATGTTTAACAATGAAATATAGCTATCACTAAATATAAATTTTGTCATTATTCAATATAACTTGTTCATTTTTTTCTATATAGCCAAATATTATGGTATGAAGTTTAACTGTAATGTTTCACTAGATTGTGGTTATGGAAGTTTCAGACCATAAAAGAAAAATTTTTAAGAGGACATTCTCAGTTTAATTTGCTTATGACATGAACTGGTGCAATAATACAGACATAAAATATCTTCAAATAACAAAACCAGTAAGATTAAAAAGTTCTAGTTGAATCCATAAGTATCTTTTAAACAGTGTAATTTCTTTATGTCACATTTCTTAGGAAAAAGTTAATAAGACCTTCACCAACTTGCTTAATTAATATATCAATGTTCACAATTCTAATTAGTGTTGCCATGTAAATGTACTTATAAAAGTAAATAAATATTAATATCTAGTTTTCAATGTATTTTAAAATTGAAATGACCAGATCAACCAAATCAACAATCCAACTGCAGATTTTTGTGTCTTTATGTGCCACGAGTCACTATTTTTCTAAACATGTCCCATGACTCAAAAACCCCAGAGGATGAAGGACCCACATGGAAATGTTTCTCCACCCCAGAACTGTAGCCGAAATCATTGGTAACATCTCTCGGAAATGCCAAACTCTTCCTCTGGGAGGAATTTTAAGAAACCTGCTGAATCAATTGCTCGAAAAGAAAATAACAGTAAGAGGGCCAATAAATCCTAATATCACAGGAGTGTTCAAGGAAGTGATTTCACTTAATTGCTTACTAAATCCCTGGACAGACATATTTGCATTGGTGGATTTCAATAATGACTGAATTGACCTTGTCATTGTTCAAGAGAGGTGATGGGCCGAAGGAGCCACTGAGCAGACACAACAAGTATTCTTCCTTTCAATAAAGATGTTTGGCCATTTCCTGTTTTCCATATTTTCTGACGAGTTTATCTGTCCAATTCTCTTCTCAAAGGTGTTGAATATTTTTCAAGGTGTCTTTACATATATTGAGTAGCTTTTTAAATATATATACATATATATGTGACATAATTACAGGTCAAGAAGCTTTTAGCCTAGCAAATACCTCCCCTTCCAGGAATGCAACTCTTGAAATTCTTGTCTCAAAGAACCACTCACTTGGGTTAAAAATTGTCCCCTGAGGTTCTCCTCACAAAATTTATGTCCTTTTAGATAGCTGGTAATTAAACCACTAAAAAACCTTTGTGTTAATTAATATATTAAGAAACTCTCTGTAGAATTTGGTAATATTTGCTCTCAGTGAGTATATGGAGAAGGAGAAAAAAGTAGAAAGATCAAGGTTAAAGACAACTTTTACCAAATTTACCAGCTTGCCTTAAACTAGTCTCATATCATAATCCCTACCTGATATTTATCACCAACCTTATTTTTTTCTCCAATATGTTAGGACAATTTATATGTGAAGTTTTATTAGCATGTATTAGATGATCATCAGATTTAAATAATGCAATGCCAATGAGAAACAGCCTTTAAAAAGTACAACAAAACAGTGTCTTTTTTCTTGGCTTAACAACCGTCTGCAAACAGCCCAGGTTGTACTTGCCATTACTACATTTCCTTTATTGAAAGATTATCTTCTAGTGCCTGAAGTGGAAAGAGTGGACTCATTAATATAATCTCCAAGAGTTGGTTTCAAGATGAGCTAGAGCAGTACTTGGGAATTAAGGCAGCAGGTAAAATTGAAAATATGTACAGTACATCAGGCTGCCTATACTTCTCAAGAACTTTGCTATCCATGATAAAGAAATAATTTTTCAAAAGTGAAATCCAGCTCCAATTAGAAAAATAGAAATTCTAGGAAATATAGCACTCACTAGCTCAGTTGATAGTAGAATCACTTGTATCACTTGTCATCCTATTCTTCATCGATTTGTTCGAGAGGGTGTCAGTAACATCTCCATTCGTCCTTGTCGTGTGCTAGTGTATCCTAATGGCATCTGCTCGCTCCAGGAACATGAAGAGCCTCAAACCGTTCATTCAGAGTCTGACAGTAGCATAATCTTTGAAAAATTATTTTTGTCTCAACATGAAAACCTCTCTAACAAATTACCATGAATTTGGTACTTTTTTAAAAAAAAACGGTACTTTTATATTAAGAGTTTTTTTTAATTGAGGTAACATGGCAGCAATGGTGTTAATGTTTGTGATTTTTGAGTACAAAGTTAGTTACTCTGTCCACCACCATCATAGTGCCAAAGACCCTCTGCCACTGTCCTTATGTCACTTCTAGTCCACCACTTCCTTCCATGATCACCACCCCAACTCCAACCTCACTTCCAGGTAAACTCAATTCTGTTGTTAGAGTCTAAGGGTTTGTTTTCATTGGCCATTGGTCATTGTCTTTCTTTGTTTCTTTATACACCACAGATAAGTGAGATCACTGGGCATTTGTCCTCTCGCTCTTAGTTATTTCACATAACATAATATGCTCAAGTTTCATACACATTGGGTAAAATGAAAAGATTTTAAAGATTTCATTTATGTTATGAATAGTTCCTTTGCATATACTTATGTATATTTTCTTTGAGCTGAGTAATAGTTCTTTGCATATACATATGCATACACTATTATCCATTCAACTGTCACGGAGCATATTGGCTATTGTGAATTGCACTGTAATGAATATTACATGTATCTTTTTGAATTAATGTGTTTGCACTCTTGATAATCCTATCTTAAATTCTTGGAAAAGTTTCCACAAAGTTTTCCAAAGAAGTTGAACCTGACAACATTTTCACCCACAAAGAATAAGGGCTCCTTTTTCATCACATTCTAACAAACCATATTTGTTTCCAGCTGTTTGACATAGGTTATTCTCATTATTATGATGAGATATCTCATTGTCATTTTGATTGGCATTTCCCTATTGATGAATGATTTTATATGACTACTATCATCGATAGGCATTCTTTCAGGGAGTGTATATTTCAGTCCTTGCCCCTATTTTTTATGGGTTTATCTGGTTTTAGGTTGTTGACTTTTTTAGAGTGTTTTATGTAACAATGGAGTTTTTTTATTTGAAAGCATTTTATTAAGTCACAGGTGAGTAAAACAAACAGTGAAATAATTTGAAAGCACTTAAGATTTAAAAAAAAGTGATATTGATCCACATACTTCAGGTACAACAATAAAAGCAATAAGTGAACCAAAAAATTAATATACAAACCCAGAACAACAGATATTTTTAACTCATATTCCAGAGGCTGGAGGTCTCAGATCAGGGTGGCAGCAGTATGGTCCTATAAAAATCTTTTTGTTGCTGTTGGAGGGGTTGCATGCTTCTATTGTTCCCTCTCACGGTGAAACGGGATAATTCTCTCTGTGACCTTTTATAAAATACAAATTCCAATATTGAGGATTCTATGCTTACAATTTAAGCACTTATTAAATACCCCACTTCCCTTGAGACTATTACCTTTGTGTGTTAGGATTTCAACAAGTGGATTTAGTGGCAATACCAACATTCACATCATAGTAGATAGAAAAATACAAGCCTTTACAGTTTCTCTCTGAAGTAGATCAAAAGTATTAACTTTGATCTCTGCTAGGATAGAAACGCAATGAAAATAAAAATGTGTTCCTATGGGAAAAAATTAAAAGATCCTTTCCAAAGAATCTACAAAATAGCATAAGTGGGCAAGAAGCAGATCTTTACCCACATTCCACTTCTGTGTGCCTGGACCTGGACATGAGCTGTTGATGCAACTTTACAGACAAGAGTATCAGGGTGGTGGTACAACACTGCTCAAAACCAAGGAAACAGTACCCATGGAGTTCGAGGAGATGAAAGCATATCTGTGGAAATTTATCATCCTACTTCAGCTGACGGGGAACATGGTAATCATCAACACCTTGATCTAGGTGAAAATCAAGCCTGATAGACACTTTCCTGAGTGAATTCTCCACAACCAACGAGTGTATGAGATACAGTCATCAAGCATGAATCAAACCATGTTCCCTTAATTAGTTTTCTCTACCAATAGAGGCACATACTCCTCTTCAAAAAACTAATAAAGTTGATTTATTAGGATAATGAGATTCTATAATATACTATAATAATTATACTTTGTTTTCACTGTCACTATCATTTCGTTGCTCATTGATTTGCTCAAGCGGGCACCAGTAACGTCTCCATTGTGAGACTTGTTGTTACTGTTTTTTGGCATATAGAATATGCCACAGGTAGCTTGCTAGGCTCTGCCCTGCGGGCAAGATACTCCCAGTAGCTTGCTGGGCTCTCCGAGAGGGGCGGGGGAATCAAACCTGGGTGGGCCACGTGCAAGGAGAAACGCCCTACCCGCTGAGCTATCATTTCTAGAATTATAATAGGTTTTTCACTTAGAATCTCCACTCTTTAGGAATCCTCAAAAATTTGAACTATTCTAGAAAATAGTTCAACAAGTTCTACAGGTTTCTTTTCCGTATGTGGGTCAAAGTTCCCTGTATGTTCAGCCAAGAACCTGTGGCTACCATCTGCATCTATAAAACATATTGATCACCCAAACTGAGGTTATATCTAAACCCATAGTTTCAGAAAAATATAGAGCTTAGATAGAGGGCAGTAGTAAGGAACCAGGGAATATTACAGATATGGATATGGATATGGATACTCTGTGAAGCATAGATATAGCATGACACAGAGTAAGAATATATTGGAACCAGTAGCAAAACAGTGTTGCAACTAATTTATTCCCATCTAATGCTAATTAAATTTCCTCATTTCTAAGAACCAGAATGACACAGAACTTGCATTGTGCTAAAACTCCAGTCCAGCTGTGTGACACTACATTACTCCAGCTTAGAAATGGGGAAATGGTCAAAAAACAAGCCAGACATTCCCACCAGTTAATCTTACTCCCACCTCCCTTAGAATAGACATATAGGAGTGAGCCATCCCTCTCCCCCTCCTAACAATCTTATTTTTCACTTTATTTAAAGACCTAAAGCCTAAAGCCATTCACCGCACAAAGTAATTCAAAGCCTTTGAGCCTATGTCAACATCATAAATGAATCCCATTCATAGTAACACTTGGAAATTTTTTTCTATTAAGCACATCAGCAATGGTACTGATTTGAATTATCCCTGAAAAGAAGAATAAAAATATAACAATATAATTGTTTTTTGCTCTTGTTCTTGTGTTTTATTTTTGTTGTTGTTGGTGGTGGTGGTGGGTTTTTTTCTTTTTAGTATTTTGTTGGTTTGTTTTGTTGATTGTTTTTGTGCTTCACCAAATGTTGCGCAGAGGCTACTCCTAAGGTTGGTCTGGTGGTGCTTGAGGAACCATTGAGTCTCATCCTTCCTCATGCCAAGTGCAGGCTCTGCTGAGTTCTCTCCAACCCTACAATTTTTTGATATATTTAAATTTCATTCCCTTTTTAAAATTAAAGCAGGGGCATATATGAAAATGAGATACACATTGCTCTATTGTCTCATTTTAGGACAGTTGGTCACCCTTATAGGAAAACCATCTAGGGCCAAGACTACCATCCAAACATGCAGCTATCTTTGTCTCGTCCATCTGCTTTCAGAATCCTGGCTATTTATGCCCTTTGTATGTTCACAATTTCAGTTCTGAAGCACTTTCTTAACGCATTTTATTGTTCCTTTCCATCCTGTTCAATAACTCTAACCTCTCACCTCATGAATCATCTCGCTTCAGTTTTTTCATCAGACTTAGGGCCATTCCACTCGTGCTTCCCTTCTCAAAAAAAAAAAATTGTGATTTAGACTAGGAAGCACATATTTGGTCTTTATCACTGTTTCTTACATGGATTCCCCAACACTACTGAAATTTCCAGAGTTGAGTTCAACAAAGATTTCTCTTGTTATATTAATGAGGTTATGTTAGGGAACCTAAGGATGGGAACTGGTTGCCTGAAACCAACTGTATAGTCCTACCTTTCCAATCTCTGGGGAAAGAAAATGGCTGGAGATTCAATCAGTCACCATTGGGCAATAATTTAACGAGTCATGCCTATTGTAATTAAGTCTTCTTCATAAAAACCCAATTGGATAGTGTTGAGAAGAGCTTCCAGGTTGGCGAGCAGGCAGGGATTTGCTGAGTGATGTGCTCAGAGGGAACTTGGAAACTCCATGCCCTTTCTCACCCTCCACCCCCATCTTGCCCTATATATCTCATCCATCTGTCAGTTTCTGACTTATATCCTTTGTAATAAACTGTCAATCTAGAAGTGAAATGTTTCTCTGAGTTCTGTGAACCATTCAAGCATATTCGTCAACCCCAGGGAGGGCATTGTGGGAGCCTCAGGTTTGTAGGGAGTAGGTCAGAATTTGAGCCAACAATGTGACTTAAACTGGCATCTAAAATGGGACAGGGGAGTAGTATTGTGGGATTTAACCCTCCACCCATGGAGGTATTGCTGCTACCAGGTAAATAATGTCCAGATTTGGTTAAACTATAGGACACCTGGCTGCTTTATTAGTATCGGGAACTGAACTCCTCGCAAGTTGTAAAATACAGATTAACTTAAAAAGATATAGGTTAAAAAATTCAATGCTTTAACAAAAATACATGTTAAAAATATTTTATTCCTTTAGGTTTCATTTTCATTTGTATTTTAATAGGACTATGATAATATGGTTTCATTTTGCCCATTTTACCTCTTTTCTTTTTGGCTTTGGCTTTGGTTTTTTAGGTCACACCCAGCGATCCTCAGGGGTTACTCCTGGTCTGCACTGAGGAATTTCTCTTGGTGGTGCTCAGAGAACCAACTGAGATGCCCAGGATCCAACCCAGGTCAGCTGTGTACAAGGCAAATGCCCTACCCGCTGTACTATCCTTCTGTCCCCTTAATCTCTTGCAACTTTTGCTAGCTCCATTTTTTCTCATTCTTTCATTTGATAAGTAAATTTTATTGAGAAATAATTATAGAAACAATTTTAGAAAATAATTGAGTCATTGAGTTCACTTTCCTTTAGAGTATTAATATACTATTAAATAAAGCATCTATTCAACAACTTAATATACAAAGAATTAAGCTTTATAATTTTTATTATGTCAGACGCAATTTTCCTAAAATTAAAACCTTACTGTCACTGTCACTGTCATCCCATTGCTCATCGATTTGTTTGAGCGGGCACCAATAACATCTCTCATTGAGAGACTTATTGTTACTGTTTTTGGCATATCCAATACGTAGGGTAGCTTGCCAGGCTCTGCCTTGCGGGCTCCATACTCTCAGTAGCTTGCCGGGCTCTCCGAGAGGGGCGGAGAATCGAACTCCGGTTGGCCCAGTGAAAGGCGAACGCCCAACTGCTGTGCTATCGCTCCAGCCCAAAATTAAAACCTTAATATGATGATTCCTTATAGTATTGAGAAAGAGACCTATTTTATATTTCTAAGTGCTTAAGGATGCATGAGTTGGTGTGCATCATTTTATTAATGACCATAAACATTATACTAAAGGTAAGACTATTCTTGTTGAAACACATAATTTTGCTGTCCATTTTATCTTTTCAGTCTTAGAGTGACTTACTTATATCTAAAAATTTCATCTTCTATAGGGATTAATATTTCTATTAAAAATACATATCATATTCTAACTCTATATTAAGTGGACTAAGTCATCCACTTAATAAAGAAATAGTAAAATGTCCAAATTTTTGGTCTAGCAACTTATAAAAAGAGACATGTTAATTCCAAACATAAGTACACAAACTTTTTTCGTGCCAATCTTATTTTCTGTTCAACTGAGATGTTGAGGGGGAAAGTGCATATGGTCTTTTAAAGAGTTAAAAATCATATTCAAAATCACTTAATTGATAGGTCCAATACTTGGCAACTCAATTCATAAATAAATAAGCTAAATTCAATTATTTTAATGAAAAATTCACGCCAACATGTTTAATTTAGTCTAACTAGCTATATGACTTTCTTTTTAAAAAGTTATGCTCTTTAAATCAATAGTTGGAATAAAAATTGAAGTGATTTATAACGAAAGCATAGGACTTCTCTCAATTTTATCAAAACTTTTCTTTTCAAAATCAAAAGTCTAATGAAATATTTGCAGACATAAATGCAATTTCCCAGGTTGAATATATAGTTCAAACTCTCTCCAGGTTAACTGTCAGGCACAAACCTAAGCAAAATGTAACATTAAATATAAAGAGAGATTAGTAGCTATCAAGTGAAAGAATACTACTTTACTCTTACAACCAGGTTACCTTTTGAAATTTTTGTAAAATAAATTGCACTAATATTTTGTCCATATAGATGGAACAGAGTCATCAGGAATTTTTTCACATACAAAAGAATTAGCAAATTACATTTCTTATTACATATCCTAACAAAATTACTAATACAAACTAGAAATAAACACTTTCAACTGCTAGACAGTGTTAATCCATTTTGAAAGTGATCATTTGGGAAACAAATATATATTTCCATTTTGGGTCACATATTTTTACATAAATTAAGATAACTGAAAAAATAGATTAAAAATAAAAAAGTTGCTTACTCTAGTGAGATATAAGAAAACATTCATTTAAATTCAAGTTGTTAAATGTATCTAGCGATTTATTAGTATTACAACTTACTGAAATAATTATCTTGTAAGTAAAATTTTGTGCCAAAAATCCATATATTGAAGTAAAGGTATTTGAAGGTTTGAATCATTTCCAGTCTTTATCTTCATTCTCTTTCTTTGTTTTTATTATCTTATTTTCTTTCTTTTTTTTTTAATTTAAATTTTATTGAATCACCATGTGGAGGGTTACAAAGTTCTCAGGATTATGTCAGTTATACAGTACTCAAACACCCTTCCCTTCACCCGTGCCCATATTCCATCACCAACCACCCCATTATACCTCCCGCCCCCTCCTGCCCCCCCAGTCCCCGCCCTTGTAAGTGATAAGTTTCACTTCGTTTACGCTTTATCTTGGTTACAGTCCATGTTTCAACACATAATTCACTATTGTTGCTAGGGTTTCCCCCCAAAAAGGAGAAGACCGTCCCACTGTCAAGGAAGCATTTGATGGCTCTCCATTGCTGAGAATGTAGAGATATTAAGTCCCGCTGTTTGTTACATAACTTTTCTATTTTTTTCCCCCCTCGTCCCGCGCCACCGAGATCACGCCTGTTTAGTAATCACCACGCTGCCTGACAAAGGGAAAACAAACCAAAAGAGATGGTTATTTCTCGTCATCAGCCGGCGTGGGGCTCTGGCTTAGTTGATAGTCTGGTAGAATGTTTGCAAGCAGTTTCTGGAACCAAAAGTAATACGCTGGTATTGGCCCCGGCTCAAGATTCCACCAGCGTCCTGCTGTTCCAAGTACATAATAATTTATTCCCTTGTATCCGATTCCCATGCCACCAGGTCCGTGTCAGCTTAATGGACATCATACTATGGTTAACGCCACGCCGTGTTTCTTCCCGAGAAAGAAGGATATTTCTTCTCAGCCGGCATGGGGATATGGCTTAGTTCAGTCTATAGAGATGGCTACCACTTTGGTGGCCTTCAATATTTCAGCAAAAGACTTACTATTCTTGTTAGGATTTCCCACCAAAGTCCAACCTGTTAAAAGGGAACCATTTCATATTGGTGATGATAAAATGACAATAGGTTGCGCGGCCATGGCAGCAGCCTCGCGGCTTTGAATTTCTGTATAAAGTCCAGGGAAAATACAGCCAGAAATTACACGTCGCTACAAACTTTAACCCTATTATGATCCCCCCAAAGTCCAACCCATTACAAAGGAACCATTTCATATTGCTGATGATTAGATGACATTAGGCTGCCGCGGCCGCGCGGTTTTGGGTTTCTATATAAAGTCCAGGGAAAATTCTGCCTAAAATTCTATTGCTACAATCTTTTACCCTTTAACAAAGAACTTAGTACTATTGTTTGGAGTTTCCCCCCACGTTAAGCCCTGCCAAAAAGGAACATTTACACGTTGCTGACAATCAAGAGATATTAGGTCGCGTGGCTGCGATAGCAGCCGCGCGGTTTTGGATTTCTATATGAAGTCCAGGGAAAATTCTTTTGGTAATTGCATCACTCGCTGGCAGCGCCTGGGCCAGAAGCTCCCAGCACACAGTTTGGAGGCATTTTGGGGGCGCCGCTCGTGTCCAAAGTGGTTCAGTTGCCTCCGGGGTCGATCTCGCGCGGGGCCGCAAAGGCTCTTATTTTCTTTTTTATAAATACTCTGAATTTAGATCTGTCCATCAAAGGGCAAAGAAACAACTGAATAGAAAAGAGAATCTTTGTTGTCGAGAAACAGATCTGGGACCAGAGACACTAGGATTTAAGGCCCTTACCTTGGATGCTTCCAAAGCTAGTCCAAAGCCCCACACCAAATATGGTTCTCTGAGCACCCTCAGTTGTTAATCCAGATCATCGAGTCAGAAACCTATGGAAGTAGAGAAGAGAAATGGGGATAGTGGAAGGATTGTGAAGCCCAATCAAAGCCAAAAGAATGTCATAAAATAGCTACTCCCAGAGAGAGGTTTTCCTATCCTCCAAATGATCAGCCTCAGCCTGTTTTAGCTCTCTTAACTCAGAGAGTTCATCCAAGTTGATAGGAAGCAAAGAAAAGGCATAAGTTTGCATACATCTTTTGTCTTGTTTTATTTTGTTTTTGTTTGTCACACACCTGCCTGTTTCTTGCTCTTTGCTCAAGGATTAATCCTGGCAGGGTTTGGGGACCATAGGTTGTACTAGGGTTCCAGGACATTTTTGAAACACTCAGGCCGAGCTTCACGCATGAGTGAAGCCCCACAGAACCAGGTAAAGCAGAACTTTGTGACCCTGGACTCCAGGCTCAATGGGACCCAGAAACAGAGATCCTCTGCCTGCTTTCCCCAATCCCTGCACCCCAGGGATTATATCCAGATGACCCAACCTACCGGTGCCAGATAAATACCACATCGGCCAACCTCTACCTCCATTACCTCCACTACCCAGCCACCGTCACGCTCCAGGCCACATTCTGGACCACAAAGCGGCTGTGCGATACATTATAAAACACTTAATACCCATTTTCCTTAATTACTGCACCATATTTGATTGGGTTCAAATATGGTATGAACCATGGGAACACCTGTAAGGACGATTAGAGGCCGCCCTAAGAGCCTTCAATCCTTTCAGAGAGCCTGGCAAGCTACCGAGATTATCCTGCCCACATAGCAGAGCCTGGCAAGATACCCGTGGCATATTCGATATGCCAAAAACAGTAACAACAATGGGCCTCATTCCCCTGACACTAAAAGAGCCCCCGATATGGCAGCGAAAAGAAGGATGAGCAAGAAGAGGCTGATAAAATCTCAGGGACTAACTAGACTGCCAAAATTAAGAAGGACTAAAATGACTATCTGTACTTTCAACACACATACACTGGCATCAGAAGCATCCATCGAGGACCTGATGCAGATCAAGTATGACATCATTGGTCTGACCGAAACCAGAAGACATCGATCACATCACACCATTTTCGACACTGGAGAAAAACTGTTCTTCGGAACAGCGACAATAGAGGCATTGGTGGTGTCAGTGTCCTTGTCAACAAAAACTTGGGCGTGAGCATTGACTCATTCGAGTGCCTAACCTGAATCAGACGATTTGCTTGAATAGATGTGGCTCACTGCCAGCAGTTTCTATCATTGTCATCTACACACCAACATCCAAATATGATGAAGAAGAAATTAAAAAGTTCTACATGGAGCTGGAGAAGTTCTATAAAGAAGACCATACCTTCTACAAGATCATTATCGGTGATTTTAATGCCAAGATAGGACCGAGAAGGCTCCCCGAAGAACTCCAAAATGGGACCCATGGCCTAGAATGGAATGAACAGAGAGAGAGACTGTCTGAGTTCATCATGTTGACCAAGAACATCCATGCTAACTCACAGTCCCAGAAGGCCAAATCTAAACGTTGGACATGGGAGTCTCTCAGTGGACAGTTCCACAATGAAATTGACCACATAATATTCAATCGGAGGTTTTGCCTGACCAATGTCACTATTGTCCCAAAATTCCAAATGGGATTGGAACACTGTCTCCTTCATGCAAAATTGTACTTCACAGAGCAGGGAGAAAGGCCTGCAAAGTTTAAGTTTAAGAAGAGAACTCCCAGAATGACCACCAACTGGAAGCTGTTTGGCACTATTGTGGCAACAAGGGAAGATGCCATCATTGACAACATCGGCAAGAAATACGATTGACTGGTTCAGCACCTCCATGACTGCTCAAGGAATGCTGAGAGTGGGAAAGCCACAAGCAGATGCCTGTCATCGAAAACTCTCAAGCTCATTCACCAACGTGGTTTGGCACGAGCCTCAGGCAACCACAAGCTAATGTCCAAGCTTGCAAAGCTGTGCAGAGAAGCAATAAAGGAAGGCCTCAAAGAGAGGAGAGCAACAGTGTTGGCCAACGCGGCAGAAGCCAGGAAAAATATTCATAACGCTCTCCTGTCTTTTGCCAACTACAAGGCCAAGACGACTGTCCTCTGATATCCTGATGGATCTATCACATCTTCCAGAAGGGTAATGGAGAGGATTATTCACGACTTCTACTCAGATCTCTTCAATAGCCATGTCCACCTGCCCACATACCAAATTCCGCAGAATGGATATGTCGATCTCAACGTTCTCCCTTCTGAAATCCAACACGCCATTTCGTCGGTTAAGACATGTACAGCACCTGGTCCAGACAAGGTCAGACCGGAAGACCTGAAGAATCTGCTGTCAGTACTTGTGAATACACTGGCTTGGCTCTTCATATGTTACCTCTCTGAATTCAAGGTTCTATCCCAATGGAAAACCAGCAAGACCGTTCTGTTGTTCAAGAAGGGAGACATACACGACTTTGGGAATTAGCACCCAATCTGCCTGTTGTCCATCATCTACAAGTTGTTTACTCAAGTCATCCTGAATAGAATAGGTAGAACACTAGACAAAGGACAACCATGCGAGAAAGCCAGGTTCCAAAAAGGATTCGGCACGATCCACCATATCCACATGGTGACCAAGCTCATTGAAGTTTCACAAGAGTTCAAGATGCCACTCTGTCTAACGTTCATCAATTTAAAGAAGGACTTTGAGACAGTAGATACAAGGGCCTGGGGGACTGCACCATAGCTGGAAGACTGCTTCATGAATGGAGGGGAGAAGGCAGATGGAATAGAGAAGGGATCACTAAGAAAATGATGGCTGGAGGAATTAGTTGGGATGGGAGATGCATGCCAAAAGTAGATAATAGATCAAACATGATGAACTCTCAGCATTTGTGTTGCAAGCTATAATGCCCAAAAGTAGAGAGAGAGTATGGGGAATATTGTCTGCCATAGGGGCAGGGGGAGAGTGGGAAAGGGGGAGGGTATACCCGGGATATTGGTGGTGGGGAATGTGCAATGGTGGAGGGATGGGTGTTTGATCATTGTGAGACTGTAACCCAAACATGAAATCTTGTAACTATCTCAAGGTGACTCAATAAAATTTTTAAAATTAAGAAAAAGAAGAAGGTCTTTGATTCTGTTGAGACTGAAACAGTCACCGAATCCCTAGCCAAACAGAGCATTCAAACTCAGTACATCAAGATCCTCTGCTAACTGTATTATGGATTCACCACCAGGATCTCACTATTCTACAAGGAAGTGATCATTGCCTGACATAAAGAGAGGGGTTCAGCAGGGTGAAACCATTTCACCAAAACTCTTCAGTGCCACCCTCAAGAACATCATGCAATGACTGGAATGGGAAGGAATGAGAGTTAAGATAGATGGTCAGCAACTACACCACCTCCACTTTGCTGATGACACCATTCTAATAACACCAAACATTAGCTAAGAGGCACAGATGCTGGCTGACTTTGACCATGAGTGTGGAAATGTCAGACTGCAGCTGAATCTCACCAAGACAATGTTCATGAAAAACGAACTAGTCCCTGATGTTCCATTTGCTCTCAATGGAATGAACATCTCCAAATGCAGCAGCTATGTGTACCTGGGTCGAAAACTCACCATAAGGAATGACTTGGCACCAGAACTGTGCAGGATGAAGAGAGCAGTGTGGAACGCCTTCAAGAGTGTCCAAGAAGTGATTATGAGGATGAAGAACCTCCGGCTCCAGGCACATCTTTTCGACTCCACTCTTCTTCCTGCACTAACATACACCTCAGAGACCTGGTCCCTACAAAAACAAGATGAGAACACTATTAGAGTCTCCCAAAGAGGAATAGAAAGAGCTATGCTGGGAGTATCACATTTCACTCAAGTGAGAGAAGGAATTCAGAGTTCAGACCTCCGTCGATGATTGAGAATCAGGGATGCTATCTCATTTGCCAAGGCATACAGATGGGCTGTACACATAATGCGATTTAGAGACCACCGCTGGACTAGAGCTGTTACCAACTGGATTCCATGGGATGTCAAAAGACTGAGTGGCCGCCCATCAACGAGATAGTCAGACTTATTCGTCAAAACACTGAACAAACAGTTTGAGGCTGTTCGTGTTCCTGGGGCGAGCAGATACTATTGCGCTACAGTAGCATGTGACAGGGACGAATGGAGACATTACTGGTGCCCACTTGAGCAAATCAAAGATCAACGGGATGACAAGTGATACGAGTGATAAGTGATACAAGTGATACAAGGGTTACTGCGGTTTGAAGCTCGATCACTTGCATACAAAGCAAGCACCTACCTACTGTACTAGCTCTCTGGCTCCAATTTGAGATTATTTGATTACAGTACAGTTTAAATTCAATAGTGTAAAATTCTTATAGACACAGTGCAATCCTAATGGAAATGAAAAGGATAAATGATATCTTTTAATAGATTTTTTAATAGATTACTAGCTGATGCACTTCCTACATACACTTTGGAGTTTTTAATATATAAAAGAATGATATATTTGCACAGACCATATACTAACAATTCTTTTTGAAAAACATGTCTCATAAGAGATTTTTATGTAGATAGTAAAAATTTATCTCCATAAATTGAGTATTTTATTTCTAAAGGAATTATTTCTTAGATTTAACCCAGAAAAATAATTAAATACTTCATAGAGGACTAGAGACATTGGTCAATGGACTGGAGTGTATGCTTGCATCCTGGAGACCAGGGTTCAATTCCCAGAACCATGTGGCCTACCTACTGACACTACCAAAAGTGATGCCCTAGCACCCAACCAGATGTGAACACTTCTAGGTGTGACAAAAAAAATCAGGCTAGTCTGACTTTAGGGGAGAGACTCTCCAAACAATAATAGTGAGTTTTGTTGAAATATTGTATGCAATCAAAGTGAAAGTAAAGTGAAATTTATTAGTTACACAAGCGGGAGGGGGCTTAGGGTGGGGGGGCTAGGGGCGTGGGGGGTTAGGGGTGTGAGGGGGCGGGGTGGAGCTATACTGGGATTCTTGGTGGTGGAATATGAGCACTGGTGAAGGGATGGGTATTCGAGCATTGTATAACTGAGATTTAAACCTGAAAACTTTGTAACTTTCCACATGGTGACTCAATAAAAAAAAATCAGGCTAAAGATGTAGTACAGGAAGTAATACACTTGCCTTTTATGCTGTCTAACCTGGTTTTATCTCTGACATTGTATATGGTCACCCTGAGCACCACCAGGAATGAGCACAGAACACAGAGCCAAGAGTAGTAATCTCTGAGCAGAGCTCAGTGTGACTAAAAAACAAACAATAAAGTCTAAGTAAGATTTATTGCATAATATCATCAGATTTGGACCTACAATATAAGGTAAATATTAAGTAATTATTAACTTGGATTCTTTTAATTCTGAAATCTAGCTTTTCACTAATAGAAGTAATAACATCATTCCCAAATATGTGAGTTTCCTTATTACCCACTTGAGATTAGAGGCTATAAATGGAAGTATATACTTGAGTCTGATGAACCATGTCGCTACATGTAATAGTCTGACAAAATTTGAATTCATAAAGGAACTTCCCCTAGAATAATTTAGAATAGATCTGGAATAGTTTGCTTTTGCCTCCTTTATTTCTCCCTCTGCTCCTGGAATCAGTAAATTGGAATTAACATTAGTGAGAACTAAAGTAGATGTAAAAGGTTGGGGATCTTGATTTGTCCTTTTAAATCTAGCTTTGACTCCACTCTAAGTCATGGCATATGGAATATCATTTTATCTTGAGGCTTGAGTGGTTGAATGATTTTGACTGAGTTATAGCCTTCTCGGTACAGGAAAATTGATTGCCATGTCTTCTGTAGAAACTAGCAGTTAAACCAGGAAGACTTGTAATGCCTGCTGAGTCTGTAAAAAATTTGAAATGTGACAATAGGAAAGGTACTGAAAGGAACTGGAAATTTCATTATAGCTTGCAGCTTCTTTTTCTAATACGGACTGAACTGTAAAATACACTTGAAAACCAAACTCCCTGTAAAATCTCCATTAGTAAGAATAAGTTCTGGGCTTTCAAATTAATGAATTATCTAGAAAACTATTTTCTAGGAGAGGTTTAACTTCATATCCAAACCACAGAGTCAATAACACATAAAGGAGATCAAAACCACTACAACTAAATTTTAAAATGTGCCTGTCAAGGAAGCAGGCTGGGCAGGGGTTGTCGGGAGTGTGGGGGGGAGATGGGGGGGACCTGAAGACACTGGTGGAAGGGAAATTAACACTGAGGGGTGGGACTCACTGGACCATTGTTTGCCTAAAACTCAACTAGGAATAACTTTGTGAATCAGTGTCTTAATAAAAAAACAAATATCTAATAAAAATAAAGAAAAATTATGCAATGTAATTTGAAATACTTAATACTAAAATGTGAACAGTATCTGCCAGAGGAACTCATATTGATCAGATATTCTCTATAGAAATTCCCTATGGACAGGATTGTCTATATCTCTTGGGTTTTTAGAAACATGAATCAAGAAAATGATAAATTTGTTTCCAAGTGGATAACAATCTAGAAGATGTTTCAATATTAATGGTCATCTTATTTTCTGTAGATGTTCCATGGAAGATACCCATACATACAGGCAGATCAATAATTTTTAATTCAAGTTTTGAAATATACGAAGCAATGAATATAATTTTCATTTTTAAAGGAAGTTATTTCCCCACTTAATCCCCACAAATGCCTTTTGCATGTAATATTAATAACACCTATTACTTTGCCTTATTTTATAAGAAAGAAATCATGTATCTTAATATATCAATCCTCATATTTACAATCAATTGTAAGAAATCAACATCTTATGATTTCTTCCATGTAGGAAAAGCATGACTTAGAAAGCTAGAGAGTATTCTTATCAAGTTACAGGCAACTATAAAATGTTGAATTTCTTTAATCTCTGCACGTATGCACAAAAGTGGAGAGGTAAGATAATAAACTGGTAATAGAGATTTCTGAAAGTGTTTTAACAGCAGTTTGTATGATTTTAATGATGAGATATTACTTGAATTCTTTGGCAATAAAAATAAGTGGTCTGCATAACACTCCTAAGCTCATTTCCCTGCTAGCAACAGGTAGTCTGAAGTCACTCATGAGCCATATGTAACAAAAAAGTCATTGCTAGATGGATTAATATTTCATTGTGTTGACTTTTTTAAGGTGGTTAAACAAAACAATAAAGCAGGCTATAATATCATATTTCTATTATTTTCTATTGCAAAATGCAAATAGTTACTATGATTGCTTGATAGGATGAAGTAAATCAACTCAAATCTGGTTTAATGTTATTATCAGATTTTTTATTATGTCTCAAAAGGAAAGAATATACATCTTCAAGGGTTTTTTGTTTGTTTGTTTGTTTGTTTGTTTGTTTTGCTTTTTGGGTTACACCTGGCGATGAACAGGGGTCACTCCTGGCTCCTGCTTTCAGGAACTACCCCTGGCGGTGTTCATCCGACCATATGGGATGCTGGGAATCAAACCCAGGTTCGCCATGTGCAAGGCAAATGCCCTACCTGCTATGCTATTGCTCCAGCCCCTGTCTTCAAGGTTCTGAAAGCTTCCAGTGAATATTCATATGAAAACTGTTTTCATTCTCCAATAGTTTGCCTCTTATTTTGCATTTTATTACAATGAGCAATATAATAATAAAATTCACTTAATTTTGGTCCAAATGAAAATGAGATCTTGTAGGAGTTCATGATATGTCTTCTTGTATTTTAAAAATAAAGGCCCTGTGCCGGGCATATCTTCTAAGTACTCTACCTCCAGTTAGATCATTTAATTATTTTTTTTAAAAATTTATTTATTTTTAATTAGAGAATCACCGTGAGGGTATAGTTACAGATTTATACACTTTTGTGCTTATACTTCCCTCATACAAAGTTTGGGAACCCATCCCTTCACCAGTGCCCATTCTCCACCACCCGTAAACCCAGTGTCCCTCCCACCCTCCCCAATCCCATCTCCCCCCCACCCCACCCTGCCACTGTGGCAAGGCATTCCCTTCTGTTTTCTCTCTCTAATTAGCTGTTGTGGTTTGCAATAAAGGTGTTGAGTGGCCGCTGTGCTCAGTCTCTAGCCCTCATTCAGCCCGCAACTCCCTTCCCCCACATGGCCTTCGAAGATCATTTAATTATTAAACAATAACACATCCACATTTTCTCAGTGATTTATGGTACATTATTGTTATTGTTAGTTCTAAGATTTAAATTTCTTGTTTACTTTAGCCATAGCTCTATATTGAACTTACTGTAATATGGCGTTTAATTCAACCTAATTCCTTCAAATAAACTCAGAAAACAGGTTCTTTTAAAAAATTAAGGTTAATGAACCAATGAAGGGGAAAAATTACATTCTGTTTCAGAACGTGACCAAAAATGTGAAAGGAATTTCCCTCCAACACTCCCCCCACCCGACAAATGTACAGTGCCTTTATCTGTTCTGCACTTGTTCTGTCCACTAATACTAACAAATGGAAACCACATGGTCATAAATCTATTATCTATAGTATATTTTTATTGTGGATGAATCCTTAATGTAATCAAAATGTCAGAGTCTAATAAAATCAGATTCGACTATGTATACAGAATGCAATTGGTAAGGAACTTTTAAACATGTCTAAATATTTTTAAGTCAATGTATTTGCAATCTTTGCATTCTGAGCATTTTTTTAAAACTCAAGAAAAATAACTTTTAAGCCTATATTTTGAAGATACCAGTAAAAGCTCTGTGCTTCCATTAAAGCTCTGTGCTAGTTAAATTTTCTCCCTGAACAACTTCTGCCCTCCCTTCCCCTTCTGCTTCCTTTTGAACTGTGATGAAATTGACTTTCACATTTGACCTCCTGGTGGGTTTCCTTCTTATAAATAGTTTTAAAATGTGTAAATTGTTCTATTTAACCTTTTTGTTTGGACCACCAGGAATCTGACAAAACGTTGCATTCACTCTTAGCAAAGTTTAAGATCCTCACGCATGTAGAGCCATGCTATTACTTTTTACTTCCTCTGGAGGATCCCAATGTTCTCTTTCTTATTTGTAAAAATCTTTCTCTCCAGGCAAGATGATCCCCTGCCAGATGCCCAAAAAATCTATTTCAATTTAAATATATAATCTCTTTGTGGGGAAAAAAAAGATTTGTTCTTTATTTAGGACCAGTTGATTCCTTTCTTTGTTTGTTTTTTTCTTTTTCTTTTTGGGTCACACCCGATAACGCACAGGGGTCATTCCTGGCTTTGCACTCAGGAATTATCCCTGGCGGTGCTCAGGGGACCATATGGGATGCTGGGAATCTAATCCGTGTCGGCCGCGTGCAAGGCAAACACCGTACCCGCTGTGGTACCCGCTGTGCTATCTATCGCTCCAGCCCCCAGATTTCTTTCTTGCGTCTATTCCTTGTTTTCTCCAGTTTTGGTGGAATGATGTACAGTAGGGGAGATGACAAATCCTCTTGATTAGCTCTTCCTAAGGACATGCTGGAGATTCTAAACCCTTTAAACGATTGAATTCATGGCCACAGAGACCTTGTTCACACTCTGACCTTTTGTGTATGAAATATCCCCTGCCTTCCACATCTTGATAATTGATATAAAATGTAATAAACTTTCTGCCTATGCTGACAGGGAAGAACGCTTTGAAATAAGGAAATCATTAACTTTGTTCTCCCAACACTATGGCAGACAATTGTTCAAGGTTTTAGTTTCTCAGTTACCTTCTTGTTCTCTCCAGTAAAGAATAAACTACTTGTTAAACTGACTCCCATCATCCAGGAAGTTTCACATTTTTATTGTCCTAACTATAGGCCAAAATTTAGCTGCCAGAAATTTGATATTTTACTTTCTTAAAAAAATCATAATTACCTCCTATTCTCCTGGAATTCAAAGAATGCATTTATGCCCTTCAGGCTTATTCTTTTCTTTCTTGTTTATCATAGTTCTTTCCTGCATGACAGAAGAAATTCAAAGTACATATTATGCCATATTATGTCCCCATATTATATCAAAACTATGATTTTGCACACACTTAGAGAGAATCCCATTCCATGCCTTATGTTATTTAATTTTGCTTGTTTTCTTGTTTGATACATCCATCTCAAAATTCTATGTGAAAGGTAATACCCACTTTTCTTCCTTGTCCTGTTTACTAAGAAACAATGAGTACTAGTATCCATGGTACTTCCATAATAATGCAACAGAAGCTCTGAATCATTTAAACTGTATTAAGTAGATCATTTTTATGTGCCTATCTCTTAACAATACACTCATTTCCTTACAAGTAAGAAGCAAACTATGGATTGTTAATGCTTCTAGCCTCTGTACTATTGTACATATACTGTTATATATCCCATATTGGATAATATTGTTTTGTCCTTGCTCCTCCCACAGGGAACTTAGGTCTATTGAGTTACTCCCACAACAGTGCCCCTGAGGCACATCTAATTCAATCAAGCAAAAATAATCCTATATTGTTTTTCTCTTTTCTTTATGTCATTTACATGGTTTATTTGGCAATATCTTTTTTGCATAAACACAGGATGACAGTTCATGCTATGCTTTGTAACATGGGAATTAATTGACTCCAAAATAATATTTATTCCTGGGCATCCATATTTCACTGACTGTATCACTGTCATCAACGATTTTCTCGAGTGGGCACCAGTAACATCTCCATTCGTCTTAGCCCTGAGATTTTAGCAGTCTCTTTACTTGTTCTTCCCAGCAGTGCTGCATTGGACACTCTTTCAAGGTAAGGGGAATGAGACCCATCATTGTTACTATATTTGGCATATAAAATACACCACGGAGAGCTTTCCAGGCTCTGCTCTCAGTACCTTGCCAGGTTCTCTGAAACGGAGAACTAGACTATAAGAGGCACTTCTGGGAGCATTGTTTTATAGTCTCTGGATCTTGGCTGCTGATGGGATTATAAAGCTCCGGGGGCAGTTCATGGATGTGGCTGCCAAGCTAGTGGAAAATGGGGGATCTGGGTGGAGGAGTTCCTGTCCCGATCTGAGCAGGCTTGGAGAATTCAGCCCTGGGTCCCACACACCTGGGTTTCTCTGCCGGTTCTTTCATGCATGAGGCTCATCCAAATGTGTGGAGAGGGGCCTTGAGCATGGCTATGGCTGGGTTCCAGAGGTTTTCTACTGCCAGGGCTGTGCTCAGGCAGGGAGGGGGGAACTCAACCCGCCCTGCCCCAAGGGGGCCTGGTGAAGACAGAGGCAAGCCTCCAGTTGTGGGAGTAGGCGACTCTGCATTCATATTTACTTGATTGAATTCTCAGTTGTTCTTAGTTCCTAGCACTCCAAAAGCAGGGTCTTGATGAAGATATTAGATGGACCCAGGGCAAGCCCTAAGCTACCCTGACATCAAAAGGAGACAAGCTAAGCACCATAAATATAATAAGTTAAGAACAGGGCCATGGGGCAAACTCTGTCATGTCCCACAAAGAAGTAACTGAATTTACTGAAATTTCCTTCTGGGATTAGGAAAGACTAATCTGGCCTGAGGACTGTAGTCTGGAACATATAGCAAGATGACCCCAGGGAGAGCCAATGTTTAAGCTTAATAAAACTCTTACTGTGTTTTTACAAAATGACTAGAAATCTTACAAGATATAATTTTGCAATGATTATTTAAATGGATTATTAGCTGAGGAAAGGATAAAGCAACACACACTGGTTGGAATCCCACTCTTGAGTGGATCTCCTAGTAATCTGGAGTGTTGACCCCTCGATGAGATTTTTGTCCTTGAGTTAATCTCCTAGAACTTCTCCTGAAGAAGTGGCTTTACCTCTGTTCATTGTTATGACAATGTTCAACCCCACCCATGTGTACCCCCACCCTTCATGATTAATATATAACTATACTGTAAGGGGAAAGAAGAGACTTTTGGGACTTTGAAGTCTTGGAGGACTAGAGGGTCTGTGAGGACTAGAAGGAGGACTAGATGATGACAACAACTGGAAGTAGAGGATATTGAGACTACGACGAGATGAGGAAGGAGTTAACAAGGAAGAGGATTTTGAGGTCTATGAGGAGACTAGGATGAGGGAACTATGATGACTGGAACTACAACCAAAACTACGACTACAGTTGTGCTGTAAGGGAAAGATCGACTATATAGGGGAGGAGAGAGAAATAAACTAACTACCAATCAGTCTGGGGTCCAGGCCCTGTTTCTCAGTTCCCCCATCCTTCATCTGCGTGTTGCCGCTCTGGCAGGGGAACAGTTCTCTGCCACAGAACACTCATCCTCCACATGCCTACTGCTTTTTCTTGGAAACTCACACTATATACTATATGTTGTACATATACTATATGTTATATAATATGAACTATATGCTGTATATATGTACAACATATGCATGTCACATAATTATAACCATATCATGAGTTTTCAGTTCTATATTCTAGAGAAAACCTAAAATATCTATGACGTACCTAAAATACAGTGCTTCTCAAAGATGAAATCCACAGTAAGTTTAAGTAAGAAACAGGAAAATAAGGGAAGCAAAATAAATAATCCAGGAAAATGTACCCACAGAGGGACCCATCTGTTTTTCTGTTAGTTGATTTATTTTGACAAAAAGAAAAGGCTACAGCCAGATTTCCATAAAAGCCTTCCTTTGAGCCCTGTCATGCTTTATCAATGAACATAACTTGTGATGACATAAAGTAACTTTCTTCTTAGTCAACTCTTCATCCTCACTTAATCAATGGGAAAGATTCAGATTCTAGATTAGCTCTTATAGAACTATGGTTCAAACAAACCAAACTATTATAATATAGCTCACAATTTTTTGTGACAAGAAAGTTTTAATAATTTCACCATTACATACATTAAAATCTTATATTTCTCATAAAATTGTGTCTATACTAGGCCAGAGAGATAGTACAGTGGTAAGGTACTTTTTGCATTTGGCCAACTGGACTTTGATACCCCAGCACTTCGTATAGTAACCTGACCATTATTAGGAGTCATGAACACAGACAGATATGACCCAACCTTCCCCCAAAACCATACGTATATATTCGCAAATACATTTGCCATAATACAAGGGCTACTAAAACTTTCATAAACAGTTTTTCAATATATTTAAAAATCCCCATGTGGAATATTGTCTGCCATACAGGCATGGGGAGGGTGGGAAAGGGGGGGTATACCCGGGATATTGGTGATGGGAATATGCACTGGTGGAAGGATGGGTGTTTGATCATTGTGAGATTGTAACCCAAACATGAAAGCTTGTAACTATCTCATAGTGATTCAATAAATTTTTTTAAAAAATTTAAATATAAAAATAAAAAAAGAAAATCCCCATGTAATTAATTACATAAAAATAATTATTCTAAAAAGCAGTATTTCAATATCAACTGTAAAATTTATAACGATAAAATACACAGTATGATTAATGTGGTAAATTTGATAGCTATGTATAAATTATAGGCAGACCTAATTGAAGCTTTGCTATCAGCAAATTATATCATGATATAAAGCCACAGGTGTATATTCCTAATCATTGGTTATTTCAGGGTGTGAGAATATCTCTGACAAATATCTTCCCAGTTCACAATTGTTGGGAAATAGGTCTTAGTTTGAAATCTGATGTCGAACTTACTCCCAAATATCTGAATTTAATCCTCTAAATCCCTCCTCCAACACAGATGAGTGCTCTTTCTCATTCTTTCACCATCATGGAAGTCTTTATTTTAAGATAGAAAGTAAATTTATGACACAGAAATGATGCAATGCACTGAAGATATGTCATTTAGAGGAGTTCAAAGATCCAGTTATATTAAGATCAGAAAATTAAAAAAAAAAAGTGTCACTTTAAATAGCTGAATTATTCCTAGTTTTGGTACAAGCAATGGCTCTCAAACTTAGTGAGTGTGCTAGACCTTTCTAGATAAATTTTTCTTAAATTTTCTTTTAAGAATTTATGAAAATAACTGAATATAATTATTCAGATCTACATGAATTGTGAACCCCACCCAATTCTATTGGAATCTGCAAAATAAATTATCTGAAAGTAGTTTTCAATTCTTGCAGAAGTTGAAAAGAATTCCTAGTTTTGGGGGCTGAAGCGATAGCACAGCAGGTAGGGCATTTGCCTTGCAAGCGGCCGAACCGGGTTCAATTCCCAGAATCCCATATGGTCCCCTGAGCACCGCCAGGAGTAATTCCTGAGTGCAGAGCCAGGAGTAACCTCTGTGCATCGCCGGGTGAGACCCAAAAAGAAAAAAAAAAAAAAGAATTCCTAGTTTTAATACAAACTTTGCCATCAAACTACTGCAGGAAAAAGATAAAAATATATTCTAGATTTCATCCGTTTATATCAATGCAAAAATAATCTGAGTACAAATCAAGGTTTTTTTCTTATTGCTCGTATTTTGCCTTCAGCCTAGAAAACCGCACTTACCATATCTATCTGGCTTTTATTTTTGTGGGATTTTATCTTTTTCTATATTAGATCAAGATCTATAATTTTTCTTTTAGTCCTTTAAACAGTAAAATATTTCCAGCTTCCATTTTTTCCCCAGAAAATGAAGGAGGTAACTTTGTGTTTCAAGGGGTAATTGTGTACCCACATATAGCTGTCATTTTTTCATTTCACCAGAAGCAGCTGATTTGTATACCAGCATAGTAAAGTTAAATGTACCAGTCTTGTTTGAAACAATTCTAGAAGCACAGAAATAGAATTTAGTCATAAAGTGGTTAAAAGTTTAATACAGACTAAACTACTGTTTTGGGAGGTTTTCACCGAAATCATAAACACTACTTTAAAATACCTATAGAGAACTCAAATTGCCCCCAAATTGTATCCAAAATTTCATTTTGAGAAACACTGAATCATAAGACTAAATGTCTCCAATTCTAATACATTTGTGTATTGTGTATTGAACTGTACCCATATAAATATTTGTGTGCTGAAGACCTATATCCCCACTACTTCTGAATGTGATGATATTTGGATAGAAGGTCTTTATAAAGGCATCAAAGATAAAATAATAGGGGGCTGGAGTGATAGCATAGCGGGTAGGGCGTTTGCCTTGCACAAGGCCAACCCAGGTTCAAATCCCAGCATCCCATATGGTCCCCTGAGCACTGCCAGGAGTAATTCCTGAGTGCAGAGCCAGGAGTAACCCCTGTGCATCGCCAGGTGTGACCCAAAAACCAAAAAAAAAAGATAAAATAATATACTTATAATGAGCCTTAACTGTATATGACTAGTGTTATTAACAAGAGAAATTCTTATGTGGTTCAAGCAGCAAAATCTTACACGTGTTAGTCTTTGTGTTCTCTGCCTGGACTTCATGGACCCCCAAGCATTCCACAACAATCAAAAAAGGGAAGAAAGAACTCAGATACCAAGACAGCTACTGATAAATAAATAATGGTAGGAAGAGACACAGGGAGATTGTGATCATCTTCAAGCAATAGAGAAAACTCTAGAACAGATAATTTCCTCACAGAATCAGACGAAACCATCCTTCCTTCTGAAACATGATTCAACACCTTGAGCCTGAATTTCTACCATCTAGACTTTTACCAAATTCCACAGGCTAAAAAATTTTTCAAATGTATTTTCAGCTTAATAAAATGCATTTCTATTGTATGCCACATCTAATATGTGGCATATTTTAATACAACCGCCTTAGTAACCAAAATATGAACTCAGAAGTAAAATCAATCCACTTATAAAGAAATCACCAAAGCAAACTAAAGCATGTTTGGTTTTTCATCAGTCTTTATTTTTTTTTAATTCTTGTAAAGAATTCACATATCCTAAACAAGTCTGAGAAATATTTGAAACTCCTACTCTGAGAATCACTGAATTAGGAAAGTTGGACAGCCTTTCTCCAGTTCCTACAGACTTGTGTGGATCAAGTTCATAGACACTCTCTAAATCAAGAGGCAGACATTCTCAACAGGGTCATAGCCATAAGCACACAAACTCAATAAAAATGCCAGAATTTTTTCTGACTGATTGTAGCAAACAAGGCACATCAAAGTCAGCCACAACAACAGGTCATGTAGCAATGACATTCAAATGGCATTTCTGATGATGACCAGAGGTGTGGGCATGGAGCAGAAACATACTGGGTGATATGGTAAAAGCCATAACAAAGTCTGTCTGGTGCCAATGAAACAGTGAATTACAGCGAGCACTCACTTTCAGTGCATAAAATAAGGCATTGGACGGATTTTCTGTGGCAGGTAGGCCAGTATGTGCCAGAGAAATTTCTAGTTGCATGTTCAATCTACCAAGAGTACTTCAGATCTGTCTCTGACTGACAGTGTGACTATAACTGGTTGCAAAACACTGTCCTGAAAGTCTCCTAAAACTGGGTGTCTAACTTTTCAAGAACCTCCTGAACATTCTCAATGTCAGGAAAACCTGTCCTCAAAGTAAATTTAACTAAGTCAGAGAACTTAATTGTTAGAAATACTTATTTCTATAATAGCTGTCACTTAGAAAGTATAAACTATCACTTGCTCCATTAGATGTTTATGCCTGGTATCTCATTACATTCTCACAATGATGCTATGAGGTCACTGTTATTATTCTCAGTCTGTGGAGGAATAAATTGAGAGTTTAAGTCTTAGAGAGATTCAGTCAACCATGCCAGTGTCTGCTAAAGAAATCAGTGGGAGCTAAACTGCTATGACATATAACACAAAGTACCCTATTCATTATAGTTCAGGACTCTTCCTTTATAACCACAAGTTTTATCTAATGTCCATTAAATTCAAACCTTTTAGGTCAACTCTTCCTCCATTTCATAACAGTTGAAGGATGATATATGAAGTACAACCACCCCGTGCTCAACTTTCTGCTTCTCTTATTTTCCTATACACAGGTGAATTCCTCCACTCATAGGGAAAATGCTTTTTGTAAAAAAATATGCAAATATATTTAGACCATATGTAAAAAAATGGGTAACCCAAAAAAAGCTTATAAGGTAATAATTTATCAGTGCTTTACAAAATGCCAAAAGGGAGATGAGAAAACAAATGTGATAACCAATTAGTGTTGTAAAAGCAATAAATGAGAAAAAACAATGAGAAGTAAGCAATATCTGTTGCCATAAATGATATCTCATTTCACATCCAAAATGCAATCTGTTCCCTTTCCCATGATATTCTTTGAATAATCTCATACAAAAACATATGAAGCCAATAAATTATAGCATTTTGTAGGATTTCTTAGCTTCAAAATATTTCATATGGCTGAGGAGATAGATCTAAGGGTTGGTACATATTCTTCTGCAATCAAGAGGCCTGAATGAATACACCATAATAGATTGTATTATGGATACAAGCCTGACACTGTCAGGATCCTAAGCAGCAGCACCACAAAATGATCCAGAACACAAACCTGAGAGTAAAGATTCTGAGTACCACTGGGTACCTCCCAAGAAATCAAAACAAAAAAATTAAAAATTAAATAAATGATATGCTTGTAAATATTTTCAGAAAAAAGTGGTTTTGAACTCTGAATTACAATCACATTTATTCCCCATTCTTTTCTCCATCGTTAAGCATAAACAATTTTAGCATAAATTTATATTTGATTTAGAAGAAAGCATCAGAGAAGTAATTCTGTGGTCTTTATATGGAATATTTTGTTTAGTCAAATCTAGCTGACAAATACATAGCACTCCAAGCCCCATAGTGCATGAAATGATTTTTTGAAATAAATTTACATCTTGTCCCTGATTGCCTTAATCACATCAATGAGGATTCCACAGATGTTTTTGTAGACCTAGCATGCCTCATGTTCACTCAAGTCATCTGTGCTGGAGTCATAGACCATTTAAGATATGAGCTTTTAAGATATGAGCATTTCCGAAGGTACCAGTCATCTTTCTCTGGGTTGGGCAGGAAATAGAAAATAACTTGCAAATTACCTGTAGTCATACAAACTGTGCTGTAAAATGGGCAGAAGAAATCTGTGTGGTAAAATAGAAAGCCAAGTTGATACTTCTGGCTTTATTTATTACCTAAACAGGAAGAAGTCTTTTACATTTTACATTTTCCTTCCTACAATGAATTTATTTACTGCTGACAAAGCTGTTGCTGAAGTGGAGATGGCGTACCTTACCACCTGCCACAATTCACTTCTCATGGGTTGAGTGAAGATAGTGAAGGAAAAGCAGACTTTTTGTTTGCTTATTTGTTTGGGTTGTTCGAGGACCACCCCCAGCGGTTCTGTGCTCAAAGATCATTACTTGAGATGCTTGGGGATTCCAGGGATCAAACTTGGGTTAGCTAAATGCAAGGCAAGTGCAGTACTTGCTGTACTATCTCTCTGGCCGGAAAACGAGATTGTTCATTCAGTGCTTATATAACTTTATTTATTTCCCTCAAGCTCACTAATCATCAGCAATAAAAACTTTTCATACTCATATCAAGAATAAAATATCTATAGTACTGTTTTCCTTTCTGTCTACCTCCCACATTTATTAGCTCAAGTTGCCACCCATGTATATGACTCACTTTTCCTTGGACATATGTTTTATTATCGTACACCTCAGGATAATTCAGCTCAGATAAGGTTCTTCAGAAATGGTAGTCACCACCCATTGGAACTGGTCAAAAAGATACATTATGTCATTGAATACAGGGACTGGAGTGATTTCCCTTTTCAAAAGCATAAGAAAATAGTTTAAAATATTCTGTGCACTTAATAAGCAAAGGAGATGGCCCAGGGGCTTGGAATGCTTCTTCATAAGTGGAATCAAGTGGCAGTAAGCACTGCCAGGTATGGTCCCCAAACAAACAAAAACAATATGAAGATACTCTGTCCATTTTACTACAAAGGATAAAGCAAAGAAAAAAGATTCATTTGGGATAGAAGAAAATAAAAAACAATTATGTTTTCAGTAGAATCTTAGCCAATTTCTGATGGGGACAGAAAATGATCACACACTGAATAAACATCTAATGAGTAAGTACATTAACAAATGACTTACATTACCTTCTAAAATTAGAACATTATGTTGGGTCACTTATTTATTTATTTGGCATTAATTAGAAAATTGTGTTCAGCTCCAATTGTTGGAAAACACTATATTGGACCATGAAAATACAAAAATGAGCATAACTGTATGGCGGTACGCAGGCAAGAAAATTAAAAGTGGTGATGGCACAAAGCAACAGATATTACTGGAGGGAGCATATAAGAAGGGGCACAACCCGAAAAACCAGACATGAGACAGCAGGTTATTTTTCAGAGGAACATATATTTTTAATGTAATCAAAACTATTAGCAGTTAACCCTATAATCTGATGCATGGGTTAGGTATTGCCATAAAAGATAAGGGATGCACAAAATAAAAAATAAAGAATGGGATGAAGTAAGAGAGAGAGGAAAGAAATATGAATAAGAATAGAATAAAACAAGGAAGAAGGGAGGAAGAAAAAATAAATGAGGGTGGAAGCAAAGAAGAAATGGGCCAAAGAAAGCACATTAGGTAGAGTGTTTGCCTTGCACTTGGCTGACACAGATTTGTCCACACTCCACGTGGTCCCTTGAGCCTACCAGGACTGATCTCTGAGCCAGAGAAAGGAGAACACCTGAACACCCCTGAGTGAGGCTCAAAATTCAAAAATAAATAAATATAAAGAAAGGAAAAAGGAAGGAAGAAAAAGAGAGGAAGGAAGGAAGGAAGGAAGGAAGGAAGGAAGGAAGGAAGGAAGGAAGGAAGGAAGGAAGGAAGGAAGGAAGGAAGGAAGGAAGGAAGGAAGGAAGGAAGGAAGGAAGGAAGGAAGTTTTCTCTACTACAGACCTACACACTGACTCCATAAATTTCTTATAATCTAAGAGACAATAAAATGCCTTAACTTTTGCATTTTTTCTTTGTTAATCAAAGTTTGTTTCTATGATTGTTACCTTTATAATTGTTTCAGCCAAAACTATTTATTTAAGAGTTAAAATATTTAATAGCAAAACATATTTCACTACAGTTCCACAATTTCTTTGTTGGTATGAGTTATGCATCAATATGAGTCCATGTGGAAATCTTTTCTTCATTTGTGTATAATTTTAAAGATTTTTAGACTGACAATGCCCTTTTCACAAAATCATTGCATATTATGTGGACTAGAAATGACCCAAACAGACTTAATTTCTTAACACAAAACCCATGCTTCTAATAGCATTAATTCTATTATAGGTTTTATTTAAATTGTATTTGTTGTGCTGTATTTGAGAATGTAGATAGTTTTTAAATGTCTACATTATTAAAACAACTTCTAATGATCTGTGACAATATTGTTATTGGTATTAGTTTTAAATTTTAATGCCAATTCATGCGTTTCAAAATGTACAGGATTATCTTGAGTATTTTATGCTATTAGTGTCCATATAAGATAATAAAGGGGAAAACACCCAAAAATGTAGATTTATTTTAGAAATAATCAAACATGTAAGTTTGGAGGCTGGGGGATAAATCATTCAAAAACCCACACCCGAGAGAGTTACTGTGATTTTATCCACAGTAAGATGTTCACAATTTGGGTGGAAGTGAGGTGTGAGGACCAGCCAGGCAAATACATCGCCTGATATCTTTTTCCTGCATCTGGCACGGACACCTTAATCTCTCTGTGTAAGTAACCCACTCTCTGGCTTGCAGCCAGGGCTCAGTGCCAGGACAGGCAAATATCTACATGGAATGATTTACAAAATCAGCCCCAGAGTCCGCACAGTCCTTTCGTTTGCAGGAAATGCCATCTTGGCTTCACAGACATCTGGATGAAGGTTCCTTAGAGATGTCACACATTGGAACAGTCTCCCTGCTCTCCACCATCAAAAAGGAGAGAAAAAGGAAAGCTGGCTCACTATTGAATACAACATTGCATGACTAAATCCTAATTCAAACACTTTTATCAAACCAGTTCCCAGTAATTAACAGTCATTAGCTCTTCAAAAATAAAAATTGTTAAGTCTTCATTCATTCTAAGCCTGTTACATATAACCTTTTCCTTTTTCTGCTGTTTAAACTATTTTCAATTTAAACATGTCTGGGGGAAATCTTACCTTTAACACAAAGAGAGGATATTTTAATATACTTATTATTATTTCAATATATGTATATACTTACTACTTATTATTTATACTTATTACTGATATACTTTTGCTTCTGTTAAACAATTTTTGAGACACAAAGGAATTTTTTTTATTGAATCACTATGAGATACAGTTACAAGCTTTCATGTTTAAGTAACATTCATACAATGATCAAACACACATCCCTACACCAGTGCACATTCCCCGTCACCAGTCTCCCCAGTATATTCCCCTTTTTTCCACCCTCCCCCTGCCTCCTTGGCAAGCAATTTCCTCCATACTCTCTCTCTACTTTTGGGCATTATGTTTTGCAATGCAGATACTGAGAGGTTATCATGTTTGGTCCTTTATCTACTTTCAACACACATATTCCATATGAACCGATTCCCCAACCTTAATTTTCTTAGTGATCCCTTCTCTATTCCAGCTGCCTTCTCCCCCTGCTCATGAGGCAGGCTTTCAACTATGGAGGAATCATCCTGACCCTTGTGTCTACTGTCCTTGGGTGTCAGTCTCATGTTTTGTTATTTTACACTCCAAAATGAGTGCAGTCACAAAGGAAAATTTATGGGGGAAATTTTCAAGGATTTTAACAGAGTCTTTTTAGACATTCTTTAGAAAAAGTGTTCCTCAGTAAGTAGCGTAACTATTCCTCTCATGCTCACTAAATGACTCCAAATTTTAAAGATTCATAAAAGATGTTATGGACATTCTTTTTAGATAACTTCTTCCTTAATAAATAATGTAACTATTCTTCTCATGCTTACAAATGACCCCAAATGGAGATGGTAGGTAAAAACATTCACATCCTTTATTTTCTTCTTACCTAGCCTACTTTCTTGCCCAATATCATTGTTCCTTCTCTATCTGATATGTGAAAAGGCTACCTCTTTTCAGCTCTGCTTTTAGTCTTTATATCTTTTTTTTTGGGGGGGTCACACCCTGCAATGCACAAGGATCACTCTTGGCTCTGCACTCAGGAATTACCCTTGGCGGTGTTCAGGGGACATAGGGAATGATGCACGGTCAGCCTCGTGCAAGGCAAAGGCCCTACCCACTGTGCTATCATTCCAGCCCCTTTGTATCTTTCTTAACACCTCTTTATACCCCTTCTCTACCCCTGAATTTCCAAGATATTTGAAATCTGAGGTACTTTCCACTTCTCTACCAAATACTTACAGTTAAGCCTTAGAAGAGCAATTTGGAAATATCTGTCAAAACTTACATTCTTACCATCCAACCTCATTTTTTGAAATTTGTCCTATAGAAACAGAGCATACAAAAACGTATAAAAGAAAAAATTTGAGTATGATGGGTAATAGTAAGAAAGAAATATGCAGCAACAGTCATAAATAATATTCAATTGTGAATTTCATTACATTCCTTGTAGATTTCATGACCCATTTCAAACATATAATTGATGACTAGTTTACACTATGTACCCATGTCTTAGAGTCCCAGGCCGAAGAGAAGAGATCCCTCTCCACTTCATCATATTTTGGTGGGTGAGTGCATTAAACCACATCCACTCATGTTCAAGAGTTATTCCTCACACTTTGCTTAAGGACCATATGTGGCGGCAAGGATTCAAACCAGCATCATCCATATGCAAGACAAAAACATTTCCTCCTAACTTGAGCCCTCCACTGCATCTTAATGTGAAAGTCTTTCCTCTTACCTACCTTAAAATTACCTCCAAATAGTAAGTAAGCATACTTTCACTCTAATAAGATGGTCCAACAAAAGTTCACTCTAATAAGATGGTCCAAAAAATGAGCAGATTGATTCTATTGATTGTATAGTCTGAATGAGAGTCTTCCCAAAGATATGACCACACTCTAATCCCAAGACTCAGTAAATGCTACTTTATTTTGAAAAACTGTCTTTGTGCACAAGGTCATTAAGTTAAAGAATTTGAGATTAAAAAATTCATTTCAAATAATTTGTTTAATTCCTAAATCTAATTATGTTACCGTTGAAAAGACACAAGGAAAGGATGAGGTGAAAAATGGGCAAAGATCAGTGTGATAGTGTCAGAAGGAAGTCAGCAACCATGAGAAACTAGGGGAAGCAGGGAGAGAACCACCACTAGCACTTCTGTAGAATATAAGCCTACTAAAATTTAAGTTTCTGGCATCCATAATTGTGAGACAAGATCTCACTGTATTTTACAAAAAAGTAAATTTGTGGCAATCTGTTACAATAGCCTGAAGGAGTTTAGAGGCAGTAAATCTTCCATTTCTGTATTAAACAGTTTACATTCTACTTCAGTGACTAGTATTTTAGAGGAAAATACTAGATCCCTTTACTTCTTGCTTAAGTAATAAGTTAATACTATTGAGTTAATATTACATGTTCTCTTCATATCTAGGACTTTTCACTATTCATTAGACTCTCTCACCCAGGCAATAGCCCCTACTACTTTTCATTGTATCATTTCTGAGTCACTGAATGGTCTTAATAAATAGAGTATTACTGTTTGGCTATTGATATATTGTTGAAAGTTTCATTCCCAAAGATGTTGTTAGACAAATGATCTTTTAATAGCTCTCTTGCTTTTTCCTTTATGTGTTTTCTTTTTTGACACAAAAGGTTGAATCAACTAACATGAAAAAAATTAGCTTCAGATTATGCAGCTGTCATTTTTCATGCTCCTTGGGAATATTTTCTGGAAAAATAAATGGTGTTGGGCTGCTACATTTGTTACCAAATCATTGGAAATTCCCTTATTGCACTTTGAATCATCCTGAGACATACTTATTTTTAGCTATTTTCTTGATGTTGTCATAAATCAGGGTTCATCTCTCATCCTTGTGACTCATGTCTCAGCTGCATAAATAAATATTAAGAAGTAATGAACGTGTTCCTCTTTGTTTTTAAACAAGAAACTTAAGCAGGTGGCAAGACATTCTTCATATCTGAAAATTAAAATCCACTGTACTAAATTTGATCAAATTTCATGTCCCTCTCTTTTTCTAAACAATATATAAATGTAAGTCATCAAATGGGATCCTATGGGAGACTTTCTGAGTATTTTTAGTGGACTTAATTTTTTATCTCTCTGCTTAGAATCATACCTGAAGACATTTTCCAGCTATAGCCTACATATAGTTAAGCATTATATCTAAACATTACATAAAACTACAAGATTATATATGTGTACATACATATATATATACGTATCACTGTATCACTGTCATCCGGTTGTTCATCGATTTGTTCGAGCAGGCAACATCTCCGTTGTGAGACTTGTTACTGTTTTTGGCATATCAAATACACCATGGTAGCTTGCCAGGTTTTGCCATGTGTGTGGGATACTTTTGGTAGCCTGACGAGCTCTCCAAAGGAATCAAACCTGGGTTTGCCATATGCAAGACAAACTCCCTACCCGCTGTGTTATCACTTCAGCCCAATATATATGTATGCATATATATAAGGTTCTTTTTGTTGTTCTTTTTGTTTGGGGGCCACACTAGCAATGCCCAGCATTTCCTCCTGGCTCTGCACTGCAGGTACTCAGGGATCATATGAGATGCCGGGAATGAACCTGGGTAAGTCACGTGCAAGGCAGGCACCTCCCCACTATACCATTTCTCCAGCCCTCTTATTTTGCCTTTCCTTTCCCTTTCCCACTTTCTTTTCCTTTTTATTTTTGTGCCCTCCCTTTTTTTTCTTTACATTTTTTTGGCTTTTTGGGTCACAGCCAGCAATGTTCAGGGGTGACTCATGGCTCTGAACTCAGGAATCACTCCTGGCGGTGTTTGGGGGACCATATGGAATGCCCGGGACCAAACCCGGGTTGGCTGCATGCAAGGCAAATGTCCTCTCTGCTGTACTATCGCTCTACCCACCCACCCCCCTTTTATTTTCTTGGCTGCACAAAGGTATTTTTTTCAAGGACAGAATTAATAATCTCCCCTACCTTCCACTACCTCTATAAACAGTGATTTTCTGTTTCTTACATTTTTGGGGGGACCCAGGGTTGAGATCTCCAAGCCTGCTCGAATCGGGACTGGGCTCTTCCACCCAGATCCCCCATTTTCTAGTAACTAGGTGGTCACACCCAGAAACTGCCCCTGGAGCCGTGTAATACCATCAATGGCCAACATTCAGAGATTATAAAACCAAGCTCCCAGAAGCATCTAATAGCCTAGTTGTCCCTCTCGGAGAACCTGCCAAGCTACTGAGAGTTTCCTGCCCACATGGGAGAGCCTGGAAAACTACCTGTGGTGTATTCATATGCCAAACCAATAACAATGATGGGTCTCATTACCCTGACTCTGAAGGAGCCTCCAATGTTGCACCATTGGGAAGGACGAGTAAAGAGAGGCTTCTAAAATTTCAGGGCTAGGATGAATGGAGACGTTACTAGGACAGCTCAAGAAAATCAACGATCAATGGGATGATGATGATGATGATGATATATATATATGAATAACTATTAGAGATTGTAAAGTTGAAATGATAGCTCTCCTTCATTTGTTATATTCTTGCCCATTTCTACCCTCAATCTGTCATTTTACAATTATTGTCTCAGAATGGCCTTCCTGGCTGGATCTAATCAAGTTCCTCTCAGTATGGAGGGAAGATCAGAGATATATACAATAACTATAACAAAAAAAGTACAAAAGTCAGGGCATAAACACAAGATTCTGAGAGAATGGAGGAGACTACATGCAGAAGAATAAGGAAAGTCCTTCTACAAATGACTAGAATAAGGAAAATGTTAAGTCATAAATATAACTTCTGGAAGTATAGAGAGAAAATGTTTTCGTAGATCAAAAAGAAGCAAAAGACCCAACCAATAAGTGTACTTATACAGGACCGAAAGGTTGCCAACAACAAATAAATAGGCAAAGTGGCAGGAACTGAAGATTGGGTCAGATTTGGAATTTGTTAAATGAGGGGGAGTTTCCAAAAGATTTTGAATGCAAAGAAGTTTTGAGTTCTAGAAAACTCACATGGTACAGGAAGTTAAATTGGAATGGAAAGACATTGACCCGGGTCATTTTTTTCAACAGCAAATTTTGGTAGTGGTAATATAGAATAATGATAGTAAAAGACAAAAGTGGGTAGGAGTCAGCAGTAAGTGGAAAAAGGAGAGCAGGTATGGCCAACATAAGTCACCCGTCAGTCTACTTTGATTTATTATTTCAGAAGAGTTGCTTGTCCTGATGCTAAAATAATGGGGAAAATCCAGTAATATACTTGCAAATGCATCAGATAACTGGAAACCATACTTGAATTGAATCCAAGCTGTTCAAAACAAAGTTCCTAAAAATGAAATGACAGCTTTGCAGTCTTACTTCATATAGTTTACAAGCAGGATAAGCAAACTTTCAACCATCTGTTGTTTTCCTAAATTGCTAGAGAAAACTCTAGAACTTACCCTTGTGCTCAATCACCTACTGCTTTATTAATTTTTAACCCAAAGTGAGAACACTTTATATATTTTCTATCATGTATATATTTGAGGGTGTGTGTGTGTGTGTGTGTGTGTGTGTGTGTGTGTGTGTGCAGTGCACTCGAGCATGTGTGAGAGTGTGTGTATGTGTGTGTGTGTGTGTGTTAGTGAATATGTACTGGGGATATAGAAATGTTTGTGTAAGGTTAAAATTCAGTTTTGCTCAAAAATACAGCTGCTCTCTTCCAGCCTTGCTCTCTTCCAGCCTTGCCCAGTGCTCTTTTTCTGTTTATTCCATGCTTGTCTCTATTTGCGCCCAGTGCTCTTTTTCTGTTTATTCCATGCTTGTCTCTATTTGCGCCCAGTGCTCTTTTTCTGTTTATTCCATGCTTGTCTCTATTTGCGCCCAGTGCTCTTTTTCTGTTTATTCCATGCTTGTCTCTTATTTGCTACTGGTGGACAAAGGAAGTTCTATAGAACTTTTCACCTCAGGCTGAATTAGTAAGATCATTTAGCTTTTGCTTGTCTACTTCCCTCCTTTTACCAGGAAATACATTTTCTACTTCATTATTCTACCTCCTGTTTCCTATAAGAAAAAAGAGGGCTGAAATTATAATCCCTAATTATATGCATCACTCCCACCGTTGGATTCCAAATTTTGGGGGTTAGGTTTTTTTGCTGGCTTTGTGCTCCTCTTGAAGCCAGTATTCTTGTCGGACAGTACTTTTACTTATTTGTGACACTATTTGACTGAAAAGAAAAGCTGCAGCTGGTGCATTTGGAAAGTTCTAGGCCTACTCCCTGCCAAAAAGAAAAATCAAGCTCAAGATATTTCCTTGGGGAGGGAGGCTACTATGTGGTAAAATTATGCTCGCAGTGGAAAGTAATCCCTTCTTTCCCAGGAGGGTATCTGTGCCTTCCAGAACAATAGAGCAACCCTGCTTGGCTATGTCAGGTCTCAGAATTATAGTTTATATTCTCTATCTTTTGGTGGCAAACAGTGATTTGCAGGCCTCGGGGTCATTGAATTGGCAGGAAGGGCCATTCAGCTAATTCTCATACTGCACTCGGGAAAATAGAGCTGTATTTCTTTGAAGATGGATTTTTCCCTTCTTATAAGGCCTCCCTAGATTCAAAGGTATAATAGAAAATAATAATTATATTAGTTTCTTCTTAGCCTTCATTCGGATTTCTATGGAATAGGATCCTAGTTTAAAGGAATAACTCTTTGGAGTTTTCATCAGCTGTTGAAACTATAACTTAAAAAAAAATAGAATGAGAGGTAGAGTTGTTGGACAGTGCATTGAACAAAATTATGGTGTTGTGGTCCTGAGAACATCTCGGTCCCAAGAGTTATACTAAGAATTTTTCTACACATTTCTGAGCTGAAGTGGTATTTTTTGAGAGCAGACCATCTAGAATCCCTTTTATCTCTAAAGTTATTTAACATGCAAGTATAATATTCAAGTTATATAACATTCAAGAATATCTGAGGGGAAAAGTCAATAAAATGCAAATTAAAACAATAATAAAAATTAAGACACACCTACTATATGGAATAGAAGTGTTTTTCCAATAGAAATATTGGCAAATATTAAAGGGAAAGTCACTGACACTTAAATCTTTGTTCTGTCAGTTTTCTTGAAAATTAAAATCTATGTTAAAGCAGCAATTCTCATCTCAAAGCAAATAGAATGTTTCTCAAATAAAGACCTTAAAACCTGCTGTGGGACCCAAGGATAATCCAAGGAGATGAAGATCGCATAAATGGAGGGTCAGGGCATAAGACTAGTCTAAATGGCCAATCAGTAGAAAGGAGGTGGAGACGAGTTACAGTAGGAATCAAGGTCAAAGGGGACCATGGTCAGAAAATGGTTGAGAAACCCCAAAAATAGAGGCTATCATGATCATATATGTGGTTATGCACGCCTAATATGGGTGTTATAAGAATGACATCAGGCTTGCTCTTCTAGTCCGTGTTCTCCCTTGAACATATATCTCACTTGTTTGTCTTTGTTACTTTTGCTTATTTCTACTCTAGAAAAGCCAGAATTGTCTCTCAAACATGTATGTCCTCTTCCTCTCCTCACATATTTCCAAGTAAGTTACATTTAAAAATTACATTGCTTCACACACATGCACAGAGATAGACAGTCAGACAGATAGACAGACAGATGACATTAAAGTTTAATAAATTCAAATTCAAGATAGGGGCTATCAAGTAAACCAGGAATAGATGTTCCAAAAACTTTCTGAGTTGCTTTTGATATAAATCATCTCCATAGTTATCTCCACCATTTCTTGACAGAGGAAATCTGTCTTCTATGACATCGAGAATCCCTTTTATCTCTAAAGTTATATAACATTCAAGTATAATATTCAGTTTTATAACATTCAAGGATAGTACCTGAGGAGAAAAGTCAGGTAAATGCAAATTAAAACAATAATAAAAATTAAGACACACCTACTAGAAAAATATGGGACACCAACAACAGCGAATGCTAACAATGATGTGAAGCAACAACGACTCATTCATTTCCTGTGAAGATGTAAAATATTACAGCCACTTTAGAAGACAGCTTTGTGATTGCTTGCTTATAAAACTAAACATCTAGTAATCACAGTTGGTATTTGCCCAAAGGAGTTTAAAAATTATGTTTTCACCCAAAACATGCACATGAACGTTTACAGTAGCTTCATTCAAAATTGCCAGAACAAGGCTGGATATGTGGATCAGAGACAGAGCTCGTGTCTCACACATGTGTGGCCCTAGGTTTGATCCTCCCTACATCAAAAATATAAACAAAACAAAATACATGAGAAAAGCCAAGATGTCCTTCAGTAGTTCAATGAATAAATGAACTGGTATATTCAATTAGAAATATTCTGTGTTAAAAATAAATCAGCTGTTAAACTTTGAAAAGACATGGAGGAACCTTGAATGCGTAAAAATGTATGGCATTCTGGAAAAGATAAAACATGTAGAAAGTGAAAAGCTTAGTAACTACCAAGGGTTATGGAGAGGATGGATGAATATGCAGTGTACAAAAGATTTTAAGTAATGGAAATACCCTTATGATAATATAATCATGAATGTATTATTAAACCCAGGATATAAATACATGTTCAAAATGCAGGGAATAAACAATACCAAGAAAACATAAAATGTAAACTGTATAGTTGAGGTAATAATGAGATGTCACTGAAGATTTGCCAATCAGAACAAATGTGCCACACTGGTGGGAGACAGGGGGAAGAAATGGGGAGTGTATGGAAGTTTCTATCATTTTTTTAAAATGCTTTAAAAATTGAGGTGTTCATTAAAAACTTAAGGTCATAATTAGACCATCAATACATTTATAATGCTTTATTTCTAAGAGAAAGAAACATCTACCATCATGCGATTGTGGAAATCACAGGTCTCTCAATGTGGTATGCTTTATTAATGAAGCTAATGAACTACATAGAAAGTAAAAGAATAAACCTTACCTTGTAATCAAATGGCCTCACACATAAACATTGAGAAAGCTTTTTACCTGAAAATTAATGACAGCTCAACTATTAATAATGCAACTAGCATGTGATTTTCAGTATTTCATTTTTCTAAGTGTGTAATCTTAAATGATAGGGTGTTTTCTTATTGTCTTACCATATAATTTAGCAAAAGAATACACATGCAAACACAAACAAGCAATGATCTATTAAAGAACTCTAGTGATACTCTAATGATACTTCACTGTAATAATTTACCTTTCAAAACAAGCAAAATACATTGCATTAGATTTTCAAATCAGGTCACTTCCCATCACTTCCTACACCCACAATTTAGCACAGTTCTAGCCCTGTGTTAAAAACAAAAATGAGAAACTAATAAGGACAATTTGGGTTAATAGTCTATATGCACTTTGTTTGTTTTCTCTTCCCTCACATCCATAAAACAACCACTCTTTGCATACTCTGAACTGAAAGCAGGAGTGATGGGTGAGGGAAGGTTAGGGAAGGGGACGGGGGCTGCCCTTTCAAACTGAATAAAATTAATTAATAATACTCTTATTAAAGTGAGCATGGGAAATTTTTCTTTTAATCAACATTGAGAGCCTATCTTTGTCAAATACTAAATTAGACATTAAGAATACAAAGTCAAATAATATGTAGTTTTTATTTTGAAGGTATATATATCGCAGCCAAAGCAGCAGCAAAGTAAATCATCATTTCAGTGATAGGATTGCTGTCTTTAGAAGGTAATATAAGACCAGCTAGGAGAGGCTGCTAAATTAGATTAGCAAGTCAAGGGCAACCCCTTTAAGAAATTATGGTCATACATTTGAAGAGTGTATAGAAGATAGCTAAAAAGGAAGAAAAGGTAAGAGAATGGTTTAAACAAAATAAGCAGTATGAGTAATTGTTTCTTTAGTCATAAGACATGAGAAACTGTGACAAATAAAAGGAAAGGAATAATACCGAACTGAAAGACAAACAAAAACTTGATTCCTGGTCTATGGAATTTGTACTTTATGCATCAGGTGATGGGATATAATTCAGGATTTTTCAATAAGGTAATGACATGACTGGACAAGTATTTTATAGCAATTTTAAAAGTGAAGCTAGCATTTTAATTAGATAAGTGGTTAATACAATCAGGAAAAATAAAGGTGTGATCCTGAGCTAAAGTGATGATGCTAAAGTAGAAGAGGTAGAGAGTTAAGCAGAAGCAGTTAATGAGGCAGGATCCATGGAGTCCATGATTCCTTAAATGCAAGACATGAGAAAGAGAAGGTGAGAATGTCACCTGGGTTCCTGGCTGCATCAGTTGCTTCAATAGTGATGCTCTGCATTGATTCAGATGAGAAATTAAAAATATTGAATCTTCTACAACAGATTGGGTGTGAGGAATGAAGAGGTGAACTAGAGGTGACACTGGCACAGTGGCATAGGGTCTGGGTACTGTAGGGGTAGTGGCTGCAGGAACTTTGTCACCAATATCATTAAAGTTAACACTATTGCAACCATGAGACCTAAATTACAATAAATACAAACATAAGGTAAAAAGGAATAAATTTTCTGTAAAAAATTGCTTTGAAATACTAATTTTGGGGCATTTATGAGGTATACATAGAAGCCCTTAAAACTACCTAATATAAAAATGCAGAACCCTAATTATATAAATTGCATATATTTTCTAATTTTACATATCTTTGTATAAATTTGAATATATAATTTTGTGTATTTCATGTGATTTATTCAATAAAACTAGAATATATAATTTTAAATGCAAGCATGTATGTATATACATTTAAGTTAATAACATACACTCAGCAGAAGTTGGAAAGCAACATATCCTAAATTAAACAGACTATCTCTGATAGATTAAGCAATGTAATTTTTCTTTTTCCTTCTTTTATTTTTCCTAGCTTACAAATTTTATGTAATGAATATGTATTACTTTCATTGTGGATAAGATTCATTTTAATAACAAAGTAAAAACTAATAATAAATGCAGACAAGAATGCCAGACAGCAGTAAACTTAAAAGAGGCACAAGTCTATCGGTTTGGCAGTATGGAAGTCATTCGCAGAGTTTGCTAGATGTCCCCTTTCATGGGAAAAGTTGCAAATGGGCTCAGAGGAAGTAGACATAATTAAGCACAGGAGATGCTTTCAAGAACTTTGGCTGCAGAAGGAAGTAGGAACATGAATGGGAGCATGAGGAAGACATCAGTTCCAAAGAATGTCTAGGCACTGGAGCCATAGTATAGTGAGTGGGGAGGGTGCTTACCTTGCACGCAGTTGACCTGGGTAGAGTACCAGCACCACATTCTGTCCCCATTTCCCACCAGGCATGATTCTTGAGCACAGAGTCTGGAGTAAGCTCTGAGCATTGTTGGATGTGGCCCCCAAGCTAAAAATTATACAAGTCTGAAGTAGAAGCTTCTCTATGTACTTATATTTGACAGGAAAGAGACATCATAACTTTCAAAGAAAAAAGTAAGAGGGCTGGAGATAAGGTTCAACAGCTGAGCACCTGTATTGACATGCATAAGGCCCTGGGGTCAAGCCCTGTCTGGGGGTTGGGGGGGAATGAATAGTACAAAAGATGAAGGAATGACTATTGAAACAAAAAACAGTCAACAACTATTCAATTGCAATTTGAATATGTGAGGTAATTTCCTTAGTCTAGAGAAGACAATTGAAATAAGAAAGAACAAAGACAGGATGACTAGAAATAAGAAGACAAAAATTAAACATATGCATTAGCCTCCAATTTTTTCAAAATTTCATTTAAATAAAAATAAAAATATTCAAAATGATGTAAACATTGCAAAAATGAAGTGTAGCTGGGTGGGTGTTAAGTGACTTAGTAGACCTGAGAAGAGGACAGTGCAGAAAGATGAAAAGGATAACCAAAGAAAATCTACTGGCCTCCAGGTAACTCAAGCACCAAAGGACCCCTCCTCCACAAAGCAGGACACTTGGAGAATTTCTTCAGGTAAGAGTTTGAAAGAGTCTTTCCTGGCAAACCAGGATCAAAATCAATAGAAAGTTGGAAATTGAAACTGGAGATTCTGGAAAAGAGAAAAAAGCTAGCCAATGTATCCTACAGTAAAACCCACTATCAAATTCCAATAGCACAGAGTAATCCAAATAGAGACTAAAGAACTCTCTGAAATTCAAAATCAACTGGACAGAAATGAAAACTTCAATAGAAATATGAACACTAAAGTTAAGAAATTTGGAAAACTGAGTATTAAAAACCAGAGAAAAAAGGATATACAAGAGAAAAAAATCAGAAAATAATAGAGATTTATTCAAGAGTCAGTACATATGTAATAACAGATTCAAAAAGAGAGACTAAGAAAGTAAAAGGAATGGAGAAAATTGTCAAATAAATAAGACAAGAAAATTTCCCCAGAACTGAAGAATATGAGTTTCCAGATTAAAAAGTCCAAGCAAATGCCAAGATCCAGGAATGAAAATAAAGCCACACCACTTTATTTAAGGGGTAAATTAAAGATGCAAGGGGAGGGGCAGAATAATTTTTTTTTTCACAGAGCAAAGGAAAAGCAGGTCACATCTGAAGGATTATGGATTTGAACATTTTCTATGTCTTGGTTTCTCAACAACAATGTTGGAAACCAAGACATAGAAAATTGCTTGAAAATTTGGAGGAAAATGATTTCCAGCCAAAAATTATAAACACAGCCAAACTATTAAATAAGCGTGGAAATAACATTTTCAGACATGCAAAAATCTCAAAAGGTGACAGCTGCAGAGGAAGCCTACTAATCAGCCAAACCAGTCTGGAGCTGATCATATGGTCCAAAAAGAGACTTTTCCAAGAAGTGGAAATGAATGTTCCAGGTTGAAGGGATTGAGAAATTTACACATCTGGGAAGAGGTGAGAAAAAACCAAAGAGATGAGAATCGATCCAGAAATGCAAAGACACATGTCTTCATTACCTCCTATGTATTTGGTGAAGCCTCGAAGAGTCGGCATTCTAGGTTTATGGGGTGCTGACCACTGGACATATGGCACTGGGCAGGTAAGAGTAACAGCATTTCAATACTGTGGCAGGAGGGTATTGCATACCAGGCAATGATGCCCAAAGGCTGAGTAACAAGGAGGCAAATTTTGTAATATCAAGAGGGTGAAGGGATCCAAGGTTCTCACAAATGATATAATTGCCTATATAATTTCATATATTAACCGAAAAGTGAAATTCATGGTTATGGGAGAAGCAGGAATTGCACATGGTTCCCTCCATCAGGTAGATCATTTGGAGAATTTATGTGCAGAACTTGAATGAGAAGAAGAACCATAGTCTAGCCATATGAACACTTCTTGGTTTCCAAGATACCAATCCGTCCATATACCAAGAATGCATGTACAATTGGATTTAAAATTTTGCCCCATGAGATGATGTCCAGGAAAGGAAACTATTGTAATATACCTGTGGCTTGGCTATGATTGACATGTATTCTTTATAATATACAAATGAATACAACCTTTTGGAGAATGGTAAAGGAGAAAAGCATGCTTTAAGTGATGAAGGGAAGGGATTTTTGATATGTGATATAGTTAAATCTGCATGCTTCGTCGTGGAAAGTAAGTAGACAATGACTGAAATGGGCAGAAGAGTAAGTACCAACATATGAATGGTCTTAAATCTATGGCTATCTATGCCAAAAACAGTCAGCTGAAATCAGATGCATGTGGGAAAGAAAAAATAAAGTTAAAAAGGCAAAGGACTACTGATTTGTTTTGATTTGGTTTGTCTTTTATTTTTAGTACCTGTTTGTCTCTTTATATAGTGAGTAACTGAGAAAATATTTTTAAACCTAATTTTTATAGCATAAACACAATCTTATAATTGTTAGGGCATGGTTCTGGATCTCCGACCGCCAACAAGGACCACGCAGGAATGCAATCAGCAAGAGGGTAGTTTATTAAGCTGGCTGGCCAGGGTCATTCACGCGCACACAGTGACACGCAGGTCCCATGTGTGAGGCAAGGCCCCGATCCCGGGTGCAGGGGTTATTTATATAAGCCCATGTCAGCCGTTATTGCGAAAAAGCGAAAGCCCGTGCATTCCCTAGCCAATAAATTCATAATTCGACATGCCTCTTCCTCCAATCCCATTAGGCCCATGTGCTTGTCCAGCCTATAGATTTACAGTTCACACTTGCATAAGTGCCTGCACGGGTCCGAGGGCTGAGCCCGGGCCAGGGAGCCTATCTGTTTAGATTATACCCTTATATAGTCATAGCTCAGGAGCCCGTACATTCCTCTTGGAGCAAGCAGGTAGCAGAGGCCTGAGTGGAAAATATATGGTTTTCATTGTCTTTGGTCCATCCGGGGCAGTCCTGCCCTAACAATAATTTTAAAAAGATAAAGTTTTAGGTCTTAGAATATCAATCACTGTGTCACTGTCATCCCATTGTTCATTGATTTGCTCGAGTGGGCACCAGTAACGTCTCTATTCCTCCTAGCCCTGAGATTTTAGCAGCCTCTCCTTACTCATCATTCTCAACAATTGGAGGCTGTCAGGGGAATGATCTGTGAGGGTCAGGGGAATGAGACCTATCATTACTGTTTTTGGCATATCGAATATGCAGAGTTTGATCGGGAAATGGAGCCTAGGGCATGTGGTCACGTGATGGGGGGACAATCTGGGGGGTTGGTCTGCAGCCAATGAGGAAAAGGAAAAGGGTGTTGTGAATAGAGTGAAGAGAGGAAGCACAGATCTCTCTCTCTTTCTCTCTTTTTTTTTTTTCAGAAAGGACATAGGAAAGGAGGCTCTTTCACTTCAGAGTTCCATAGCATGGAATGAAATGCATGAGGTGAGAAAAACTGTTCATCTTGTTAGAGACTCACAACAACCTGAGAAAAACAGGAGAGAAGACAGAGAGAATCAAAATACTGACATCTGTTGGATACTTTAGTAGAATGTGCCAGACCTACTGTGTATTAATTATATTCATTTTCACAAAGATCTTTGAGGTAAGTAATAATACCCCCATTTTATACACAAGTAAACTGAACTTCAGAAAAACGCTTTGTCAGTTTCAGAGTTCATTTAACTTCTACAGTACCTGCTGACAAAGAACCCACAGACAGGCTACTGGGTGGGAAGAACTGATGGGAATGAGAGAACATGTAAATGTTTCTGGAGCTCAATATCCTCAAAATGAGTGGACTGGACTAAACAGTCTTCTATCCACTTCCAGAATTAATGCCCTAAACTTCTAAGTAACAGTGTCTCTGAACATCATTTTACTCATTTGTCAAGTGGAAATAACCAAATCTACCTTACTGACCTCAGAAGGTTGGTATAAAGACCAAATAAGATAATATATGTGCAAGTGATTTATAACATTTGACACACTGTGGGATTGAAAATCTAAAATATTTAGGAATACATGTGACAAATCAGTGATGAAGAAGAAAAATAGAGATTAAGATTCAAATGACATCCAGTGAGCATGCACTATCCTACTTAGGAGCCAGAAGCTTTGAGCGGAAAGAAGCTAATTTCTTTCCTTCAGTGTCCTGACTGGAAAAATAGGGATAAAAATTCCTCATAGACTAGCTGGGAGAATTAAATGAGCTGGTTTATTATAAAGTATTTTTAAGAGTCCCTAGCACAACAGAAATGCTTAAAAAGTCAATTGTTAATATCACGATTCCCTGATATACTCAGGTATAATATTTTTATTAAGAATTATTGTATAGGGTCAGGAGATAGTACACGGATGAAGGCATATACATTGCATGCACCTGAGCTGGCACCGCAGTGTATTCTGAGAATCACCTGAAATTCCCCCAATTACTCCTAGGTATTGAAATGCAGGTTCCGAAGCACCCGGGAATGGCCTGAATATCCCCCAGGCCACAGGTCCTGAGCAGTATCACATCCCCCAGCCTCTGCATTGAGCTGCTATCCTGGTTAGCTGAGAATCACCATGGAGGTCTCCTGAGCACCACTTTGGTGGGCCTCCAAAATTATTACAGAGATGAACATATACATTCACAATTGCAATGTATTACACCAAATCTTGAAAGTTAGAAAAGAGAGGATTGGAGTGGGGTGGGGAGGGGAATCAAAGTATCTATTGCCATGTCTAGACTAGTTAGAAATGATAATAGCCTACATATCTATCTCATCTGGGTAGTTCCATAAAGTCTGCTCTATTGCCCAAAGTATATAAGTTCTATAGATGTATCTGACCATTCATTATAAAGCCTGCTATATTTGAATAAGATGATAGGGAAGAAGAGATAAATAATATAATTATTTACCCTTAAGTATTTAATTGTGAAAGCCACTTTTGTGAGCAAATAGATAAAAAAAAAGAAAGCACAGATGCAATAGCCACAATCTGAGAAAAAACAGAGTGCCTAAAAACAGATGACTGGTTAAAGAAACTCTGGTACATCTACACAATGGAATACTATGTAGCTGTCAGAAAACATGAAGTCATGAAATTTGCATATAAGTGGATCAACATGGAGGGTGTGTCATGTTGAGTGAAATGAGTCAGAAAGAAAGAGACAGACATAGAAAGTTTGCACTCATATGTGGAATATAAAGTAGCTGAGAGGTACAAGCTTGCAATGATGCAATTTCTGGCAGATATTTCTCTGGACTTAGGTACTAAAATACTAAAATACAGAAATCCAAAACCATGCAGCTGCTAGTGTGGCTGCTTGACCTCATATCTCTTTATTCTCAGCAATGGAAAACAAATTATCAAATGCTTCCTTTTCAGCAGGTCCGACTTTAGGGGGGAGAAACTCCAAATAACAATAGTGAGATTTTTCTTGTTGAAATATTTAATGTAATCAAATTAAAGTGAAAGTAAAGTGAAATTTATCAGTTACACAGGCAGGGTGGGGGGCTGGGGAGGTGGGGGTTGGGGGGAGGTATACTGTGAATCTTGGTGGTGGAATATGTGCACCGGTGAAGGTATGGCTGTTTGAGCATTGTATAACTGGGACTTAAAACTGAAAGCTTTGTAATGTTCCACATGGTGATTCAATAAAAGAATAATTTTTTTAAAAAAAATTAAAAATTTTTTAATTTTTGAGATAAAGACAATCGTAATTGCTATTATGTAGTCAATGCCACTGTGAACCAAGTACTACACAAGTGTCATATATATATATATATATACATATACATATATAATTGTATTTGTTATACTCAGAAAATCCAGAATTTCGCTTCCAGAGTTAGCACTGTCAGTATATTTCTGTACTCTGAGCAAAAGGATACAACCAGGGGTGGGGTAGGGGGGTTAATAATCCAAGTAAGGTCAAGGCTATATTACAAACTACAATGCCCAAAAGGAGAGAGAGCTAATGAGAGATAGATAGATAGAGAGAGAGAGAGAGAGAGAGAGAGAGAGAAGTGTACCTGCCATAGAGCCAAGTGGGTGGGAGTGGGGAAGGGAAACAGGGGACAGTGGTGGTGGGAAATGAACACTGGTGAAGGGATGGCTGTTGGAACATTGTATGACGAATGAACAATCATGAAAAACTTTGTAACTTTGTATCTCACAGTGATTCAATTAAAAATTTAAAAAATAAAGTCAAGGGATTAAATTGGAGGAGTGGTTGTAAGAACACTTAAGAAGACATGGATTCTAGTAACATATGAAATTTATATCATGCAAAATAATGTCACTTCAATAAAATTAAATATATAAATTCTTTAAAATGACTTGAAGAGAGCTAGGTGAAGAGCCTCCATCTGCTATAACAAAATAACACATACTGTGTGGCTTACAGATGACAGGAATTTATTTCTCAATATTGAGAACTCCAAAATCAAGGCACTGACAGAGTGAATATACATGGAGAATCCACTTCCTGATTGACAGAGAGCATCTTTTCCACTGTTTCTTACATGACAGAACAGAGAACCCCTAGTGTTTCTGTTACAAGGTTATTCATCTCATTCCTGACGAATTCATTCCAAGATCCAATTATCCTCTAAGATCTACCTCCCAATATCATTACATTGGGGTCAAGGATTTCAGCATGTGAATTGTATAGTATCCAACCACTACAAGAATTCTTGAAGGAAGTTGCTTATGAATCTAAAGTTTAAGAAAAAGTGTTGACTGGAAATTGGCTATATGTTTGGAAACAAGAACCAGTAGGAGAGTGTTGGAAGGAGGAGAGCAATAAGACGGTGAAGCATGCTAGGGGCACAACCTCTGACAAAAGAGCAGAGAATCCTAAAAAGTGCCCAACGGGTGTGGGAAGGATCAGTGGGAAAGCACCTACACAGCAGATGCTTGAGTCTGGTCATCATCCCAGATGGGCTCTGCAATCTCTACAGCAAACGATGCAACACCAATGCACCGCAACTAGGAATGTGTGCATACAACAAAAGCGTTGTGAGTCCTGGTTACTACAACAAAAATCTAAGATAAGAAAAGGGGAAAAATTAGCTTAAACATTTGTCTGTTAAGGGGAAGGACTGGAGGTAGGGACGTGGGAGGGATGTTGACACTGGTAGTAGGTATGAATTGGAATACGGTATGTCTGAATACTCTATGTCTGTTACTATTAACCATTTTGTAAATCATAAACAAATAAATTTTGGAACTGGAGAGGCAGTACTGCAGATAAGACATGTGCCTTGCACAGCCAACCTGGGTTCAATTCCCAGCATCCCAAGCACCTCTATGAGTGATTCCTAAGTGCAGAGCCAGGAGGAACCCCTGAGCATCTCCAGATGTGCCCCCAAACAAAATAAAATAAATTTTAAAAAGTGACAGAGAAAACCCAATTTAATAGATGGATGAGAGCTTTAGGGCATGTGCTATGAAGAACTAGACAGAAAAAGCTGTCAAGCCAAAAACGCCTTTATACGTTAGTTCCCCTAAGATACCACAATACAACCCTACCAGAAGGACTGATATATGATGCAGGATAACTGGATGGCTATTCTTTCCTCGAGCGGAAAGAAAAGCAGTGAAAAGCAAGGGGAGTTTAAACACAGGTGAGGAAGTATCAGGAAAGTAAACTGACAAGGTAAAAACAAAAACAAACAAACAAAAAACCCACATTATCTTCTTCCACTTTCTTCTGCAACTGTGAAGGAATATGAGTCCACTGTCTCCTGAGACCACCTACTTCACTAGTATTCTCAGCCCAGTGGGTCCACTCTGCCATTTTCAGGGAACCTATTGTGTAGAACAGAAACCACAGCTTTGCCACTACTAAAGGTAAGTGTTGATTAACTAGTTTTACTAGTGCTAAAAAAGGAAGAAATGCAGGTCAAAGTGCAAAGTAGAGGGTGTCCCAGGCAAATGAGTTCATTTTGAGAGTCTTCCTTGGCTCTCAATTTTATGCCATAATAAATATTTCACTTGAATCATTACCCAAGCTGATACACTTTGCTTCCCTTAGGAATGATTCCATAATTTGGCCTGAAAAGTCTGTTCCAGTAAATAATTTCTTATTATTTGAAAACATAGCCTTTAAATTCACTAAACATATTTTCATATCCTTTATTAAAATCTCTTTGTTATGGAGGAAGGGCACCCATGTGTAAAATATGTAATTTCTCCTGTTTTTCTTTTATAATGTGCATTGTAAATGCTACATCTGTCAGGTGCTTGCTATTTAATACAGTATTAAGGTATTTGTTCTGTTGATGATTATTGTGATTGCTGAAACTCTTTGTTTTGAATCAGATGGAATATCTGTTTATTGCCCGAGTTTTATTTGTGTGTGTGTGTTTTCCATTTCTTTTCCTAAGAGAGCTGAAGCTATTTCCATGAGAAATTCAGGACTGAATGACTTTAAGAAATTCGATAAACTATCCATCTGATAACTGTCACTTTGGGCTTTATTAATCTGTAGCTCTGTGTGCAAGGAGGTCTCTGTAAATTCTGCTACCTCCAAGAAGCATGGAATGTTTATTGAAGGCCTTGCAATTGAGTTCTAACAATTGTGTCTAGTTTCAAAGATTCATTTTCAAACACTCAGATCCTTGATCATTATAATTGCATTTTCATATCTCTGCAGAATGCCAGATTCATAATAGAATAGGGGAAGTGTGTCCAGAGGCATGTTCTAAGAAAACAATGGAATAGAGACCAGAAAGAATGTCCTTTTCATGGTGCTTAGGAAGCCTAACTGCTATATAATCAGGAGCACAAGGAACTTGTAAGAAAAATTGAAAAAAATTGACTGGATACCTAGAAACATAAAAGGCCACGCAGGAAGGTTGACTTGTCAAATGGGATTTTTCTTTTCTATCTAGAGATCATTTATAATTTTTTCCTTATCCTGAAAATACAAAGACCTTCTACTCCTTCATACATTCATTCTACATTTAGAAGGAAATTACTTTACCCTTTAGAATTTCACCCTTTATGTTGTAAATCACAGTGACTGAAGAGGACTCCTGATCCTCTTTGCATGTTGAGGCTAGATTTTATCAGGAAATGTTTCATCACATTCTTTTCCTGTCATTAGAGTCAATTATCATGTATATTTATGCATTCCTTTGTATGAAAGTGCAGTTTGGGTTTGAAAAGAGCCTGTACAAAAGGGCATTTTTAATTAGACAGCCTACATGTCTCCTGACTTATAAGTGGCTAAATAAAATTATAGTACCTATACTGGACAAGTTCACAAAAGTGAGTTTCTCCTGCTTAGCTATGCTGAGCTAATCGAGTGGATGAGCAATCAGTTGCATTCCATTCGACCTCACACATCACCAGCCAAAGAGCCAGCTGAGCTCGGAGCCCACAGCTTATGATTGGTAATGAGGTTTAAAGCAAAAATTGTTTGAGCATAGCACCCCGAGCATCTAATTTGGCAGTTAGAGCAATCTTGTTGTGACTCGTAAACCTTGCACTTAATAATGCAGGGCATTTAATACATAAATTATGTGTAGGACTGAATGGCTTATTGCAGAGTTAGGCCTTGAATGGTGTCTGGTCTGAGACCAGAAATGAGCATTCCTAAACTGCCAGCCACAGAGAAAAGGAGAATCCTTGCTCTTCCTTTGAATCCAGGTGAAGATATTTGGCCTATTTCAAAATCTAGAATTATTTGAGAGGTTGGAAGCTCTTTTTTAAAAAGATGCTTAAGGTGAGAAATAAGAAAACTCTTCTTTTGCAAAATATTAGCATCTTTTGAGCCACATCTACCTACTCATAGTGAAGGTGGGATTGCCCAATTCTTCCTCCTCAAACTTCCTAGCAATTGGGTGTGGGGACACAACCATTCCAAAGACTAGATTGTTACTTTGCAAACAGCTGGTGACATAGAGGGGCAGGGACAGGCAGAAGTGTTTGATGTCGGAAAAGAATGAGCAGATGCCACAGCTAAGTATGGATTTAAAGGCAGCACGTTTATACAGTGTCCAGTGATCCACATAAACCACAGTATCTATCCTATAGTGAGAGTTGTGAGGCTTTCACCACTGGAATCAAAAATGTTCCCAATTTAGGTGGGGTGGTATGGGAGACTGCAAATTAACTGACAATAGATTAACAAGAAAAAAAAATTATTGTATTTTCCTGTGGGAATGAGAGTAACTCAGAAACACCTAATGATAAAGATTTGTGCACACACTTAATGCCGGAGGAGGTATTAAGTATGTATCAAAGGATGGAAGGTTCTGATGAGACTTGTTTTCATAATCTCTGGGAAATATCCAGATGTCTACCGTTGGTCTGTGTCTTCCTGCTTGGAGAACTCCTGCAGGCAGAATTTGTGGCACTCCATGCTAGGCTGAATTGGTGAGTTCAGGTAAAATTCTTCCTGCATCTTTAATAGTTCTGGTGGTTTAACTTTAAAGCCCCTTTCATACCAGTCAAGTAGGTTGTTGGCGTCATCACTGCCATGTATCTCTTGCAAGTGTGATTTAGAATATGTCTTAGTTGCACAGTTTTCAAAGTTTCAGGCCTTCTTGTTGGTTTTGAACACCATTTTACATACATAGTTTTAGTATACAAATAATTTCTTTGCTTCTAGTTGTATACATCTGTGAAAGCAATGAGCCTATTTAAGGACATATTGAGGGTAAACAAGAGAAAAATTTAGAAGCATTTATATTATAATCAGAAACAGGACAAAGATGAAAATTATTACCACTTATATTCAATACTATGCTATAAATTCTAGATAATAGTTAAAGAAAAAATAGAGAATCAGAATTGGAAAGACAAAAATGTTATTTGCAGACAAATTTTGTCATTTGTCACTTGTCACTTTTCATCCCGTTTATCTTTGGTTTGCTCAAGCGAGTGATAGTAACATCTCCATTCATCCCTGTCACATGCTAGTGTAGTCCAGTGGCATTTACTCGCTCCAGGAACACGATGAGCCTCAACTGTTCATTCAGGGTTTTGATGAAGAAGTCTGACCATCCTGTTGGTGGGCGGCCATGTGGTAACAGCTCTAGTCCAGCAGTCATCTCTGAATCACATATGTGTCCAGCCCATCTGATTTTCGATGCCTTGGCAAATGAGACAGCATCCCTGATTCTTGATCGTCAATAGAGGTTGGAACTCTTCTCTCACTTGAATAAAACATGATAATCCAAGCATAGCTCTTTCAATTCCTCTTCCTGAATACAGTTCTCATCCTGTTCCTAGGGCCCACGTTTCTGAGGCATATGTTAGTGCAGGAATAATGGTGGAATCAAAAAGATGTGCCCAGAGCCGAAGGTTCTTTGTCTTCTTAGTCACCTCTTCGAACTCTTAGAGGCGTTCCTCGCTGCTCTCTTCATCCTGCTCAGTTCTGGCACCAAGACATTCTCATGTTGAGTTCTAAACCCAGATACACATAGCTGCTGCATTCAGAGATGTTCATTCCATTGCGAGCAAATGGAACATCAGGGACTAGTTTATTTTTCATGAACATTGTTCTGGTGAGTTTCAACTGCAGTCCGGCCTTTCCGCACTCGAGGTTGAAGTCGGCCAGCATTTGTGCCGCTTGGCTAATGGTTGGTGTTATTAGAACGATGTCATCAGTGAAGCGAAGGTGGTATAGTTGCCAATCGTCTATCTTCACTCCCATTCCTTCCCATTCCAGTCATCGCATGACATTCTGGAGGGTGGCACTGAAGAGTTTCAGTGAACTGGTATCACCCTGCAGAACACCTCTCTTTACGTCAATGATCACTTGTAGATGGTGAGATCCTGGTGGTGAATCCGTAATACAGCTAGCAGAGGATCTTGATGTACTGAATTTGAATGCCCTGTTTGGCTAGGGCTTTGGTGACCGGTTCAGTCTCAACAGAATCAAAGGCCTTCTTTAAATCTATGAACGTTAGACACAGCGGCATCTTGAACTCTCACGAAACTTCAATGAGTTTGGTCACTGTATGGATATGGTCAGTCATGCTGAATCCTTTTCGGAACCTGGCTTGCTCACATGATTGTCCTTTGTCTAGTGTTCTGTCTATTCTATTCAGGATGATTTGAATGAACAACTTATAGATGACGGACAGCAGGCAGATTGGGCGATAGTTGTCGATGTCATGGATGTCTCCCTTCTTGTACAACAAAATGGTCCTGCTGGTTTTCTATTGGGATGGAACAAATTTTACTACATAATATAAAAAAAAATAGACATACATAATATAGATATAAAATATATAGAAAAATATAGACAAATTTTACTGCATAATATAGAAAAAACAAATTAAGTCAGGTAAGATATTAAATAAGACAAATTAGCAGTATAGATACTAAATTTTTTTTTTTTTTGCTTTCAAAACACTTGAGAGGGTAGGCCTGATTCTGGGCTCAGAGGTCAACCTCAGCAGTGCTCAAGAGACCATGCATTGCCAGATACTGAACCAGGATCAGCCACATGTGAAGCACATGCCTTAACAACTGTACTATTTATCCATCACCGTATGATCAGAATTCAAAAATTAATAGATTCTATATACAAGTTAAAAGCATAATAGAAAAGTATCCAATCCAAAATTATTTGTTAAAAGCTATGATATTAGAAACAAATCTAATAAAATAATAGAATTTTACAAGAAGTTATAAAAACTGTTTAAGGATATAGAGGAAAATTTAAATAAATGGCAGGACAGCTTACATTGATCAGGGGAAATATCACAGTTATAATCAGTTTGGCTGAGTTATCCTGTAATTTGAATAAAATTATAATTTTAATATAATAAAATTTTAATAATGCTTAAGCTAATTATAAAATTTTTATGGACAAGCAAGCAAAAAATATTTAGATGATGCTAAAATTTAGAAAGATGCAGGGCTTTCCTTATGCAATATTACTATATATTAAAGACCATTAGGATTATGTCATTATGATGAAGAGATGACCAAAAACATAAAATAATGAAAGATCCAACTAGAATTATAGCCAAAGATATATAGGTAAATAGCTCACTAGATAATGGGAGAATAGATAGATAATAGATATCTAAGTAAATGGATTAAATTTAAAAGCACTACTGGAAAACGTATTTAAAAATCATCGGTAATCTCCAGGCTCTCAAGGAGTTGGGGATGGGCAACTCCCTCCAACTCCCTGTTCTTCTGGGAGTCTGGCAGTCACACCCACAAACTGCCTCCGGTGTCATATAAACTCATTAACAACCATGTTCCAGAGACTCACAAATAAATCTCAAAAGAGAGCAATATGCTGCAGAGGAACCCCAAAGTCAACATCCAGTTAAAAATTTAACTCTAGTTGTATCACCCTATTTAAAATTTTAGAATTTCTGAAGGATGTGGCTGCAATCGTGGTCATGCAACACCTTATATTCTACCCCAATAATATACCAAGAGTAGCATACCACATTTGATGTGTTGTAAAGTAGAAGGTAATAGATCTCGATTAATATATATATGTACATATATATATATAAAATTATCAGTGGGTTGGAAAGATAGTTCAGTGGTTAGGGTCCTGGCTAACCAGTGTTTAATTCCCAGCACCACATAAATTTCCCTAGCCCTGCCTTCAGTAATCCCTGAGAACAAACCAGGAATAAGCCCTGAGCACAGTTGAGTGTGCCCCACCACCCAAAACATTAGGTAAAAATAAAAAACATTAGTGGAAAGTGTATGTTTATATAAAAATAAAAGCCATTAATGGAAAATATATTTCTCAATTTAAGATGCCAGTAAAATTGTCACTATCTACACAAAATGTATAAATAATTTAAGATTAGGTCATTAGCATATTGTTTCAAGAAGGGCAAAATTTTTTAAAAATACAAAGCATAGAAGAATATCAATGTCATTGTTTAGAGAGATATTTAAGTACAGACAAAGACCATGCAATAAAGAAAAAGATTGATAAATTTGCCTACTTTAAACAATATATTCTGTGGAACAAATGACAATATATTATTTAAAAATCATAGAGTATGAGAGGATGCTTTAGCACATAATACTAACAAAGGATTAGTAATCATAACATAAAACAGATTCCCATAGCAGACAAAAATACTGTAATACATAATAATGATATAAGGGAAATAAAGTGGCAACTCAAGAAAGACAGAACCTGAACTGAATAAATATATGAATAGAACACTGAACTTTATTATGATTAGGGAAATAAAATTGAGACAAAGTAATGAGATACCATTTCACACCATTTAGATTGGCATCACTTAAAATTTATAATGCCGAGTGTTAACAAGCTTGTTAAAAAAAAAACAATAGAAATCATCAATTTCTTTGACAATTGCTGGTAAACTAGAAATATGCTAAGTGATAAATTCCACAATTAAGCAATTTTGCTTAGCTATATTAACTACAGCTAGTTAATATTTCACAATGCACACAAGAAAAAATTTCAAATGCATTAATTGAAACAACTTATTATGATTGTCAAAATTGAAAAAGCATTAGCTTCCAATCATAGAAAAATAGATCTAAAATTACAATGTATTCATGCAATGGAATATTCTACAGTGGTTCACTGTATCACTGTTATCACTGTATCACTGTCATCCCGTTGATCATCTATTTGCTCAAGCAGGCAACAGTAACGTCTCCATTTGTCCTAGCCCTGAGATTTTAGCAGGCTCTCTTTACTCGTTCTTCCTAGAGGTGCCATGTTGGAAGCTCTTTCAGGGAAAGGGGAATGAGACCCATCATTGTTACTGTATTTGGTATATCTAATACACCACAGAGAGCTTGCCAGGCTCTGCCATGCAGGCAGGATGCTCTCGGTACCTTGCCAGGTTCTCTGAGAGGGAGAACTAGCCTATAAGAGGTTGCTTCTGGGAGCATTGTTTTATAGTCTCTGGATCTTGGCAGTTGATAGGATTACACGGGGGCAGTTTGTGCATGTGGCTGCCAAGCTAATGGAAAATGGGGGGGTCTGGGCGGAGGAAGCCCCGTCTCAATCTGAGCAGGCTTGGAGATCTCATCCCCGGGTCCCACACACCTGGGTTCTGTTGCGAGTTTTTTCATGTGTGAGGCTCATCTGAACCTGTGGAGAGTGGCCTTGAGCATGGCTGTGACTGGGGCCGCAACGATAGCACAGTCAGTAGAGCGTTTGTCTTGCATGCAGCTAACCCGGGTTCTATCCTCGGCATCCCGTATGGTCCCCAGAGAACTTCCAGGAGTAATTCCTGAGTGCAGACCCAGGAGCAACCCCTGAGCATTGCCAGGTGTGCCCCAAAATGCAAAAAATTAAAAAAAAATCAAAACTCAAAGTTATTAATTTCTGGGGGAAATGATTAAAATACAAATATAAGAGAATACTGAGAGTACGTTGGAGACTTTATGAGTCAATCAAGCTGCTTTACTTCTTAGTCTACATAGTAAAAATTATCTATGAAAATGAGTTTCAAATTTTAAAAGTAATAAATCTACATCTACATAATATTTCAGTTTGATATCCAACAACCTGTTAAAAAAAATATACCCACAGCTATGACTGAGATTGGACAGAGAATACAAGTAGATCTAAAGTTACATTTTTTTTCAGTCAAAGGTATTTTTTGTTATTTACTCCCCACTTTGAAAAACATGCTAAAAGCTTTTTGAAGTTGTTTCAGTCAATTCAGTCTACATTCTGTAAGTTTGCAGTTAGAAATCTGGCAGCTGATTTCATATTATACTTCTATTACTCCTACAGAAACTCTTCGCACATAAAGAAGCATTTTAAGCATTCTCATCAAATTCGTTCAACTAATGGTAAGATACACAGTTAGCCACTATGGAAATACATATCCAGGAAATCTATGAATGAAATTATGCCAAGTTTAAGTATGAACACAGTTTTAAGATATGAAAATCACAGTAGGAGAATCTTACAGTTGAGATTTGTTTCTTGCTAATATACCTGTTTCTCTCTAATGCTCCCTGATCACAAACTCTAGTTTGCTTAGAAAATATCATGGTAATATCAATAATGGCTGGAGCGGGTGGGGCGTTTGCATTGCAAGCAGCTGACTGGGGTTTGATTCCTCCATCCCCCTTGGAGAGCCTGGCAAGCTACCAAAAGTATCTCACCCCCACAGCAAAGCCTGGCAAGCTACCCGTGGCATATTCAATATGCCAAAAACAGTAACGAGTCTCACAATGGAGACGTTACTGGTGCCCACTTGAGCAAATCGATGAGCAATGGGATGACAGTGATGACAGTGATACAGTGAATATCAATAATAACCCTACCTAACTACAAATTTGCACAGATACTGAGTATCTGATTCAACTTGCATCTAAGCAAGCAAGACAATCTACACATATTTAACCTAAAGCTGACAACAAAGAAGCTGAACACACCACAAATAGATAGTAAAACACTCAAAAATATTTTATTAATGTTACTAACAGTCCTTTACAAAATAGTACAGCTAAGTAATAATAAGATCCTAGATTGGAGCAAGTCATCAATATTCAAATCAGATTCCTATGATTCAGCTCTCATGGTCTAGAAGGTAAGAAGACAGATTAATAACGTTTTTTTTTCTTTTTTCAAAAAGGCTCTGGTGTTACTGGCTGACAGTCCGGGAGGAAATTAAATACATTCCTACACAGCATCAAGCAGTGTAGTTTGTGAAATGCAGACAATTGTAGCAGATGAACAAACGTATGCCTGAGAAACTGTCAGATTTTGAGACTTTACAACTTGAGAAACTGTCAAGTAACCCAGGAAAGAGAAAACTACATACCAGGCTGCTTACGCAGCAGACACAACCACCCGGGAAAGGACAGTCTTACCTGGACATAGCTACATGCACTTGGTATTTCAACTCCCCACCAATAATGCCACAGCCATTTCAGCTTTAAAATGAGTCACAGTGAATGTCACAGTACCATTCTAAAGTATGTAGTGTTTAAAAAAAAGAAAGACAATATTTCAGAGATTTAACAAAAACAGTCAGCTCTTTCTTCCTAAGTCTGCCTAAGTGAAAGCATCTTGTGGGCCCTATGATTGTTCTAGCACATTCTGCAAACTGAATCAAGTCACATTGCCAGGATGGAATCAAGAAATGGAAACGGGATACCATCTCTTGATAGGCAAAGCAGTGTCACCTTGGAAAAAAATCTGTTCTTTTGCATCAGCAGCACAATTAATCCACCACTGCAATTCTGCTATAGAAAACAACCCTTATGTCTACACCCTTATGTCTACACCCCCATTTGCCAGCTAAAGAAAAGCACAAAAGAGATAAGAGGGTTTCTTATTTGTGTCTGCCCTCTGCCAAACACTGCCTGATGTATTTAATTAAAATAAACCTAATTTTCATACATAACTTGAGGCCCAAAGGCGTTTAGAAAATGCAGATTCGGTTTGGTTTGGGGAGATGGCCGGATTGAGCTATTCCTGGCTGTGTCTGACCCCATTCTCAGTCATGACACCTGGCAGTGCTTCAGGGACCATCTGCGGGTGGGAGTCAGGAATCTAACAGTTAGAATGCAGGGCAAGCGGATGCAAAATAAGCAGCAGTCACCTTCCCTCCTGTACCGTCTGCCCGACCCCAAAAATGCGGTTTCATTCAGTTTCTCGTGCACAGGGAGATTCACTAGAAGAAAAAGAGGAAGATGTTGAGTTAAACTTGACCGTATCTTCACAACAACCAACATTTGTCCTCTAAGTGCTAACTCCAAGCAAGTTAAAACACATGCTCTCCTTATAGTACCTTTTTTTTTTCTTTTGTTCTCCCTGAGCCTTTCCTTTAGTCTCTGGAAGGATTTCCAGATTTCCTCTTCATTTATGATTGTTTCTGGCCTCGTGGTCACTGTCTCCAAGTCGGTTCTGAACATATCTACAACATCACCGAAGTTCAGACTTGCAGGATTTGTGCTCAGTCTTGCAGCTGTTCCTTTTCCGTGTACTTTTGAAATGTATCCAAGAGCATCCCTTCAGGCCCCAGGGGTAGGCAGTCCACCTTCCTGTGCAGGCAGGGAAGAGAAATCCGACTGATGACAGCCAATCTGTCACATCAGCTTGTTGACCAACCAACAAACTGCCAGAGCTTTCTCACAGAAACCGGAAATGGACATCTAAAGTAAATTAACTTGTACAAAGAGTTTTCTTGGTAAAATTCCTGGAATGGTTCATGCCATGATATTTGCCTTTTTTGTAAAACGCAGATGTTCGCCACTGCACCCTTCACAGCAAGCTGCAGGGCAGTTTGCCTGACGTTATTTTATAGATAATCTTTGTGGTTTTACTTTCTTGGCATATTAGTCCTGATTCTATCACAAATAATTCTTCCTCATCTTCTCATTATTATTCCTTTGTCTCTTCCTGGGAACATATTTATCTTTCCTTCCCCCCTCAAGTAGGATGTCTTCTTTCCTCACATGCCTTTCCTTAGTCTCATAAACCACATTAACTGAAATAATTACTGTGAACTTAATTTATACTCCGAAGGCAATTTATATTTCCCTGCCCTTTCTTCTATGACTTAAAGAGTGACTTCTTAAAAAAAAGTGTAAGGTTGTTCAATGTTTTTTTTTTTTGACTTGTGGGTGATTATATCAGACGAATGGGCTACCAAAAGCACCAAATGTTAACAGCTGAAAAATCAATGTGTTAAATTTCTTTCCTTCTGTGTTTTGATTTTTAGCAGCCACAACCAGTTACATTTGGGCTGTATTCCTAGCTCCGTGCAGTAGGTTTGTCCTTGTGTTGTACATGAGGGTTGCCACCAGCCTTTCTTGCATGCACGGTACATGCTCAGCCCATTAAACTATTTCTCTGATAACTAATTCTAAGAAATATATGTTAGGCAGGTCTAGATTTATAGTAACTCTCCTCAAGTACATAAGTGTGTTTTTCAACAAAAAAACTAATACAAATAATAAATCCTTTAAGTTGAATTCTAAACACCAATGTACATTTCATTGTCCTCAAAGTATGAGAAATTCTTAGGGGTATAACTTGGAACTATAGAGAACTGAAAGCAAATGATAAGATCAGGGCTCAGACTCTTTATTGTTCACCAACATACACATGAAAACACATACAGAAACACACACACACACACACACACACACACACTTCAAATAGAGCAGCCCTGCTGTAATTTGATTTCCATACATCACAACTATGTAAAAACTCCATTATCATCAGCATAAAAATTTATACTTTGGGGGATATTTGTCTTGTTGTTTTGGGGGTCACATCCAGAGATGTTCGGGGGTTATTCCTGGCTCTGCACTAGGGGATCACTACTGGTAGGTTCAGGAGACTGTACGGGATCTTAAGAATTGAACCTAGGTTGGCATCATGAAAGGCAAACACCTTGAGCGAGAAATATCTGGAGTATCCATGAGAGTAGCTTTTAATCCTCTAAGCATTGCTTAGGAAACCCAAAAACAACAAAAACAGATGAGAGATTTTCAATATTGCATCTAAGAATGATAAGCACTTCTGGAAAATGTCGCAGTACTTGTTATAAGTTTTCAAATCTTGCAGCAGAGTTTGTTCTGGAGTTACCACAAGTTCTATGGGTCTCGCCCAAGCTTAGCTCTTGGAGACTTGATAACATCATTGATACTTAGATACAAATACAAATCTTGACTTGGATGTGATTGTTCTTCTACTCTACGTTTTGGTTTAGTAAAGACTCATAAAACTAGACTGATGAAGTTTCAGAACAACAATTTACAGTGTGTCTAAAGGAATACAGTTATTAATAAATATTTGAAATATAATCAAATAATTCTAATGGAGTGACTGGTTTTCTGTGAATGAAAGTAAAACAAATAAACATCACAGTTTATGATGTTTTATTATTATAGCAATTTATTTATCTTAAAATCACAGACTGTTACTTAAAATTTCTATCTTGTAGTATCAAATCTGTAGGGAAGTTAAACAGGGAGAAAAACCACACAAGGATGAATTTTTGAGCTGGCCATTGCAACAGTAACTGGATATTCCTTGCCATAGAATCACTTGAGAAACTTTCTGAAAAGTCTCTCAACAACTTATTAGAAATAAAATCCAGCATGGGAAGCAACAAACATACCATGAGTTTGAAGCAAGGTAAAACTCAGTCACATTGATCATGTATGTGAAATTGATTGAAGTCAACCTCTTTCCCTTTCAAAGACACAGGCTGGGGATAAAAGCAGATCAGTCCTATCCTTGTTCTAAACAAAATGGTCTGTTCCTTGCACCAGGGGGCTGGCAGCGGGTAGAGAGTAGAAGGAGGGAGGGGAGAGCCAGGCTAGAGTGGTCTAGCTATAGAGTAGGACATCAGAAGAGAATATGATTAAGAGGGAAAATCCAATGAAGTGATTTGATCCTTTCAAATATTGCAGGTACAGGTTCCCTTCTCTGTTTCTGTCTCTCTGTCTCTGTCCATATGTCTGTATGCCTGGCTCCCTGCCTGCCTGCCTGTCTGTCTATCTCTCTCTCTCTCTCTCTTCCTCTCTGTCTGTCTCTGTCTGTCTCTGGGAAGTATTCTCATAAGAACTTCAGTAAGCTGATTTGACAGATATACAACTTATATAAAGTAGTTTGCAGGTGAAGAGCTTGGCGGGGCCACTTTCTTTTTTTTTAATTTTTTAAATTTTATTGAATCACCATGAGATAGTTACAAGCTTTCATGTTTGGGTTACAATCACACAATGATCAAACACCCATCCCTCCACCAGTGCACATTCCCCACCACCAATATCCCGGGTATACTTCCCCTTTCCCAACCTCCCCCTGCCTCCATGGCAGACAATATTCCCCATACTCTCTCTCTACTTTTGGGCATTATAGCTTGAAACACAGACACTGAGAGATCATCATGTTTGGTCCATTATCTGCTTTCGCCATGCATCTCCCATCCCAACTGGTTCCTCCAGCCATCATTTTCTTAGTGATCCCTTTTCTATTCCATCGGCCTCTCCCCGCCGCTCATGAAGCAGTCTTCCAGCTATGGGGCAATCCCCCTGGCCCTTGTATCTACCATCCTTGGGTGTCAGCCTCATGTGATGCTACCCTACACTCCACAAATGAGTGCAGTCCCTCTATGTCTGTCCCTGTCTTTCTGTCTCATTTCACTTAGTATAATATTCTCCATGTTTATCCATTTATAAGCAAATTTCATGACTTCATCTCTCCTAACAGCTGCATAGTATTCCATTGTGCCTATTGTGAACAGGGCTGCAATAAATATATAGGTACAGATGTAATTTCTACTGTGCTCTTTTGCATCCTCAGGATATATTCCCAGAAGTGATATTGTGGGATCATATGGAAGCTCAATTTCTAGTTTTTGAAGGACTGTCCATATTGTTTTCCAGAAAGGCTTGACCAGTTGGCATTCCCACTAACACTGAAGCAACATCTCTTTTTCCCACATCCATGCCAGCACCAGTTGCTTTTGTTCTTTCAAATGTGTGCCAGTGTCTGTGGTGTGAGATGATATCTCATTGATGTTTTGATTTGCATCTCTCTGATGACTAGCGATGTGGAGCATTTTTTCATGTGCCTTTTGGCCATTTGTACTTATTTTTTGAGGAAACTTCTGTACATTTCTTCTCCCCATTTTTTGATGGGGTTGGAGGTTTTTTTCTTATACAATTCTACAAGTATTTTGCATATTGTGGATATTAATACCTTATCAGATGGGTATTGGGTAAATATTCTTTCCCATACTGTGGGCTCGTTCTGTATTTTGGTCACTGTTTCTTTTGAAGTGCAGAAGCTTCTTAGTTTGATGTAGTCCCATTTGTTTATCTTTGCTTCCACTTGCATGGTCAGTGCTGTTAGTCCTTAAAGATGCTTTGAGCTTGAATGTCATGGAGAGTTCCGCCTACATTTTCTTCTATGAACCTTATAGATTCATGTCTGATATTGAGGTCTTTAATCCACTTTGTTCTGACTTTTGTGCCTGGCATTAGACAGAGGTCAGAGTTCATTTTTTTGCAGGTAGCTATCCAGTTTTCCCAGCACCACTTGTTGAAGAGGCTTTCCTTGTTCCACTTTGCATTTCTTGCTCCTTTGTCAAAGATTAAGTGGTCATATATTTGGGGGTCTGTGACAGGATATTCAACTCTATTCCATTGGTTTGCAGGTCTGTTTTTATCCTTATACCTGCTGTTTTAATTACTACTGCTTTGTAGTACAGTTTGAAGTTGGGGAAGGTGAAACCACCCATCTTCTTTCTTCCAAAGATTGCTTTAGCTATTCATGGGGGTTTATTGTTCCTATAAATTTCAGGAGTGTTTTGTCTATTTCTTTGAAAAATGTCATGGGTAGGGGGCCGGAGCCATAGCACAGTGGGTAGGGTGTTTGCCTTGCACGTGGCAGACCTGGGTTCAATTCCTGGCATCCCATATGGTCCCCCAACACTGCCAGGAATAATTCCTGAGTTTAGAGCCAGGAGTAACCCCTGGGGATCACTGGGTGTGACCCAAAAAAATGAACAAACAAGCAAATGTCATAGTTATCCTGATAGGGGCTGCATTAAATTTGTATAGTGTTTTGGGCAGTATTGCCATTTTGATAATGTTAATTATCCCTATCCATGAGCAGGGGATGTGTCTCCATTTCCTAGTGTCTTCCTTTATTTCTTGAAGGATTGTTTTGTAATTTTCCTTGTATAGGTCCTTCACCTCTTTGGTTAAGCTGATTCCAAGGTACTTGATTTTATGTGGTACTATTATGAGTGGGATGGTTTTTTTAATGTCTCTTTCTTCTCTTTCATTATTTGTATATAAGAAAGCCATGGACTTTTGGGTGTTGATTTTGTAGCCTGCCACTTTACTATATCGACTTATTGTTTCTAAGAGCTTTTCTGTTCAGTCTTTAGGGTTTTCCAAGTAAGGTATCATATCACCTGTAAATAGTGATAACTTGATCTCTTCCTTTCCTATCTGTATGCCCTTGATATCTTTTTCTTGTCTAACTGCGATGGCCAGGACTTCCAGTACTATATTGAATAGCAGTGGCAAAAGCGGGCAACCTTGCCTTGTGCCTGATCTTAGAGAGAAGGCTTTCAGTTTTTCCGCGGGGCCACTTTCACTGCTAAGCATGCCCCCTTCTAGAGCAGCTTCCACTAAACACACACTGAATCCAAATTCACTTTTCAACTCTTACCATAAAAGTGAAAATCTTTGTGAATTTCTTTTAGTAGATGGAAACAGGCACTTAGGTAGGGCTTTCTTAAAAGCAAAGTAGCATACATGAACTTTTGAAAGGCAGCGGCCCCTGTATGTGTAAAATCTTCCTTAGGAGTACAAACAAGTGTGAGTAAACTCTCCTTCTCACTCGCCTGCCTCCACTGCTGCCAGTGTCCCCTCTGCAAGCACGTACAGGCTGCTCTGCCATTCTGCTGGGGAATGTACTTTTGTAGTTGGTCACAGATTTTCCTTTTATAATTTTACAACAGCCCTTCTAAATTTGTCTAGCAAGAGAGAGATACACACATACATAAGCTTGTCAACATTTTTCATGTTGAGAAAAAAAAGTTGTTAAAGCCAGTTTCTTTTATTTAGGGCCAGAGCTGAGTTGGGTGACTATTTTAATGAGTCATACACAAATGCGAAATTTAATACTACATAAGCAAATATTTTCATTACATAAAGAAGACATATTTTCCTTACAGGAGTTCAGCTTACAGATTTAGAGAGTAATAAAAGAACTACTGGTATTATTTACATCAGTAACACACAGATTCGAGCTTTAAAAGGTGGCATTCATAATTATTATAAGCCTGACTTCTCGATCTGCTTTAATGAATGCCTGTATGAATTATAGGTATCTGTGTGCAGTAAGCCATCAACCTACATAGCTTGTTGCTGGTTCTTTTAATGGATGTTAGAAAATCATCCACAAGCTCCTACAAATTAACAAGGGAAGCAATAAGACTCTAATAGATTCACATATAAGAAACATGACCAGGCATTTCATGGAAGGAAAAAGCCAACTAATAAATACACATAGAAATGGCTTTTTCGTACTGGAGAAAAGCAAAGAAAAGGATGAATGATGTATTATTACTGACATTTACATTAAGACAAACTAAAAGTAGTAAAACCCAAATATTATAAAATTCAAAGACAATAGTAAACTTACAACTTTTTATTCGAATTTTAAGTCAACTTAACAGCTTTAGAAAACCACTTGGAAATGTATTTCGAGATCATATGATATTCATACACTTGGACCATCTCTTTCCAATCCTGGCATTTTTGTCTTAATAAAATTATCCAAAATAGTGCAATATTAGTACTTGATAATAACTTGGAGGAAGGAAACTTTCTGTAAAAGGTCAGATAATAAAAAGTTTTCAATGGGGACATATGTTTCTGATATGACTATGCAACTCTGCAGTAATAGTGCAAACCAGTCAGAGATCATATGTGAATGAGTGTGTGCGGTTGTGACATAAAAAACTCTGTTTACAAAAATAAATGATGAACAGAACTTGGACTACTGTTCAAAACCAGCTTCATGGTATTGTTTATTATTGGTAAATGAAAAGAAACATCTAAATAACAATTAGAAAATAGTTTCTCTCAGTGTTTACTATAAACCATTAAGATTCTAACAACTTTTACAAATTGTAGCATCATGAGAAATATTAAATATAAAGCAGATTCAAAATTAATTTCACATACTTTGTAATACAGAAGTTTATAAAAATTATTTACACAGCAGGATATAAACATATAAAATTTTATCTGTAGAAGGACAAAGGCTAACACGGGTACATAGCACAGTGAACTGTTTGCTATGATGGGTAAGATGTCAAGATTCTTTTCATAGCTGTTATTTGAAATTTACTTGAGAGCTAAATGCAAACTTCAAATATTCACTGTACATTGCATTGCTGTCATCACATCACATCTGCCTTATGGTTAGGAAGCTTACTTGGTAGTTGCTTACTTGGTAGTTCTACTTACTTAGAACTTGGTAGTTCTACCATTACCCTGTATATAAGTGCTATGACCTAGATGGGTTTCTAATCTTAATCTACCATCTAGTAAAGCAAACTGGCTACATTGAATCAAATAAAAACTTTGTGTGAGTTAAACATATTCGAATGTAGTACTTTAAAGCCAACACATAGTGTATAAAATGCTAAATGTTAACAATATTTTCATCTTAAGGAATTGGGACATATGCAATCCTTACTAAAATGTTTCAGAGATCTTTTTAAAACCCATAATTATCATCAATCGAGCATAGGTAAAATCAGTCATAAAATCTCGATTCTGCCTCATGGTACTTATAATGCTCCTCTCATCTATTTTTCTCAATAAGATATACTGTGAGAGGATATTAGAATTTTTAATATAATTATTGATTTAGTATGGTACATTAAAATCACATATAACCAACCTATAACTCGATGGTTAAGAACATAGATCTTATTTTTTTATTTAAATTTATTTATTTTTAATTAGAGAATCACCGTGAGGGTACAGTTACAGATTTATACACTTTTGTGCTTATACTTCCCTCATACAAAGTTTGGGAACCCATCCCTTCACCAGTGCCCATTCTCCACCACTCGTAAACCCAGTGTCCCTCCCACCCTCCCCAATCCCATCTCCCCCCCACCCCACCCTGCCACTGTGGCAAGGCATTCCCTTCTGTTTTCTCTCTCTAATTAGCTGTTGTGGTTTGCAATAAAGGTGTTGAGTGGCCGCTGTGCTCAGTCTCTAGCCCTCATTCAGCCCGCAACTCCCTTCCCCCACATGGCCTTCGACTACAATGTAGTTGGTGATCGCTTCTCTGAGTTGACCTTTCCCCGGAACGTGAGGCCAGCCTCGAAGCCATGGAGTCAACCTCCTGGTACTTATTTCTACAGTTCTTGGGTGTTAGTCTCTCACTCTGTTATTCTATATACCATAGATGAGTGCAATCTTTCTATGTCTGTCTCTCTCTTTCTGACTCATTTCACTCAGCATGAAACTTTTCATGCCCATCCACTTGACTACAAAATTCTTGACCTCCTTTTTTCTAACAGCTGCATAGTATTCCATTGTATAGATGTACCAAAGTTTCCTCAACCAGTCATCCGTTCTGGGGCATTCGGGTTTTTTCCAGATTCTGGCTATTGTAAACAGTGCTGCGATGAACATACATGTGCAGATGTTGTTTCGATTGTACTTTTTTGCCTCTCTGGGATATATTCCCAGCAGTGGTATTGCTGGGTCAAATGGGAATTCAATATCTAATTTTTTGAGAGTCGTCCAAATTGTTTTCCAGAAGGGCTGAACCAGTCGGCATTCCCACCAGCAGTGAAGAAGGGTCCCTTTCTCCCCACATCCTCTCCAACAGCGGTTGCTTTTGAAGAACATAGATCTTTATCCAGACTGCTTGGGTTCACAACTCCTGATTTATTAGATGTATCTCCTTGGGTAAGTTTATTTTTCTAGGCCTTAATTTTCTTGTCTTTAAAATGTCTATAATGGGGTCTGGAGAGGTAGTAGAGCAGGTACTGTACTTGCCTTCCGTATGGCTGACTTGGGTTCACTCCCCAACATTCCATGTGATTTCCCAAGAGCTTCCGGAAATAATCCTTGTGCACAGAGCTATGAGTAAGCCCTAAGCACCACTGGGTGGAGACCAACCCCACCCCAACCCCCAAATGAGCATAACAGCAAAACCTACCTCCTACGATTGTTGCAAAGACTGACTAGGGCTAAAGAGCTTTTGCTCAAAGAGCTAAGCAAAAGCTTTAGATGTGGGAAGCTTGGATTTGATCCCTAGCACTGCTTAGCACCAAGAGTAGTGATCTCCAAGCACAGAGCCTTCATGAATTACCAGGTGTAACTCCCCAAATAAATAAATGCTAAATAAATTGCTACTTGTAAATTACTTAAAGTATAGTTTGAATTCATAGTAATGCTAATGATGGTATAATATTGTGAATAGTCAGTAATTATGATTGAGGAATTATGGTCCACTGATATTTTATATCAAATAACATAGAATTTTATCCTGTTATCCTATATTACAGGATTTTAATCAGGTAGCACATAAAAATTAATTTAAATTCCAAAAATAATGTCTCAATATCATATTTTTCAAATCTATAGTACTGCATGAAGAGGAATGGAGAAAAATATCATATTTACTGTTAAGAATCTTAATTTCAGTGTTCCTCCACAAACCCTGTTTACTCCCTGAAAGCTATATTGACAATCACCTCCTAATCAGTCTTCAAGAAATACTGCTATGAAGGTAATAAAAGTCATCTTAAAATGTCAATAAGTACTTTATGGGAGATACAGATTTTCTCTAGGTCATTTCTAGGAAGAGGTGAAAAGCGTGTCTTGGGATTTGTTCTGTCAGACAGAAAAAGCAAGGATCCAGCAAAGGAACACAATGAACATTGCATTTTTTTGTTGTAATCACGATCAACATTCATACGCTTTTCCACAGCCCCTGTCAACACCCTACTTTTACTCTCCAAAATTGCAGATTGAGCAAATTCATAAGGTATCAATCATATTCTGAAACAATTTAAAAGAGTTCTGAAAAGTAAACAGTATATGTAAGTGGGTAATAGTGTGCTTTGCTTGATGTCATTTGTCATAGTAAATATATTTATATGTTTCCTATTTTTACTAAGTACTGTTTTTAAACTTACTGATATTCCTGTATAGTGCGGCAGAAAGACATTTTCAACTTGCCCATTTGTCTTCTACAGGTTTTCCTACTCTCCTGCTAAGAGTAGCAACTACTCATAATCCAACTAACAGTTGATTAGTATTGATTATTGCATAGAAGGATTTATAGTGTTAATTAGAAGGTCAATATAAAGAGAATCTTACTCTAAAATTGACAATCACAATCCTTGATGAAAATATTATAGCTTATTAGTCATACCATGGCCATATAACAAAGTATGCAATGTGTTCCTAGTTATACAAGACATTGTCAAGGAAACACATTTAAGATAAATGTCAACTCCTGGGACCTGAGTGATATTACCATGGGGAGGGCATTTGCCTTGCATGTGGCTGACCAGGATTCAGTGCCCAACATTCCATATGGTTTCCCCCATCCCCGCCCTAAGTGTACCCAAATTAATTTCTGAATGCAGAGCTAGGAGTAACCCCTGAGCACTGCTGGGTGTGCCCCCACCCAAAAGAAAAGGCGGCAGGGGTGGGGGGGGGCATACATCAACTCCTGAAGTCCACCCTGAGAAGTTCTCATTCAACACATTTAGAATAAAGCCCAAAATATGCAATCTTCTTTGATATTCTTGATGTGTTATTTTGGAGGATGATACACCCAGCATTCCTTGGGGGATTGTACAGTGCAGGTAGAACCTTTTCCCTTCATGAAAAGCATGTGTCCAGCCCTTTGAGTTTTCTCTCTTGCCTTCCAGATGTCTTCTCTAAAGTGGGTCTCAGAGCAAACATCCACAGAGGCTGTGCTAGAACAGCAGTTTCCAAGATTCCGCTGTCATAGCACACCATGACTGTGACATGATTTGGGACTCCGTAGAACTTTGTGAGCATGATTTTTGAATTGGATTCTCAATGAGGTTTTGCTGCTTACCATATGACAAGGCACAATTTTGGGATTCTTTCACACTTTATCATCTCATTAATTGTTTCCCAGCATCTTTGCCCAAGACAATAATCTGAATTTCCCTATAACACAGTTAATGTGAGATCAATCCTGTCTTCAGATCTAAGATTAGAAGCTGATTTCCTTACACCATTCAGAAAACCTGATGATATTGATTACAGAGTTTAATTCAGAGGAAAGAGTGGCATGGGGCTCAAGTCCAAACAATCAGGACCTGAAGAGTTCATTTCAGTTTGGGAATTTTGTTTTAAAACAACAGGGCAGTATGCTGGAGCAATAGCACAGCGGGTAGGGCGTTTGCCTTGCATGTGGTCGACCCAGGTTCAATTCCCAGAATCCCATATTGTAAAAAACTAAAGCTCGCTGATGGGCGCATGCACTCGTGGGCTCTCCGGTCAGCTCTGTCTCACCGCCCATGTTCGGTGCCTTGGAACCGCTGTGTGTGCTGTTGGTCAAAGGCAGGCGACGGAAGGAAAAAGGCCAAACTGTTTGCTCGATCAGTTACCGTTTATTCAATCTTCCATCTTTCTCATCTCCCGCACTCCCAGCTCCGGCCTCTCTGTGCATCTACTGCTGCTACCCTCCTCTCTGGTCTCTCCTCCTCCTTCTCTCTCCCACCTTGCCCTCTAGGCTACACCCAGCCAGGTAGCAAAATCAACATAAGAAAGCCCTTCCTGAGGGCAGGGCATTCCAAAGCCCTTTCTGACTCTTAAGGTTTTTTTCCTTTCCTTAGTCCAAACACTTATTAACATCTTAATACTAGTTATTTTTGTATGGACATAGCAAAAGATACATTGAGGCTTGCAAGGCAGCTCTCCTGGCAACATCTTGCCACAGACTCAGACCACTGCACTCAGGCCAGATTAATCATTCCTCACCCTAGCAGGGTTCAAATCTAGTTATCTCTGTTTGGATCATGGCAACATTTGTCCATGATCAAGCTCTTAATTTATAGTTAAGCATTAGGCACTTTGGCCAGGCCCATATCAATGCCAGGGTAGCACACAACTCACTGCTTGCCCTGGGTCCGTCTTGTCCCTTGTTGGGACCCTGCTTTTGGGGGTGCTAGAAAGTAAGGGCATCTGAGATTTAGGTCGAGAGAACAGATGCCCAGGAGGAAAACATCACGTAGAGTCAAATGACTCCCAGGTTATAAAAGCATAGCGTTTGCTAAGTCTTCCTGTGTCCATACAAAAAGGATATTGCTCTGAATAAACTGTGCAAAGGACTCAAGGAGAAGAGAAAAACAGTATTTACAAGTCAACAGAACACTAAGAAAGAAACTACAAATAAACAAAGAGGAATGGGAGCACTGTGATGGGAGTAACCCAATAAACCTAAACTACGTGAGGCTATGTTATCCTACACCATATGGTCCCCTGAGCACCACTAGGAGTAATTCCTGAGTGCATGAGCCAGGAATAACCCCTGTGCATCGCCGGGTGTGACCCAAAAAGAAAAAAAAATACAGGGAAGTTGACTCTTAGCTGATGGGAGTGATGGGAAATATTTGACTACGACTTCTTAGTTCACACTGAGGGGAGGGGGAAAATAATGGGGATACACCCAGAAATGTTCTAGGCCTACTCCTGGTTCTGCATTCAGGAATCACTCCTAGTGGAGCTCAGGGAATCATATAGGGTGGACAGGATCAAAACCAGGATAGCATGTACAAGGCAAATGCTCTGCCCAATGTACTAGTACGGCATGCCAACTTGTCCCCATTTTGTATTGCAGACTAAGACACAGAACTGAGAACCAGAGAGAAGAGCTTGGATCTCATCTTAGAGATGGAGCTGCTGAGAACAGTCTCCTGTCACCCCACATTCAGTGCTGTGACTACCCAAGTTTACTTTTTTCACTTAAGTAGTTAGAACTAATTTTTACTACAAGTAACCTTAAGCATTAAGACTTATATCTCTGAAATAAGAATATTTTTGTAGGTGAACTACGAGATGACTTCCTTTCCCCCCCAAAAAAAATTGTGATCTTTATTGGCACTTTGGGTCATACCCAGCAATGCTCAGGGGTTACTCCTGGCTTTGCACTCAGGAATTACTCCTGGTGGTGCTCAGGGGACCATATGGGATGCTGGGAATTGAATCCAGGTCGGCTACACGCAAGGCAAACGCCCTACCCACTGTGCTATTGCTCCAGCCCCAAAATTTGTGATTTTTAAAATCCCTTTCAAATTAAGGAATTGGACTGATGAAATGAGACAGTGATATCATACTATGTTCTGAACACAAATTGAATAAGGACCTTATTATCTGCTCACTTGTAAACTAGTCGGGAAATTTTCTATGGCTGCTCTGGAAATGACTTATTTGGTCCAAGAATCACAAATTTGTGAAATGGTGGGTGGATAACTATCTTAAGTCATAAAAGACTAAGGCCAACACAATTGTTGAAATATATATCAATCTCTTTTTAAAAAGAGAGCTTGACCTACATGAAGGATTATATCATGATTTGAGTAAAATTAAAAAAAAAACCTTATGATGGGCTGGAGCGATAGCACAGCAGGTAGGGCATTTGCCTTGTACGGGGCCAATCCGGGTGCAATTCCCAGCATCCTATATGGTCCCCTGAGCACCACCAGGGGTAATTCCTGAGTGCAGAGCCAGGAGTGACCCCTATGGATTGCCGGTTGTGACTCAAAAAGAAAAAAAAACCTTATAAATATTAGTCCCCTACAGTAGATATGTACTACTAAAGATAACCATTTTACTGGAAATAATGAGTTATTGGACAATATGTCAAAGAATTCTTCACTTAAACATAAAATCATATTTTCCAATAATAAAATTAAAATATATTTAATGTAATATTTGGCATTAATTTTAATATAAAATTATTTTACCTAGGCATTCAGATCATGTTCTGTTTAACTGTGTTAAGTATACATTTTATACATTATTACTGGGAAATAATTAAATACATTCAAAAATAATACTAGTGTTGCCATATTGCTTTCCAAATTAATGTGATTACATGTAAAGTAATATATATTCTGGCCATCACTTTTTTATTAATTGGAATTACAAACACTCAGTTTTAGAATTATCATCACAAAAGAATCAGTCTAGTAATATGGAAAGACAGGTCTAAGCCTGTAGCTAGATCTTACAAAACTTCTAATTTTTCACCTCTGTAAATCATAATTTTAGTGTTTGCAACATTTTGAGTGCAAACACCACAGGCAGTAATAACTGGCTTAAATGCCTTCACGGTACAGCTGTTTGCAACAATACCTCTATTCATAACTCTCAAAAAATAAAATGACAGCTACAAGTGCCTTGAAAGAATATATGTGCCTCTTTACATTGTCCTACAGGTTAACTCCCTGGGTGATCTTAGTCCTACAAAATAGCAACTGTAAATGAAAGCATTACACCCAAAGTTATCACATAAGGCCATGATAATGTGTTTTGTCAATGGGAGAACTATGTTTGAATTGCATTGAAAAATTATTTTTTATATTCTGGCATTTGATTATAATTTGCATAGAAACTTCAAGATAACTTATGTTTTTGGTCAACCAAAGGGTGAAGAGTGGGGAAAAAGAACATAAATTTGACTGGAGTGGTAATACAGTGGGGGGAGTATTTGCCTTACATGTGGCCTATCTCAGGTTTGATCTCTGGCACCCTATGTAGTTCCTGAGCCTTCCAGGAGTGGTAATCCCTGAGCTCAAAGCCAAGAGCAAGCCCTTCACCACCAGATTCGGCCCCAACAACAGTAACAACTAAAGGGGAAAAAAGAACTTAGAATTATAGTCAAATCTTGATAGAAAAGTTTTGCAATAGGGAATACATTAACTAAGACCCCTTTTGGTTGGACAAGTTACCAAGCCAACTCACTCAAAGTGGATATCAGAAAGTGAGGAAAATCAATTATACAATTGGCAAGAAAGTTGATATCTATATTTAAGCATGCTGGGTCCATAACATGCTTAGACCTTACTCTCTATTTCACTTCACCTTCTGATTTTACCATAGGGAGTTTCTTCTCTCTATCTTCTCTCTCTCTCTCTCTCTCTCTCTCTCTCTCTCTCTCTCTCTCTCTTTCTCTCTCTCTTTTTCATTGTCTCTCTGTCTGGCACACACACAGACACACACACATACACACACACACACTTTTGTATGCATTTATGCATGAGCTCCCCCGTGCAAAAGATAAAAAGACAAGGATGATATCTTTCTGCCTCAGATGTTCTCATGCCCTGCATAAAGAACAGTGGAATCAGTTGTCCCCCAAATATTCAAACCTTATGTCAGTATCCAAAGAAAAAACCAACACTATCTTTCTTGAGTTAAAGACATATTCTATCAGATGGGTATTGGGCAAATATTCTTTCCCATTCTTTGAGCTCTTTCTGTATTTTGGTCACTGTTTCTTTTGAAGTGCAGAAGTTTCTTACTTTGATGTATTCCCATTTGTTTATGTTTGCTTGCACTTGCATGGCCAGTGCTGTTTCATCCTTAAAGATGCATTTAGCTTCAATGTCATTAAGAGTTTTGCCTACATTTTCCCCTATGTACCTTATAGATTCATGTCTGATATTGAGGTCTTTAATCCACTTTGATCTGACTTTTGTGCTTGGCATTAGACAGAGGTCAGAGTTCATTTTTTTGCAGGTAGCTATTCAGTTTTCCCAACACCACTTTTTGAAGAGCCTTAACATCCAGGATATACAAGACACTAGTAGAATTGTATAAGAAAAAAACCTCCAACCCCATCAAAAAATGAGGAGAAGAAATGAACAGAAGTTTCCTCAAAAAAGAAATACAAATGGCCAAAAGGCACATGAAAAAATGCTCACATTGCTAGTCATCAGGGAGATGCAAATCAAAACAACAATGAGATATCATCTCACACCACAGACACTGGCACACATTCGAAAGAACAATAGCAACCAGTGCTGGAGTGGATGTGGGGGAAAAGGCACACTCTTTCACTGTTGGTGGGAATGCCAACTGGTCGAGCCTTCCTGGAAAACAATATGGACAGTCCTTCAAAAACTAGAAATTGAGATTCTACATGACCCCTCAATACCGCTTCTGGGAATATATCCTGAGGATGCAAAAAAATGCACAGTCAAAATGACATCTGTACCTATATGCTCATTGCAGCACTGTTCACAATAGCTAAGATCTGGAAACAACTCAAGTGCCCTAGAACAGATGACTGGTTAAAGAAACTTTGATATATCAACACAATGGAATACTATGCAGCTGTTAGGAGAGATGAAGTCATGAAATTTGCTTATAAGTGGATAGACATGGAGAGTATCATGCTAAGTGAAATGAGTCAGAAAGAGAGGGACAGACATAGAAGGACTGCACTCATTTGTGAAGTATAGATAACATAATATGAGGCTGACACCCAAGGACAGTAGATAGATCCAAGGGCCAGGATTATTGCCCCATAGCTGGAAGCCTGCTTCATGAGTGGAAGGGAGAAGGCAGATGGAATAGAGATGGGATTACTAAGAAAATTATGGCTGGAGGAATCACTTGGGATGAGAGATATGTGCCAAAAGTAGATAATGGACCAAACATTATGGCTTCTCAGTTTCTGTGTTGCAAGCCGTAATGCCCAAAAGTAGAGAGAGAGTATGGGGAATTTTGTCTTCCATGGAGGCAAGGGGAGGGTGGGAAAGGGGGGATATTCCCGGGATATTGGTGGTGGGGAATGTGCACTGGTGGAGGGATGGGTGTTTGATCATTGTGAGATTGCAACCCAAACATGAAAGCTTGTAACTATCTCACGGTGATTCAATAAAATTTTAAAAAAGAAAAGAAAGAAAGAAACTCTGGTATATCTAAAAAAAAAGACACATTCTAGAATCAATCTTTGGCACCCCTATAGCTAGAGCTGGTTGCATCTCACCCATTAAGTGGGGACAGGTTGCTCTGATTGAAGTCACCACCAGGATTACTGAGAGAGGTAGAGTTAAAAGAAGAAAAGACGAAAGGACTATAGTGATAAACAGACAAAAGCCATCTTTCATCCAGTCACTACAGGCCTTTTACTTTTCAGATAAAACTACAGCCTTCAAAGGAAAAACTTCCACAATGTGGGAAATAGCATCCTAATAAAGGGTGTGTAACAGTTATTCTATATACATATAGAGAGGTCACATTCACTGGAGCTGAGAGCCATTAGGACCACAGCCAATGGCGGGCAGGCTCAAACTCAGGGCTTTGCATAATATCTATGACTTGATCCATATCTCCACACGTCCCACATGTTCCTTATAAGATTTCAGTTCAGAAAACTTTTTAACCAGTTCATTAACTGTAAAAGATCATTTACACCTAGCCAATGCATGAGTGGTCGCTTGGATTTTCTATTTCCTAAGTGGATAGGTGACACTTGACATTTTCTGAAACATTTAAAATCATCTTGTTATCATGAACTTATAAATTTGGAAAGCAGAATGTCCAAATAAAAAAAAAGTCGAATCTTGACTTTATAGCCAAAGATCAAGGAAGCCACTAAAATAAATTTTGTATATTATGAGAAATACACTACCACCCAATGAAATGTTATCACTTATACTTAAATTCAGACTGAAAAACTTCACAGTATTTCATTTCTCAATTTGAAATAATATTCCCCATTCATTAGGAAAATTACAGAACACTGGTTCTCAGTATTAGCAATCATCTGTTTTCACACACCCCTATTTTTAAATTTTTTTTGGTTTGGGTTTCATGAATGTACTCAGAGTTCATTCCTGACTCTGGACTCAAGGATCACTCTTGAAGGTGCTCAAGGGACTATGTGTGGTTCCTGGGATAGAACTGGGGTTAGTCACGTACAAGGCAAAAATCTTAACCAAAACCTCTGTTTCTCTCCAGCCTTGTTTCTCCTTTTAAAATACCATAAGCACTTGCATTCAAAACTAAAAGCCATCTCTACCTTTAAAGTGGTTGGTGGTTGTCCTATCATCTTTTAAAGCAATATTAAAGGATAAATTATTATTTGTGTGCTTTCCAGATTCATAGGCAGCAGGAAGTTATGGCAATAATATAGAGACTACTTGTTCCAAACACCTTAAGGGAGATGCAAAATAAAATGGTAATACTTCCAACCCATTCTCAAAATCTTGACAAAATTGTTGACTTAGAATATACAAACAAGTTTGAACATTGACACTGAACTCCATGCTCTCGAGAAAAAGAACTCTTTTAGATGGCAAAAGAGAATTTCATTTTTCTTTTTTTGAGGATGGAACAAAATCCTTGAACTTAAGAACAGTCATTTTCTGCCTACAAAGAAAAGGTTGAAAGCTATATTTTCTACCTGCTATGTAGCCCTTATGTCATTACAGAAAACTTCTCTCTGGTAGGGAATTATGGTTAAAAATTAGAAATGTAACTTTAAAATATAAGAAAAAGGAAAATATGACAATAAATATAAATTTGCTATTATTACACATGTTATATGTTAAAGGAAATAAGAGCTGGGTTAAAAATGAAAGTTATAAAGTATACTTGAGTAAGTTTACTGAACCCAAGTTTCAGGAAAAGAGATCTTGCTAAATTCCCTTCATGGCCCAAATCATTCATCTGTTATGAAAGCCATTTCTTCAGCAGGGTTTCTGACCAATAAGACACGGTTTATTTCACAGTCTTTCAAATTCACCTCATGAAATGCTATAGTACTTTTTATTATTTCCAAGTTATGACAGAAAACTCTTAGAGTGTTCGTTCTACTTTCATTTTCAAGATAAGACTCCCGATTTTTTGGCCTTTGTTTACTGTTGTTCAGCCAAAATATTGAGTCATTCAGTTCTCTTTTGACTGAAGTTTATCACCTTTCATTCCCTGTAAGTCTTTTGATACTTAGAATTGCCAATACTCTGAACTTCTCTTACTTTACAATACACATCTTTTCTTTTCAGTCCTCCCAGGTAGAGAAGCTTTAAATAATCGTGTTTTTCTGTTGTCCCCAGAATAAGGTTCACCTAATTCTTTCTTGTTAATAGGTTTTCCATTAGCATCCCTCCATATTTTTCTGTAAATTGAAATAGCAATCTAGGGTTCCATTTGCTGTATGGGCTGTTCACTGTTTTAGATACAAATCTTCTAGCCAAGTCACATCCAAACTTAGACTGTTGGTATAGTTAATAATTAGCTTTAAGGCCACTCTTCACATGCTTGGACGAGCCTCACCCAATATGGGATGAATCTCACCAGAGAGTGGACCTGCAGGAAAACCCAGGTATGCTGGAACCTATGACTGAGATCTCCAAACCCTGCTTGGATCAGGACTGGGCCTTCTACCCCCAGGTCTCCAGTTTTCCAGAAGCTTGGCAGTCACACCCACAAACTGCCCCTGCCACCCTGTAATCTCATCAATGGCCAAGACCCAGAGACTATAAACTAAAGCTCCCAGAAGAGAATGACACAGAATTTCCTGGACATTATATTCTATCCATAACAAGCAATACAAAACAAATCATCTACTGTTGCCTTTTCAGCAGGTTTGAGTGGTGGTAAGACCTGGTGTCGAAATAGCAAATGTAACCAAAGTAGAAAGAGAGTATGGGGAAAATTGTCTGCCACACAAGCAGGAGAAAGGTTGGAACAGGATGGGGGGGGGCGGGAATACTGGGGATTTTGGTGGTGGAAAGTGTGCACTGGTGAAGGGATGGGTATTTTATGATCATATGACCGAAGCTCAAACATGAAAACTTTAGAGCTGTATCTCTCGGTGAATCAAAAAAAAAAAGGGGGGGTGAAAAATAATAAAATAAAGTTAACATTCAGGTAGAATTAAAAAAAAGTAATGTAGAGTTCATGCCCAATTCAATCATCTTAATCAATGGCTGAATAAATAGCAGTACTCCTACATTATTAAAAAATAATAATAATAATCACTGTATCACTATCACTGTCATCCCATTGCTCATCGATTTGCTCAAGCAGACACCAGTAACGTCTCCATTGTGAGACTTGTTGTTACTGTTTTGGGCATATAGAATACGCCACGGGTAGCTTACCAGGCTCTGTCGTGCGGGCAGAATATTCTCGGTTGCTTGCTGGACTCTCCGAGAGGGACGGAGGAATCAAACCTGTGTCAGCTGTGTGCAAGACTAACACCCTACTGCTGTGCTATCACTGCAGCCCAATAATAATAATAATAATAATAATAATTAGCTTTAATTGCAACTGTTCCATCTAGCCAGGTAAAAATCTTCCACATAAAACATATTACCAGTAAACTAAATTAACATATAAGTAAAACAGGATGTGCATTGTATAATAGATGCTGGAGAAAAAAATCAGCAAACTAAATTCATGCTTTGCATGCAGGAGGCCCAGATATGGTGCCTGGCACCATATGATTACCTGTACACAGAGTAGGGAGTAGCCTCTGAGCACTGTTTGGTGTGGCCCACAAACAAAAACCTAAAATAATAAATAATTTATAATTTATTATTTTAATAAGGGCTGAAGCAATAGCACAGTGGATAGGGCACTCCTTGCACACGGCTGACCCGGGTTTGATTTCTTCGTCCCTCTCGGAGAGTCCAGCAAGCAACTGAGAATATTCCACCCACACGCCAGAGCCTGGCAAGCTACCCATGGTGTATTCTATATGCCAAAAACAGTAACAACAAGTCTCACAATGGAGACGTTACTGGTTCCCCCTTGAGCAAGTCGATGAACAATGGGACGACAGGGCTATTTTAATAAAGTATAAATAATAAGTATAAGTATAAAGTATAAGTAATAAAGAGCACAATGGTTAACAATTATAATAAGAGATTATTTAATTATGAAACATTTTGTTCTTTGATTTAATTTTATCTGGAGATGTGCTCTGAAGTGGCTAGACCATGCCATAAAAAGGGAGTAAAAGATGCAGTGATTCAGCTTTATTGCATGATAGTAGATCCAGCTCCACCCATGTCACTCATGCCAAGTCTGTATTCTCTCTGTATCTGCTATATTATCTCTCTCAGCCCCTTTTATTTGCAATCTTAATGTAACAAATGAGTAACCAGTATATAGGATCCAGGAGCGTGAGGCTATAAAAATAAAAATAGAAATTTTTGAAAAATCAAATTAAAAGTTTTAGAAATTAACACTTTTATGGTTAAAAATAGAACAGATATAACTAAATTGGTAATATCAATGAAAAGAAATCTTTAGTTCAGTAATGAAATAAGCAAGAGATATGTTCAAAGGGAAAAAAGTAAATGAAAGAAATTTTAAAACACCTGAACAATGGAGCAAAAAAGCCTGCACTCTTTGCAATCTGATTTCAAGGAAGAGAAAGACTTATTAAGGAAGCAACATTAAAAAAATAATGAGAATATAAATAGTGAGATTCCAATCCAGAGTGTACAGGAGTAACTTAGTCCTGTTTCTTTTAGATAGCACCAGGCTGATGGACAGACTCACTAGGAGCTGCCTAATAAAGAAACAGTAGGTTCTTAATCCATGGATGGACTGGCTCCAGGGGACCCCCCAAAAACCCCAGCAAGGCAACAGCAGGGATGGAAGCCATGAGACAGAAAGATTCTACCTAGTTGCTTCAGAGGTCACACCTATGCCATAGAACCAGCCTATAAAAAATCTGGGCTAAACTTGCCAAGACCTCAGAAGGGACATGATGGGACTCAATGTCTACAATTTTGTTGCTAAGGGCTTAAGATGCAAATTATAGATCTAGCAATCTAAAATCCCTTGATTATACCTTCCATGGGGTCAGAAAAGTGGAAAGTAGAGAGATCCATGGCACCCTCTCTCTTTTGTCTTCTTTGCTATTCTTCAGACTTAACCCTCTCCTTGGGGGCTCTCTCTAATTTCTGCTTTCCAAATGCCCTCCTGCTGGCTTCCAGACCATTGTTCTCAACACCACATCACTTCACAAAATTTTAACTCTCATAATCTGTTTGTCTTCCTAATTTGGAACTATAGGCTCCCATTAAATACAGACCTTAAATTATTTGTCTCTATCTTTTAAATGCCTATTAGGACCTAGTTCGATGTTTTATATATAATTCAGTATGTTCAACAAATGTTTCTAGAGTTATGAATGCACAAACATATTCCTAGTTATTAATAACCTAATAAGTCAGAGGGAAAAAACATTACTCTTTGAATCATAAATGAAATATATTAAGAGCTGCACTTACTTTAAAATAAAGGGCCATAAAGTATAACATAAAAGAATAGAGCTAAGAGAATTACAAGTTTTAACATTGCATTTGCTTCTTTCTCTATTTCGATTTCAGTGATTTCTTTGGGAATTAATTTTGCTTACAGAAAATGGCCGGGGAATGATTAACATTCAGTATATTCCAGGCTAGATGAATTTTATAAAACTTTTCTTTTCAAACTTTTCTTCCCTCAGGCCTCCTGGGCCCCCACAGCTGGATATGTTCTGCCTGCATGGAATCAAACAGTATTAAAGCCACCCCATCAGCTGGTGCCATCATTCAATCTACATCTTTTTTTATTCAAAATTAACACTGCATCAGATTCCTCATTAATTATAGAAGAAGACTTTGGAAGAGATAGTGCTCTCTGGCATATGTAAACATCAAGATCAGAGCTAGAAAAAGATATGAACATAAGTACTATTCTGACCTAAAACCTTAAGCCTTAGATGATGCCTTAATAAAGATAATAGCACAACAGAATTAGCAGTACACCAATGAACTATTTTATTTTTATTTTTATTTTTGCTTTTTTGGGTCACACCTGGCGATGCTCAGGGGTTACTCCTGGCTCCGCACTCAGGAATTACTCCTGGCGATACTCGGGGAACCATATGGGACACTGGGAATCAAGCCTGGGTCTGCTGCATGCAAGGCAAATGCCCTACCCACTGTGCTATCGCTCCAACCTCCCCAATGAACTATTTTAGTAAGTCTTCATTTTTATATCATTTCAAACTTGCAAAAACTTAAAAATTATTCTGAGCACTGGCTTGGTATTTGCTAGCCTGTCTCATTTGCTTCCTCTCCTCGTTTTTATTGTATATTTTTCCTACTATGGGCATAAGCTCCATCCATTTCTCTCATAGAGCCTAGCAAGATACCGAGAGTATCCCACCTGCACAACAGAGCCTGGCAAGCTACCCGTGGCATATTTGATATGCAAAAAACAGTAACAAGTGTCACAATGGAGATGTTACTGGTGCCCGCTTGAGCAAATCAATGAGCAATGGAATAACAGTGCTACAGTGCTACAGTGGGCATAAGCTCATTCCCCTTTACCCCTGTGCATTTGTTTACTAAAAACAGACATCCATTTATATAAGCATAGTACAAATATCAAAATCAGAAAATGTGAGTGAAACAATAATCTAATTGAGTGTCACATCTAAATCTTGCCAATTTTCCCAATAATATCCTTAAGAGCTTTGCTGCTCTAAGTTCATGATACAAGCCAGGATCACAGTCACATGTGATGTGGCCATATCCATTTAATCTGAAACAGTAATTTGACTTCTTTTGTTTCACACTATTGTTATTTCTTAAGGTATGTTACTTTGGGGGCTGCTCCTCAAACTGAGTTATAGTGTTTATCATTAGATCCAGAATAAGCACTTTTGGCAGAAATATCCCTTAAAGGATATGCATTATACCAGGAAGCATCTAATACCAGTTTGAAGCATTAATAATGACATTAATTTCCACCCCCAAATACACACTTACCCCAGTGGTAGTCAGGAGCTATTCTTGCTCAGTGCTCAGGAGTGCCCTGGCAATACTCAGGGGACCATATGTGGTTTCAGGGATTGAAATAGGGGTCATTCTCATTCAAGTCAAGCACCTTACATCCTATACTATCTCTCAATCTTGATATTTATTTTAAGTGCATATTTAATTAACTCATTTACATATGTAAATAAGAAATAAGAGATAGAATTTTATAAAAACTTACCAAAAATAGACCAATGAAAATATATGTAAATCCAGAAAGAGCAAAAATTCATATTAGTCCTGTTAGATAAAAAGATAGGATTTAAAGTAGATGTTAGCAACAAAACAAAGGAGAAATTATTGTAGAGAAATGTGGAAGATTTGAGCATTTGCAATTTAAAGGAAAACAAGTTACTAGTAGTCTGAGAGTATAATAAATGGAGAGATTTTTTTAAAAACTAATTCCCTTAGATTCCCTTTATAAGGCATCACTGGTAATTATGTGAATAAATCATAAGAAGATCATGACAATGGAAAATGTGGCCTGTCTCTTGCAGCGAAAAGGATTTTCTTTTTTAGTCCCCTATGGTCCAAACGGTTTTCATTTTCTAAAGATTGTAGGAATGTGTCCTATGAAACATCTTTTAATAGCAAAACTAGAACATACACAAGTATATTTATAAAAATGCAATGTACAGATTCGTGCATGTGTTATATGTTATTGCACATCCGTCTATATGTTATAGTATATACATATTTTAGTGTGAGTATATGTACAAAATTGGATAACTTACCTCCTTCTATTAATAAAGGTCATACCTCACAAAGCCTGCACCTATCACTGATACCTTGATTTACTACCTTTCTCTGTTTATGCAGTTTCTATGTCTTAGGCAGCATGGGGGTTAAGAATGATCTCTGGAGTTGCCTGTGGTAATTTTATTGCATCCCCACAATTGGATATTGTACAATGCTATTTAGAGTAAAGTAGAAGGGAATTTCAATGCATTACAATGTAAAAACTGTAATTTCAGCCCCAATTTTCAGAAATTGTTTTCTTAGAGAAAATAACTTCCCTGGAAATTTCAGCTCTGTACCATCTTTACGTGGCTCTCTAGACATACTTAAGGACCTGACTTGTAAATTGAACGACCTGATTTACACAAAGAAATTATTCTGTTTTGTTAAAAATTTAGTTTTTTGGGCTTAACAGATAGTACAGGGGTTAAGAGGAAGACCTTGCATGTGCCCGGTCCTGGTTCAATCCCCAGACCCCCTGAGCATTGCCAAGGAAAGCCATGAAAGCTCCCAGAACCCCCAGCTCAAGAAACACAACATCCCTGAGACTCTGCTTTGAACTATGGGCCCAATATGCTGAGATTCATTGGTGAGGTCCCTGATCTCCTGAGCACCAACTGGAAGTCACTCACCCTCAGGCCCCCTCAAAAAAAAAATGTTCAGTTTGCATACATTATTGTGGAGAGAGAAGGATCTTTTTCCTGTTGTTTATTTGAAGATTGTGCTATAGATAATCAGCGGGCAAGGAATGACATCTTTTAGTTTATCACATTTAATTTTTTATAATATTATATCCCAATATTGATTTCAATATATCAATATCCTAATATTGATTTCAGTGAAGCTAACTCAAATGTAAACCACCATTTTATTTTTTTAATTTTTTTTAAATTTTTCATTAGTGAATCACCGTGAGGTACAGTTACAAACTTATGAACTTTCATGTTTGCATTTCAGTCATACAGTGGTCATTTACATCCCTCTACCAGTGCCCATTCTCCTCCACCAATGTTCCCAGTATCCCTCCCACCACCCCACTCCAAACCCCACCACCCCACCCTGCCTCTGCGGCAGGGCATTCCCTTTTGTTCTCTCTCTTGTTGGATGTTGTAGTTTGCAATAGAGGTATTGAGTGGTCATCATGTTCAGTCCATAGTCTACTTTCAGCACGCAGCTTTCAACCGAACTGGGTCCTCCCAACATCCTCTACTCGGTGTTCCCTCCTCTATCTCAGCTGTCTTTTCCCCAGCATGTGAGGCCAGTTTCCAAGCTGTGGGGCAGACCTCCTGGTTCTTATCTCTACTTAAACCACCATTTTAAATTACGGCAACAAATTTTAAGGTGAGGGCATCTCATAAATTAAGCTACTTGCTCTCACCTAAAGATTGTGAAGGATAACAGATATAAATAGGTTTGAGATTATGTTATAATACTATAATAACTCACCAACATTCTATAAAGATAGTTATCTAGAAGCATTTTAAGGACAGTGTGGTGGAAGGACTGGAGTGGGGCATGGTCAAATGAGTTTTGTGTGTATTGAAACTATTCCTAGATTTTTAAAGCCCAGAGAAAAGATAAAAACATTAACTCTCCTATACAGAAAACACTAACAATGTTTATTAACCTTTATCTCACTGGCAAGTATTTGACATTGAATGCTGACAGAATGTGATCATTTGTCTTTCAAAGTAGAGGTTAGTAAGTTAGTAATTTATTTCATAAGGAGAAATGCTCTCAAGACAATAGTTATATGTACAGGGTAGGAGGGACTTAAAAATCAGGTTAACATTTTGTTTAGTCCTGATTTCCCCCTCCCCCATTTTAATTGAGGTACTGTGATATACAGTACTGTTAGTTTTATGCGTACATCATTCCAACACTCCACCCATCACCCGAGCACAAGCTTCCCTCCAAGGGTGACTCCTCCCCTACACCACCCCACCCACCCCACCCTATCACATAACTTCAGTTCTGTAAACCAACTCTCTGGTTCTTTGACCATTTGGCCTTTGGCCATTTGCCATTCCGTTACTATGTTTCTTTCTACCCTACATGGGAGAGATCACTCTGTTCTGTCCCTTCCCTTCTGACTTCACCCTGCAGTACCATCTGTGTAGTTAGGAATTTCATGGTTTCATCTTTTCTGATAGCCAAGTGATATTTCATTGTGTATATTTACCACAGTTACCAAATCAAGTCATCTATTCTTGGGCACGTGGATTTATTCCAAATTTTGGCTGTTGTGAATGGTTCTGTGATGAGCATAGGGGCACAAAGGTTTTTTGAAAAGTGTTGTTGGGCCCTTGAGACAGATGCCAGAAACGTGGGTCATGTGGCAGCTCATTTCTTAGTCCTGCTTTCCTTTATGTGTTTAACATGCAATTGAATTGAAATGTAAGTGAATGAAGGAAAACGGGGCTGGAGAGGCAGCATAAAAGTAGGATGTTTGCCTCATACATTCTGCTGGGCCAACCCTGGTTTGATGCCTGGCACCTCATATGACCCCCTGAGCTATGCCAGGAGTAATCCCTAGGCACAGAGCCAGAAGTAAGCCCTGAGTACCACAGCATATCACTTTATCACTGTCATCCCATTGATCATCATTTGCTCGAGCAAGCCCACTAACATCTCCATTCATCTTAGCCCTGAGATTTTAGCAGCCTCTCTTTACTTGTCCTTCCCAATGGTGCCGCATTAGAGACTCTTCAGGGTCAGGGAAATGAGACCCATCTTTGTTACTGTATTTGGCATATGAATACACCACAAGGAGCTTATCAGACTCTCCCCAATGTGGGCAGTAAACTCTTGGTAGCTTGCCAGGTTCTCTAAGAGGGAGAACTAGGCTATCAGACTCGGCCATGCACTTCCAGGAGCTTGCTTTTATAGTCTCTGGATGTTGGCCATTGATGGGATTCTACAGTGCCGGGGGCAGTTTCTGGGTGTAACTGCCTAGCTACTGGAAAATGGGGAATCTGGGTGGAAGAGGCCCAGTCCTAATCCGAGTATCCTTGTAGATCTCGGGCCCTGGTCCCTCACACCTGGGTTCCTCTGCCTGTTCCTTTAGGTGTGAGGTTCATCTGAACATGTGGAGAGTGGCCTTGAGTATGATGTTGCTGGGTTCTAGAGGTATTCAACTTCTGGGGCTCTGCTCGGGGCAGGCAGGGAAACAACCCACCCCCTCCAATGGACCCCAGTGAAAACAGCCAGGCGCAGGGGCAAGAGACTCTGCGTCACTCTCTTCTGGGAGTTTGCTTTTATAGTCTCTGGATATTGGCCGTTGATGGAATTACGTGGCACCAGGGGCAGTTTCTGTGGAGCAGAGCACCACAGGGTGCAGCAAAAAATTTAAAAGAAAAGAAGGAAGAAAGAAAGAAAGAAAGAAAGAAAGAAAGAAAGAAAGAAAGAAAGAAAGAAAGAAAGAAAGAAAGAAAGAAAGAAAGAAAGAAAGAAAGAAAGAAAGAAAGAGAGAGAGAGAGAGAGAAGGAAGGAAGGAAGGAAGGAAGGAAGGAAGGAAGGAAGGAAGGAAGGAAGGAAGGAAGGAAGGAAGGAAGGAAGGAAGGAAGGAAGGAAGGAAGGAAGAAGGGAAGGAAGGAAGGGAAAGAAGGGAGGAGAGAATGAAGAGAAAGAATGGAAGGAAGAAGAGAAAGAAGAGAAAGAAAGAAGAGAAAAAGAAAAGTACTTAACACATGGTGTCTGACTTAATTTCTAGAGATATATATTTAGTTTATAAGGAGACATGGACTTCATTTCTGTGAGTCCAGAACTGGGAATTTGTTATCAATAATAACAGATCTAATTAATATGGATTAAAAGATACCCTTTAAATAAAAGTGATGTGCTCTTTTCTCTACAAAAGTTAGTGTTTACAATTAAATTAATATAAAATAGTTGTTTCTTTGACAACATTGAATAATCTTTCTAACCATTTAAACTTTTTAAGTTTCTCCTGTGTAGTCTGATGCATGTTGTTCAAAAGTAAGGAAAGTTTATGAACAAATGAAGAAACCTTCTAACACGACCCCACTCTTTTCTAACGGGTCTTCTTGCATTAACTGTCTTTTGTCCCAATTCATTCACTCTACTGCCTATGCAGTTATGCACTTTTCCTTTTGAGTCATCTTTCAACAGCTGAGCCCTCATAAACAAAGGACTTATGGAGAAACAGTTGAAAGTAGACTCGGTCATGGCCCTGTCTTCTGAGCATCTGACTCCTGAGAAGATAAAAAAGTGTTGTCACTTCTCCTTCATGTCTAATAACTTTATCAGATAGAAGGCATGAGTGAATTATTCAAAGTCACTTAGTGACTCATTGGCAGAGGAAGCAATAACTGACTTGCAGACCCTGCTTGGCCTTGAGAGGTGGCCTTTCCTTTCACATCCATGAGAGAACCCATGTGGAATGCAGAGAAAATTACGAACCCAGTCAGCCAACAGTTCCAGTCCCAGCTCCTCAGAACCTACAACTTCTTACAGACAGTTCTATGGGAACGCTTAAAAATAATCAAGTTTATATTTGAGGCCTTCTAGAGAACTGGTCATTTTTACCCTTTTATTTTTATCTCTCCAAGAAAAGTTGGCAGTTCTTTATGTGGGGAGTTGCTGCTTTTTGTTCTGAGTAAAATGCAGAGGCTGAAGAAAGGATATTACAGGTTAAGGCATAACAATAGAAAGAACCACGTTTAAAGGAGGGTGCAACTAGAAGCAGTTTTGCCATTTTGTGTTTGCTCTCAACAAAGAAATGTAAAAGTTCCTATAATAAAGGTGCAAGGGCTTTCTAAAGCAGTTATTTCTTCTTTGAAGACATGTCCTCAAATTATGATGTTTGACCACTTTCCCACATATATAACAGATACTGATTGAGAAAAACAAAATTCCATACCACTCAAAGTAAGATAAAATCAATAAATCCACATAGTTTAATAATGGAAGTGTCCTGTACTTGGGGTCAGTGCAGTTCTTACAAAGTGAAAAATCACAGACTTGATACAGAATATCCTCTTCTTTGAGGTCATGAAAATAGTATTTGCCTTAAATGATCAATATGACTGACCCACCCTCCGCAATCAATGCTAACACTGTGTCTGGAATCATCATTCTTCGCATGACTATTGTATAACATGTGCATTCTCATTGTCTAATCCCCAATGAAAAGAGACATAGAAAAGCAGCAAAAAAATGTCAACTGATTGAACTCCTGTACTGAACTCACTCAGAGGCAGAAAAAAAGACGTAGACAATGAAGGCTTGGCTTTGAAGTGGTTGCTTCTTTATTAACCTAAGGGACAACCTGAATCTCTAGCATATTTTACTAATCTAGGTTCTTTAAAAAGTTTTGGATGTGATTCAGAAATGGCAAGCCCCCTTAAGCCTAACATTTCCACAGTTGACATGATTTGCTGGATTGTGAGCTAGACATTAAAAATGTCTACTGGATAAACGCCACAATGGTACAAAAAAAAATAGTCTTTCCTTCTCCCACGCTCCTGGGTGATACAATTCAGAGAAAGCAGGGATTTGTAAGAAAGAGATTGCTTCCACTTCCAGTTGTGAATTGAACCACTAAGTTGCAGCTTCTGAACAGCAACAGGAAAGCAAGCTAACACAAAAGTGCTGTGGTAGAACCCAACTTCTTTTTCTTTTCTGTTTTGTAGTTTCTCCTTCAGTAACCCCTTCCCATCAGGTTTGTTGATGACAACAGTAATATGTAATATTGAAACAAGATAATTGAGGTGGAGGAGATATCTAGGGCTGGAGCAGAGCTCTGGGTTGAATCCTTGGTACTATTTAGTTCCCCAAGCACCAAGAGGAGCAATCTAGGAGCACTGAGCCAGAAGTAGTCCCCAAGGGCCACCAAGTACTTTCCCAAATAAATAAATTAAAATTACAAGGGCCAATGGGTGTTGACTCAATTGGCTCACCAGCCTGACTCTACCGCTTCCCAACTAAATCTCCCAGGAGATGCGTGCCAATTAGCTAAAATGTATGGACTCACCAGACCCTGCAGCTGAAAACTCCAGGGCACCCTTGGAAGATGGACAGCTCAAATACCAGGGTGGATACTCTGGCAACAGTATCCACACCCCACCACTGCAGCAGGCCAAGGGCTCAACTCCACTGCTTCAAGAATATTTTCTGCAGAGGTGCCGAACTGCAAATAATTTCAGGTACCCGGTGTCCAGGCTGAAAACTCTGGTGTCTTTTGGAGAAAGGACGGGTATCCCCCCACAACATGCTTCCCAGCCTGCTTCCAGAAACCCTGGAAGCCACGTCCACCTCCTACAGCTACCAGCCATGTTGACTCATTGGCCCAGACCATAGACACCGAAGTCTCTGGAGCTCCTAATTTCTCCATACTGAAATCCCAGTAGGAACACACCAAATTAGATGGGAAAATAACATAGAATCCAATTAAACTCAACAAACAAAAACAGTAACACCAGCAACAGCTTACTAAATTCTTAGACAAGGACTTAAGAACCCCAAATCAAATATAATCATTTTTAGAAAAATGGATTTAATTTATTGATTTTTAATAATGGAGATTTTTATCGGATCATTTTAATTCTAGAATTCTATTAACAGTTGTGTCTTTTTATACATTAAAATTAATTCAAAAAATTTAGAAGAGCCCATTGAATTTATGATTCAATAGTTTTTAAGAGCAAAGTTGTATTGTTAAAATGCAAATATAACTGATACATTATTAATTTAAAAGAAAAAACAAGCACAGATACTGTAGCACTGTCATCCTGTTGTTCATCAATTTGCTCAAGCTGTCACCAGTAATGTCTCCATTGTGAGATTTGTTCCTGCTTTTGGCATATCGAATACACCACGTGTAGCTTGCCAAACTTTGCTGTGAGGGCAGGATACTCTTGGTAGCTTGCCGGGCTCTCCAAGAGGGATGGAGGAATCAAACCTGGGTCGACCGTGTGCAAGGCAAACACCCTACCTGCTGTGCTATGGCTCAAGCCCACAGATACACAGGATGTTTTATAACTTTTTAGAAGAATCTGCAAAACAATCTATAGTTGTCATTATAGGTCAGTGCAACTGCAAAGCAACTAATGACATGTTGGGCTAGATAATTCTTCGATGCCAGTGCTGTTCTCTGTGTTGTGATACTCTACAATAACTCTGTACCCTTCTCCAAAGGCCAGTGGCAACACCAGCCCCTCCCAGCTGGGATAACCAAAATATCTCCAGGTATTGCCAAATGTCTCTTGAGAGACAAACTGCTCCCACTTGAGGGCCGCTGTCTCAAAATAAGACTGGAGGAGATTTTACTTGTCATCTCTCTCATCCTCTAAATTTATGTTTGTTTCCATGTTAGTTTTTTGTTTCTATGTTAAATATGCACTACTTTTACAGCGGGGGAGGGGGAGGGGGAATGCCTTTCTTCAAAAAGAAAAAAGTATGGAGGAGTTTGGAGAGCCACTGTAGAATTCCCATATAACTTAGAAAAAAGTGGACTATATAAGAAAGAAAAATTCTTCACAAAGCTGTGTTGCCATTTTGATTGACTTAATAGCTTTATGTCATGTATTTACTCCTAAAAGATTAAGACTGTTTTTTTAAAAAAATCAGAAAATACATTCTAAAATGTTTATCATCCAAAAACTGACAGCATAAACAATGGGGAAGTGGCAGCCAAACCCAAGCTATTTAATGAATGCAATTGGCATTGGCATGCACAGTTAAGAATTTATTTTCTGTCCAGAAGAACCAGCCGTTAGCAAAACTACCAGGAATGTGAAATGTGTCTTCAATACCTTTCTATCCTCTGATGCCACTGCCTTCAGTAATGAATGCATCTATTTATTCACCAATGCAGAAGGACTGCATTAGACACCGAATTATTTGGGGTTTGAAAAGCAACAACTTTCATGTAAATTAATTTATGGTCTTACTCTTACAACCTATACACTAGAACTTAGTCCCGAGACAGGAATGTTCTCATGGGGCAACTTGAGAGACCAATGTTTCCTGGCTGGAGCCAGGCAGAGGACAGGGCTCCTTGCCAAGTCAGACCACAAAAGCAGCCTGCCTGGTGGGGCCCGCAGCAAGGTCAGGTTGGGATACGTGAAATCCAAGAGAGGAGATGAGAAGACGGCTATGTTCTTTCACTCAGTGAAGAGACATCTTAAAGAATGATGTGGAGCCTTAACAACTCTAGCTGGAGAAAAGTGAAAATGTTTAAGACAACTGAGAAGAATGCAAGCAGCAACTGGCAGAAGGTAGGGATCAGCAGTGAGAGAAACAAGAAGATGGTAAGAAAAATAATAGTGCTGAAGAGAAAATTACGAAGAGTACAAGTCTCGGGAAAATTGCCTGCCTGCTACTAGACCAGGGAATATAAAGTTTAGAAAGTCGATCTGGATGCTCTGGGGAAAGGGTGGGGTAGCTAGGGGTGTTTTCTTAAAGCACAGACCCCGTGTAGTGGGTTTTAAGGACAGGGTTGATAAAGTAGCATTCCTGTAAGTAAGTCAGAGACATGAATAAGTAGGTTCAAGTTTTTTTTAAAAAAATAGTATTTATCTTCCTCAAGTCACCCTATTTTAACTTCACGGTGCTTATCCATTATTCAGTCTTTACTTTCATCAGTCTTCAGCCAAGATTTGAATTGCCATTTCCTGGTTCTGTGGGTGGTTAGGATAATGATGGGTATTCTCTGCCTTTGCTCCATTTCTTGCCTACCCCCCTCTTTTTGAGGGTTTGTGCTCTCTTTGCTCTACTCCATAAAAGATACTGTCACTTATGAAGGCTGTCTGTGTGTGGCCCTGGAGCCCCTCCAGCCTGCTTCTTAATAATAACAGCAGCCGCCAGAAAAGGAAGAAAATGGATTATAAACCTCAGTGTAAATGTTAGGACTAACAGTGACCATGATGTTGGCTTTCTTTTATTCTGAAACAGAAACAGAAAGAATGTTCTGGGCTTCATATAAAATGAGTCATCAGTTATAAAAATGTCTCTTCCTTTTGCCTCAGGGCAGGCTTTTTATAGCATGGATGTTCTTCATATTTGGAAAAACCATTAAAAATTTTAAAATAGGGGCTGGAGCAATAGTACAGTAGGTAGGAAGCTGGCCTATGCTGTGCTAATCCCCAGCAATACATATGGTCACCTGTGTACTGCCAGGAGTGATTCCTGAGTGCAGAGCCAGGAGTAACCCCTGAGCACTGCATAAAATGGCCCAAAAACAAAAAATTAAAATTAAAAAAAGAAATAAGAAAGAAAGAAAGAAAGAAAGAAAGAAAGAAAGAAAGAAAGAAAGAAAGAAAGAAAGAAAGAAAGAAAGAAAGAAAGAAGAAGAAAATAATTAAAATGAACAAGATTTGGTTCACCCTCATAATCTTACTGATAGAATATTCAAATTATATATCTAAAACTAAGGTTGTAGGAATTTTGTTGGTTTTTTTTTTTTGCTTGTCTTATTTTACGCTACTCAGTGCTGCTATCTCTGTGTTCAGGAGTCACTCCCAGTGGGGCTCAGGGGACCATATGAGCTCAGAGTTATGAGCCACCCACACAGGCCCTAAGGCAGAGTCCTCAGACTGGGGCTGGCTCATCTGTGATCACCAAATGACCGCTAGACCTGGGCATTCAGTGTTTCCACCGAAACCAGAGATCAGCCACCCCAGGAGCTGGCAGCAAGTTGAAGTTAGCAAAGATTGATTTGTTGGGAGAGAACAACAATAAAAAATGGACTTCAGATTGACCCTGAGTCGGCTGCTTGCAAGGCCAGCTCCTTAACGCCTTACTATCTCTCCAGCTCAAAGTGCAAGGAATTGTTAAATAAATACTAAATTGAAAATTTCCTCTAAACCACTTATAGCCATGCTTCCTAATCTGAATAAAATGGAGTTCCTTAAGCTATTTCCAATATTTCCAAGAATTCAACAGAAATTGTAAGTTTGGCATCAATAAAATTACACAGGCAAATTGAAATGTCAAGGATCTTTGAATATGCCTGGAGTTAAAATAATGTAATGTGACAACAACGGCATATTTTGATGATCAAGATTTGTTATAGAGAAAAGGAAAGTGATGTAGGAATGGAGAGAGAAGGGGGAAAAAGGAGGGAGATAGATACAAAGAAAGGAATAGGATTTAGTTCTATGACTGAATCAGTCTTTACTAAATTGAACTCAACACATCCAGTTTCTTGTCTTTAAATTGGCTATAATGCTCTTTACAGTCTTGGAATAATCTGAGGCCAGGGATTTTTCAACCTGTTTCACTAACAACTCCTTTTTGCCTCAGAAGTTTTGATGCAACCCAAGTATATAAAATAGGTATACAAATCAAGTATTGGCTAATAAGAAAGCATGAAGTTATTTTCTTTTTGTTTTTACAGCCAACCTGACTCTGCACAGTGCTTATTCCTGGCAGGGTCTGGAGTATAAGATGGAATATGAGGAGCAAACCCTAGCTGACTGCATACAAGGCAAGTGAGAGCAGAAATTAGAAACGTATAGTCAGAAGTGAGTGACAGAAATGAAGTGTATGGTAGGTGATATTAAAAAAAAAAACTTAACAGAAGGTCTATGCAGCAGAATATCCTGAGGAATGAATCAAGGAGCTCCAACAAGATGAGATATAGGAAACCACTAGAAAACAATACAAGATAGGAAACAGTCTGAAAAAAAATGAATTAACACACAAGGAGACTATGAGAAGAGGAAAAATATAAGAATCATCAGATATCTTGAAGAATAGGAAGGTGAATTATATGAAGAACTGCTAATTTAAAAAATTATAAATCAGAAGTTACAAGAGTTTTGGAATGCAGACAACCAGATCCAAGAGGCCCAAAGAGTTCTAGCAAAATCATAAACAATCAGAAAAACTTCAAGACCTGTCATACTTAGAATTACAAAAGCCAAAAACAGATAGAGAATATTGAAAGCAGCAAGACCAGAAAGAAACTTAGATACATAGGAAAGCCTGTGAGAGTCACAGCAGATTTATCATATTAGACTATGAGCCAGGAGAGAGAATAATGGTGGGGTATAGTTTTTTAGAAAGAAAGAAAGAAAGAAAGAAAGAAAGAAAGAAAGAAAGAAAGAAAGAAAAGAAAGAAGAAAGAAAGAAAGAAAGAAAGAAGAAAGAAAGAAAGAAAGAAAGAAAGAAAGAAAGAAAGAAAGAAAGAGAGAAAGAGAGAAAGAGAGAAAGAGAGAAAGAGAGAAAGAGAGAAAGAGAGAAAGAGAGAAAGAGAGAAAGAGAAGAGAGAGAGAGAGAGAGAGAGAAGAGAGAAAGAGAGAAAGAGAGAAAGAGAGAAAGAGAGAAAGAGAGAAAGAGAGAAAGAGAGAAAGAAAGAAAGAAAGAAAGAAAGAAAGAAAGAAAGAAAGAAAGAAAGAAAGAAAGAAAGAAAGAAAGAAAGAAGAAAGAAAGAAAGAAAGGGAGAGAGAAAGAGAGAAAGCAAGCTCAGTTTAATGAATACCTTATTGTCATTCATATTTGAAGAAATTATATAAAGCTTCATGGACTGGCAACAGTTTGGTGAATTAATAGTGAATTAATAGTCTGGAAACCAGTTTTTCAAGAAGCATTAAAGAACTTCTTTAAAAAACAAGGCAAATTTCTCGGCTCTTTGCCATTGGGTATGGCATTCACTCAAGGTGCTTATCGTTGCCCTATACTAGATTAAAAAATATCCAATCTATCCCTAGCTTGCTAAGAGTTTTACACTTTTGTGATAATTAATGTTTTATTCATATTAATTTTTTTCTATATCTGTTCAGATGTTTACTTTAACCTCTATAGGGATTTTTTATTAAAATATTTTACTAATTTAAAAAATCACTGAACTCTTTATTACACATCCAAGATCTTAACCACTCTCCTCTATTACCTTAAAACAAAACATTAACTAAAGACAGATTAGTTAATGTTTTGTCAGTACTATCATTTGATGTCATTGTTATTAAAAAAATGAGTAAAGGGGTCGAGGTAATAGCTCAAAGGGGTAAACGTGGGAGTTGTAGGTTCAAAGCCTAGTGGTTTTCTGAGCATCACCAGAGTGACTCCTGAGCAATGTACCAGGAGTATAAGGGTAGCCCCCAGCACCACCAGGTAACCACTGCCCCCAAAATGTAAAAAGTACATTGCTACCAAATAAATTTACCAAGTTTAGCAGAAGAAAATTCTAAAGCCTCCAGATATTCATGGTGGTAACATTATGGTGGTTGCTAATCATTGCTCTAGAATGAATAATTTGACATTTTGTGATCTGTCATTCATTTAAACTGCAGGATGAGTGATATAAAATAATCACCATTATTTAACTATTCCAAATCATATATTCATCAGCTGCATATCAGGCATTATAATATATACTGCTACTTTAACAGATCGCTGTGCCATCAATTCTAATATAGTGTTATTCTGAAACCACAATGTACTTTTAATACATCTCTTTATATTCATTAAGCACAAATCAAAGAGTGGGCACTAAAATCACAAATCCTTCACTAGATCCACTTTCTCACTTTGTTCTGTCTTGCTAATTTGCAATTTAGGTACTGCCACATACAAAACAGCATTCTGAGAAACTTTTTAAAGGGCCCTCATGCTTACTCTGAGAAGATTTCAACCAAATTGAAAAAATAAGTGTACAACAAAGAGGGGGGGGGGGACAAATAATCCTCAATACTATAAATTTTTCTGCAAAAATTGAAGCACATAACAATTTTCCCATATCCTATTATACAGTTCTTACACATTTAGTGTGTAAAGAATTTTAGAATAAAAAGTATTTTCTAACTGTACCCAATTAGAATGTAAGTAGCTACAGCAGATAGCCCATTACCAATCCACAGTGCTATACAGGAGCAGGTTATTCAGCTTGTGGATTAACCATACTCCTTGTTCTACCATTTTCTCATTTTAAGCTTCTCTCTGTTTCTTTCGTTAACCTTGTTCCTATTCATTGTCCTGTGAAGATAAGAGGCTCAAAGAGTACAGGTTTAGTGTAGAACACAAAAAGGTACTTTGAGTCATTAGTAGTTTTTACAGGGCTCTAGTAGAGAAAAGAGACAATATAATGAGTTATGTTAAGTTTGTCATATTAGTATGAAGTATCTTCCTTTCAATATTTAGGCTACGAGAGCTATACAGTTGAAAATGTCCATAAGGATCATGAATTTCTATCTCCTAACTTCACAGGTAATAGAACAAGAGCCCAGACAAGGTAGGTGACTTATCCCACGTTACCCAGTTAGAGAACATCATAGATAAGACAGAAACCAGGCTTTGCTGATGCTAAACCCGTTCCTTTAAATGTTTCATTTTAATCTTTTTCCAGACTTAGATTTTCCCAGTATATTTTATTTCTTCAACATTTAGGTGAAAGAAATCAAATAAATTGAAATAAAATGATTGCAATAATTATTATAATAAAATATATTTATGTGAGCAGCATCTTTAATTCTTTCCCATTGATACAATAACCCAATCTTGTCAAATTTTATTATATAAAATTCTTCCAAGTTATCTTAATACAGATTGGAATCC